>NW_009259488.1:75922-89269 GCF_000687185.1 Egretta garzetta | reverse complement strand
CCCCCCTCCTGTCAGGCAGTTGTAGAGGGCGATGAGGGCTCCCCTCAGCCTCCTCTGCTCCAGGCTGAACACCCCCAGCTCCCCCAGCCGCTCCTCGTAAGCCTTGTGCTCCAGACCCCTCCCCAGCTTTGTGGCTCTCCTCTGGACCAGAAGTCCAAAGAGATCACTAAAACCAGTTCAGCCAGCAAGCAGTGGAAAGAGCCTGCTGCTGCAGACGAGGGAACAGCGCGCGGGAAGCACAGCCCCGCTTAGGGTGGACCACGCTGAGCTGGTGGGGACCAGCAAGGCATTTGTGCAGGGGTAGGCTGCAGGCAGGGCAGGCAAGAGGCTGGTGGTGATCTCGGAGAGCGGGGGTGAAGCACTGCAGCTTGCTGCCCCAGCTCCAGGGGTCCTCACGCTGCAGTAAGCACCCAGTAAGCCCCAAAAGAGGGGTCCTTCCCCATCCCAGGACCAGGAGCCCTGCAGGTACAATGTGCGGCCAGGTCCACGGCAGCAGCCGCAAAGCCTCAAGCAATTTCCTCCATCACTTTGCTGAGCGAGCTGAAGAAACCCAGCTTTCTGCCTTCTCTAGCAGCATCTCTTTCCAGACAAATTGTCAGTGGAAAACCTTTCAAGAAACCACCTTGCTGTGAAATACACTTTTGTTGCTTGAAATAAAAGACATGGGCAAATGCTGGAGCTGATAATACAAAGTGCCCACTCAGTCCTGTGTCAACACAGATCATTTTTATACACGGCAATAGACAACATGGAGTGTTGAGGAGAAGCCTGAGCAGAAACAAAGTACACATGCTAAATTTAAACCTCGGAGGACAAAGTACGGGAAGCGGAGTTTTATTGAGGTAGAGGGGGGTTTTCCTCCCCAGTTACACAAAAGAAGAATTGCAGGTCAATTAGAATGAAGAAAAGCCTGTCCAGTTGTGCGTGCTAAGCCGGGTCTGAAGGCAGACCCCAGAGCTTCTCTCAGATGCCACCTGCTCAAAGGAACAGCCCGTGACTGTGCAGAGGGAAGGAGGGTGAACGGGAGAAGAGGGCTTTGCAGGGATGCCTGCTGTTCGTCCCTGGCCAGCATGTCAGACATGAAGCAAATCGCTTTTCCACTTTAAGAATGAAGCGTGTATCCCGAAGGGGCTACTGAACTTGCTCCACCATGGAGGAAACCAAGTCTTGGTGCACGGTCAGCTGAGGCAACACAGCTGTATCTGCTGGAAGGAAGGGACCTTCTTCCTCGTCCCCTTGTCTTTCTTTACCTCTCCCCTTCTCCTGGCCCCATGGGCTTGTCTTTTCCCTTCAGCCAATTCTTGTTGCTCACCAAACCCTCCAGTGAACTACGCGAATCACTAGCCTGGCAGGATATGATCCTATTTTCTGGGGTGGTTTTCAGCTATCTGAGTGAGTTAAAGCCACTCAGGGTATGACACACATGAGGTAAGAAGAGGACAGATGCAGCTGGAAGAAATAATAAATCTTTCTTCAAAGGGAAACAGCAGGATGCCAAAGCTGGTGAAATGGTTCAATATTCTGTAAGAAATAGACCTTGAGTAAATCCCAGCCTTGACCTGTAGTTGGGTGACCATCTTGTACCCCAGATAAAACCAGCAATGCAGAAATGGGTAAAAATGAAGAATAAAAAGAATAATTGAACTGCTTTGATTTTCAAAGCGAGGTTCAGGACAGCCCAACTGTGAATATAATGAGCATCTTTTGTTTCCTCTGTAGGAGATCTGTAGGGATACAGCTCCTACAAAGACATGGGCTCAACATGCTGATAAGACTTGATTACAGGGACTACGCCGCGCTGCTACAACAAAGCATACTTCAAGACACAGATACAATATTTTCCCTGAAAAAGGCGGGGCTCTTTGCAAATTCTCTTGGTTTCCCTGAAATCTGTTCCTTGGCTTCATTTCATAAAGCCTGAGCCAAGGAAATGTGAACAGCTGGGATACCAGAGGCAGAGCGGAAAGGAGCAGGAATTCTGTGCAGGAGAAAATGCAAAAAGCCAAGCTGAATGAGGCTTAATACACCAGGGAGGAACTCTGCTTTGACTTCTTTTTTTTTTTTTTAATAATATCCCGCAGCCTGAAGACACAATGCACGATGCTATAAGAAAACAGCTCTCCTCTGAAGCCTGATGTTTCAAAAGAATCAAGGCTTAAAATCCCATTAGATGTTTGTTTAAGGACTAACACGTTTACCAGCTGTAAAACCCAACTATAACGTCTTGTTCTTTGTCCACTAAATCACGTTACGCTCTAGCAGTGGGATGTACACCCTGCTTCGTCATCCTGCCTGTCCCCAAAACTAGGGTTTTCCCCCTAAATGTGCCGCTAGTATTGTACGGCTCACGTTCTAGACCTCGTCTTTTGGGCTGCCCAAAGAGGGCTGTGAGAAACATCTTTGAAGGAGTTGACCTCCTGCCAGGCAGCTCAGGGAGCAAAAAGGCAGGACTTGAGCCGAGGTAAAAAAGGAACAGTTTTTCTTTTGTAAGAATTCAAGCAGCAAAGGGTGACTCCTGAAATACGCAGCCATGGGGCAGCCACGGACTCCAGCGACTCAGCGCCTTCCCCGCAGGTTGCTGCTCTCTGCGCCCTGGGGTGATGGGCAGGTCTGAGGGAATGAGGGGTCCTCTCCTGGCCGGCACTGTCCCGAAGCAAAGCAGGCTGCCCGTGTTTCATTTACAGTTTCAGCAGAGGCTTTGCTCGCTTGAACTCACTCTGCTTTGGTCAATGGATCCTTTCCAGCAAAGACTAATGGACATTTCAACGATGCTCAGCTACTCACTGAATCTGTGCTTGGGTGGACAGGTAAGTCCCAGTGTCCTGGCATTCCGGCTGCTAAAACACGATGCCTTGAAGCCTCAAATCTTCAGGTCAAGCTTCTCATTTTTCCCAGTCACTGACAGTCTTTCCTCCCATTCAGAAAAACTGCTCTCAGTACTTAGAAAGTCATCCTTGGAGCCCAGTCGAGCCTCTCTGCTGAGCCCCACAGCCCATTGACAATTTTATTGCTTTCTCCCCTGCTGTGGATGTGCCAGACCCAGAACTGACAATCCTCAGTGCTCAAATCAATACATGGTGCCCCAAAGTCGTGAGTTTTGTCCAAAAGTCGTAAACTGAAATGGATTACTTGGGGACAATTTCAATTTGCCTTAGTCCGTATTTCCCTATGAGTAGTTGGCTGGAGATTTGGGGGGTTTTTTTTAGAAAGAAGGGAAGAACAAAGACATTAATTCCTTGTAATCACCCAGCTCCAGGAGACAGACCTGCAAGACATCAGAGATCCGGTAAAACCCTGAGCTGGCAACACCCCAAACCCAACCCTGGGGCCTCTAAGAGCTGGGTGAAACCAGGCTTCATAGCTCATCAGCACGAAGGAAATACAAACTTTATTGTGTAATCATTGTCGCTGGAAGAATTATCTATTCCTTATCGCAGTAAGAGGGAGAGAGATTAAGTTTGGAAGCCTATTAGCCCCCACTGAAATGCCGTTGTTATCATTCACTGTTAATCATCGCGGCCGGCGCTAAGGCTCTTAATCAGAGCAGCTGACACTTGGGCTCTAAATGAAAGCCAGCCAAGCGGCCAAGAGGAGGAAAATGCCCATGGCTGTCTCACGGGGCTGGCATCTTCTGTTCGTGGCAGCTTTTGAGTCCAATAAACACCCCAGCAGCAGGGTGGGAACTCCTGGCAGATTTTTTCCCCATCCCTAACTGATTACAGCTAGTCTTGGCAGTACATTTAAATGGCATGGGGAAGCTAGCAGAGAGGCTCCCTGTCACGAAACATCCAACACAGGACTAAGCGACACGTTGGGGGAAGCCAGCCCCTGGTCAGGGAAAATGCGTCTTGGGGTCTTTTTGGAAACTCCTGCCTGCCGGCTGTTAATGGATGGGGCTGCACTGCGGTCTGAATGTTAATGAGCCGATTATGAACGGCAGTTTATCTTGTGACAAAGGTGGATTTAATGGAGTTGAAAGGTTTCCCAGAGTAAATTTCAAAATGTCTTAATAATGCAATGAAGACTCCATTAGTGTATTTATTAATTACAACGCAGCCACGTTTCAGCGAGGCTGCTTCAGCAACCTGGGATGGGAATCTCCCAGCAGAGGAAGCTCACACGGACGGGTCCTGCAACCTGAAGATGAGAACCTGTGGGGCCACATCGTAGCGCAAAGGTTCCTCGCAGTTCTGGACCTTGTGGGTGGACCGCTATAGCAAAATATAATCTCCAAACTTAGCTTGAAACATTTTGCTGGAGCAGAGCAAACAAGAGGGTGGAAAACCCCTCCTCTATCCTGCACAGGCGTATGGAATCCAGGCTGGAAGAGACCGCTAAATAGCTTGACCTTGCAGAAGTCCTTAACATGATGTTTCTTATCTCATCTCACACCTTTACTTCCACTCTGTTTTATTTTGTGATAATTCTAGCCTTGATGTCTATCAGGAGCTCCGGGTGCTTATCATCCAAATGCTTTCAAACACCTCCTCACGCTGATCTGTCACCGATACAGTTCTGGAGCAGGATGAGGCCCCGTCTCAGGTAGGTTTGTAGGTTAGGGCCCTATCTCACAGCTCCCTAGGCATACCCCATAGCTTCTCTGGGCTGTTTTGATGAGGGCTTTGCCTCTACCATGAATCCTCCAGCAAAAGTGACAGCGACACCAGCTTCTCCGGTGCCTGCTTTTACAAGCTACTGTCACGTGTACCAATTCTTATTCTTTGCACGCTTGGACTCAGATCCTTTAAAGTTCAGGTCAATCTCAAGGCTAAGATGAATCCCTTTGTCTCAGGATTGATGCTGTCCTTTTGACCCTGCTGGTCAGAGGCCTCCTCTATCTTAGATGCTCTGGCCAGGTTTCCATGAAGATTGTCCAGGGGAGATAGGGACCATGTTCATCGTTTTACAGCACTGACAGATAGAGGACATCTTTCTTTGTCTTTCAGCTTACGGTTTGGGTTAACAGTTAAGAGTGAATGACTGCAGGCTTTCCGTGGGTTTGCTGGAGTCAGACTTTTGAACTCTTTCCTCTCCTAGGAACTCGCGTTCTGGGAGGCGAGGAAAACAAGGTGTGCAATTAACATCAAATTCTGGCACAGTATCATGATTTGCAGTATCACCTGGGTTTTCTTTTCTGGGCTCATCATCTCTGTCTCTTATTGAATGCCCTCTTGAATACCTATGTTGTCAAACTGCAATCCACATCTCATTCAGCCACCATACACCTGATAAAAAAAAAAAAACAACCTTGCAAAAACAACAGCTCTCAACTTTTCCCTGACAAGGAGAACGTGATCTCTCCTACCTCCACTGAAACCTCCAGTTGAACAACTTGCTGTGAAAGGAGCTGCGCGGATCTATAGCAGATGCTCTCCTTCATGCCAATTAGCTCATTAGTCCTTTTAAAGGAAGGGTTTAAAAGTCTATTTCAGTTGGAAAAGGGGACTAAATAATCTCCTCCAACCCAGTATCACTCTGAGCTCTCGGCTTCATTGTAATTACCTTTACTGTCTCCAGCAACCAAAGAGCACCTTCAGTCAAAATAAGAAATAATATTTCTTCTATAGTACTTTCTATCCAAGACTGCTAATATCCCTGAATTATTTATCATATCATCCCACTGCCTATTGCCTTCCTTTTGCTGTTGGAAGAGCTGACTCAAGGTGCTGTGAAGCAGCTTGTCTCCACGGATAATGAGCTGTGGTGGGACAGACAGACTCCCATCTCCCTGGCCCTGACTCGCTTCCCATTCCTACACACTCAGGTTGTCTCATTTGAAGGCGCTATGAAAGAATCCATGCTGCATGAGCCCTGTCTTGTGGCAAGCATGCCTCGCTAGGGAATTCCAGGTCTCATCAGAGGTCTAGCAAGTATAAATGCTCTATCCAGGAGAAAAATGGCTGCATTTTGGTCTTCTAACAGGAAGAAAGGTAGGGTCATTCCATCCTTTCTTTACAGCAAAGAAGAAATTGCTCTGAACATGGGAAGGGCCCTGTTCAGATCATCTGGACCACCCCCTGACTCGTATGCCATCATGCCGTCATATAACCACGGACTTCAACGTCATTACAGAAGGGTGTCATGAGAGAAAGAGGTCCTGGTTAACACAGGTATCCACACACCTCTGAGAAACAAAAGGACTAGGACAGATCTAGGAATCTCTGCTTGACACACTGCTCCAGGGATAAATCTCAGGAGTCTTGGCAGACATCATGAAGAAAACTATCCGCTTCCTGACGTTTGTCATGAGTGACCAGAGAAGCGCATAAAATCACAAATAAAGCCATTTGTATTGCTAAATGAGTCTTGAACATGCTGCTTTTTCTAGAAAATACAAATAATAGAAATTAATTTGTCAGCCCGTGTTTAGGCCCCAGCCTGTTCCCCAGCAAAACATTGAAGAAAGCTGGTTGAAATAATTATTCTCGACTTATGCAATCATTCTTTTTATTTCTGAAGGCTAATGGAGTGAAAACACGGTTTCCAGACCTTTGCTAATGACAGAGTCAGAAATAATGATCGGAGACCCTTATGTTCCTCTCATAATGAGGAAAGCAACACAAAATGATAGGGATGCGAGTCCTCAACAATCACTTGTTCTTTATTTAAAAGGCAAATGGAGCGTTCAGATGAGTTCTTTAGGTTAATGGAGCCACAAATAAGGTTTTGGGGCAAAGATTTTTCATAGATAATGCAACACAAGCAATACCTCCTCTGGACGACAGAAATATTTACAGATGTTGAGATTTCACTGACACGGAGAGGCAACCTAAAAGTCAGAGCTGTGTAAGCCAAATTCATCCTTTACTCCTCATCCCCACCAAGTCCCAGCCTGGGTTTTGGGTACTGGAGCGGTGCTGGAAGGTCACAGGCGATGTGAGCCCCAAAACAGTTTGAGAGAAGGAGCCACAGCAAGTTTGAAAATTATTCCTCATGTGCCTGTCACCCCAACCTCATGTCCTCCCACTGTGCACTTTCCTGCTCCACAGCCTTGCCGGAGGCATGGCCGCTGGCACCAACCCAGCTGGCACAAGACCCCCAGCGAGAAGGAACGACCCAGTGCCTCCTGCTCCATTGCTGTTTGCTGGAGGTCGCGTTTGGGCTGGCCAAGGCCCCTCAGAGGAGCCCCAAGCAGAAGCTCAGGCAGTTTTACCCCCAGGCCAGGAGAAGATGGAGGGAGTAATCGGCAAGACATTCAGCTCCCTGCAAGCAGCAGCTACGGAGGGCAGGGGCAGAGTCTGGAAAGTCCCCCAGGTGCATTGCCGATGGTCAGATGCGCTTTATTTGACATCTGCTACAAACAACTGGAAAGAGAAGCGAGAGGTTGGAAAGATTTCTGCCCTGTGAGGTCCTTCTTGCTAAAGGAGACTTGTGCCTGCTGCTTTTCCCCAGGCTGGTGAAGGCAGCGACAGAGCGGAGCCCCCCTGACCTGGGGACGGCAGTTCAGGTCCAGGTCTCTCCAGGGATCTGGTTTTTTCACCACATGACCACGCGAAGCAGGTTCACGTTTCCCGCCCAGTTCTTGTTGTACTCATCAGTTCTCCTGTAAACAGACCTGACACAACAGCCGTAGGCTGAGGGCTTTTAGAGAGAGGGACCTTAACTCCTTTGCCCCTAGCACCACATAAATGAATTTTACACCACTGCTTTCACTTCTGCTGCGGCAAGAGGACAGCCAGGCTTAGGCGTGATCTCTGCCATGCAGTCCTGAGTCACTGCTCTCTCTGCAGAAACATAGGAGGGAATACAAAGTCCCTCCTTCACCCTTAGCAAAGCCTGCCCTGCCAAAGGGAGGATCCTCTTACTCCTTCCCAGGCTGCTGGTTCAGATGGTTAAAATAAAATCCAAACGCAGGTAGACCCATCTCACTGATTACTCAGAAGTAGGAGGCAGTACATAAGCCACCAAATAATTTCTGAAAGATGCATAATTAGTACAATTAACAATCTCTCATTCCTTTCAATATGAGACCATCACGGGAAAAAAACTACCAACCACTATGGTATTTATAACTCCATATGGATGATGAAACAGTCTCCTGGAAAGCAAGAGATAATAGTTCACAGATATGTTTGGGTTTTATCAAAGCCTGCTCAGCATTTATACATTAGAGAAAGAAATTTAAACCCATTGATCCGTCAGGGTTCATGACAGAAGAAACGAATTTGAGAAATTGGTTCAATTCTCAAGTCCCTGTTTTAATAAAACTGACTCTTTTCCTAGGCTGTGATCTCATCAACTCTCACAAGCTTGGTGGCAGGAGCTTTGTCAACATGTTCACTGGGAGCCCATGAGCCTGTAGAGAGGCACCTTGAAGTGATGGAGGAAAGCTGCCCAGTCCCACAAGTCAGGACTTGAGCCCAGCACCCTGGTTGACGTTGGCCTGGTGCCATCTACACCAGGTGCCATCTTGCACCATCTACAGTGGTGAAAAGAGATGTGGAGGCAACGTCCCCAAAATCCGTGACCATAAAAGCTTCCACAAAACTTTGTGGGTTTACATTAGGGTAAGTGATGTCTGTTTGGGTTTGAGGGCCAAAGAAGTTACTAAAATAGAGCATCTATCGATGGATACACCTTTATCTGTGCAATTTTTCCCTTAAGTTTTTTTACTTTCACTTGAGATCCTGGATGAAATCAAGACATTCCTAATATTTAAGTGGCAATAGACTCCCCTTCTATTGTCTTTACATCATTCGATAGAAATATGAGTCTCTGATGCTGTAGAGCAAGCACCAGCTGGAGAAATTCTGCTACTGTGACTTTCTCTACTCTGACCAAGACAGTGTGAGATGCTAATCACCCTTCAAATCTCGCAGCACGAAGACTGACTCTTGACAGTCTACTAATGAAGACCCAGCTGCAGTAAGCTGGGCTCGTGGTTTGGACAGATGGTACAAGAATGCCCAAATAATGAACTGGGAAGGGCAGTTGTCCAAGAAAGTACTTCAAGTAACTTTAAATGCACATTTGACTGTGTGTAATTTATCAGCCACCACATGAACAGGCTGGAGGAAGATATAAGCCGCTTTAATCAGCTTGGCCCTAGGCAGAAAAAGCACACCAGGAGAAGGGTATCATCAGTAGCAGAGTGCCACGTGCTGAACGTAGGATAGATCTCAGCAGTCACCTACAACCCCACCGAGCCTGATTCACTCATTGCTGGTACAACGCTGTCACCCTCACCTGTAAGAGACTAACACTGACATACGCAACCGGCTAAAAACAGCCTGTGCTGGCAAAAGCCATTGGCAAGACAGTCGGTGATAAGATCCAAATGTATTACCCTCACGGAACAGATATTTCAAGGAAAAAAAAAAAAAAGACAAAAAGAAAAAAAAAAAATATCTGCATTCGGGCCACCATTCATAAGAGTGGACCGGATCAGAAGGGCTTCTCGTTCCTGCAATCCAGGCGAATGACTTGGCATTTGGCAACATTAAAAAGCATTTTATTGAACTGGGCACTGCAGACTGCCCCATCCTATCTCTCCCTGCAACCACGCTGTTCCCATCGTTACTGGCTACTCCATCAGTTCACGTGTCGTCCGCAGATTTTACCAGCAGCAATTTTATATTCATATCCAGATCACAGATAGAGAAATTGAAATAACACCAGGCACAGACTATTTTATAAAAACCTCACTCCCATCAGTCAGCATTCCCTGCCTCTTTTGACTCAAGTCAAAATATTGCGTTGGGCCATGCTGAACACATTGCTCAAACATATTATCCCTCTGCAGTCACTGTTGACAACTAAATTTGTAATCACGTACAAAATGAAAGTTGTTCTCTTTAGCAGGCTCTACCTGCTTGAAAGCTATGTCGCCTGCTATTAATTCTATTTCTAGTTAGCAACTGAATCTCATATTTCCCCGTGCATTGGTTTGCCAGACATTGACTTCAGGTTGGTCAGCTTATAATTATCTTAACCCCTCCTCACACTCCTCTCAAGTACCGGCAAAACCTCAGACCTTCGCAGCCACCTGTAATATTGCCAGCACTCCCAGGCTCATTAAAACCAGATGTTTCCTGAGCCAACTCTCCTAAGCCCCTTAGGTATATGTTACCCTAATAGATGATGTTTAGAAGACTCTTTGGTTACTTCTTCTTGGAAGTAATCATCCTTATCTAAGCCCGTATGCTGCAGCGTTTAAAATACAGAGTGGAAATCATGACATTCCTTGGACTCCCTGACCTCATTATAATATCTTTAATTATCTCTGCCCGATAATGCCAGCATTCCTACTGATCCCAAACCTCGTTGCCTCTACCTCCTCTCGCTATGCTGCAGGGTTTATGTGGTGTGTTTAGCTGTTCCCCTCTCCAGCGACCCCTTTTCTATTGCCCCTTTCCCCTCTCCGACACTGAAGGGGTGTCGTGGGCAAGGAACAGCAAGCAAGTCCTGGAGGAGGATCAGGACAGACTCCCAAGGACTGCCTAGGGATATTGGAGGTTTTCTGCAATTCACCTAAAGGTTAACAGGGCCAAAAGCCCTGCTTGCAATTAGGGGAAAATTGTGCGAGGAGGAAAATTTTCTCCCATCCTCGGAGTCTCCAGGCTGTTGTACAGGGCTTCTCTCCATTCAAAAAAGGCCAAGAAAGCAAGGTAATAGTTGGCACAGAGCCCGTAACAAAGACAGGGACAGAAGTCACCACTCTAAACTATTCATTTTCTGTCTTTTTCCCATTCCACTCCATCTTTTTTCCAAATTACCTGCCCCATCTTGTCTTCACTGCCACACGCACAACTGAACTAAAAGCTTTGCACACAGAATAAATATCTACTACAAGAAGCTTGTTATAGTAATAACACATTCGCCGCACACCGACTGCATTCTAATAACTATGGTTGTGTAGAGAAATCCTCTTAAATTAAAGAAACACCGCAACGAATAATGAGAATGTTCAACAAAACCCTCTGAAGCAAACAGGGAAATAGAAAGATTGTTTGACCTTTTAATACTGTAAATACATCTGCAGTGCCCGAGGAATGGCTGCATCCCACAGCCTCCTGAACAAATACCTGATGCCTCTAATAACACCATTTCCCTGCATGTCTCTGTAACAGCCCTGTGGCTCCTCTCAACAGCGAGATGAGACAGTTGGGATTATATGGAGCAGCATTTCCCGACTGTTTTGGGGTTTGTTTTGGATTTTTTTCTTCCAGGAACTGTGTCCATTGAGTAGGCTGAGTCACCAAATGCAGCATCCATTTCTTCTCGATGGAGTTAGGCAGTAGCAGAATCCCGGGGATCCCCATGTGCAGCCAGCCAAGGGCTGCTTTACTGGTCATGGCAACCAGAAGAACCAGCTGCAATGAAACACACGTCCCACTGGCCAAGCCACGCTTCACTGGGAGAGGCAGGATGAACGGCCTGATCTTAGAGGTCTCACGGTCCTGAAGAAGCCGTGAGGGTCAGAGGGGGATTTTGATGAGTGCCTGGGGCAACAGCATCCAGTGCCTCCTTGGTGTCTCCCTTGGCTGACAAAGGAAGCAGCCTCCATAGGTTTTGGGGTTCACCCCATGCAGAAGCGGTTGCAGGAAGAAGTCTCCTCCTTGTCTGACATTGGGGGCCAGCCTAAATCCTCCCCACAGCACTTTCTATGAGCTCCCAAGCGGCAGCAATGGGCACAAAGCATAAACTTGTCTGCTTCATGCAACCGTGCGCAGGGCAAAGACCATCCAGTTAATTCTACTCTAATTATCACCCAAACTGGAAGGAGAATAGCTATGGAGCTGCTTTGCTGTACGGCAGGGCTAATTTGCCGGGCACTGAAAGGTCTACTGATCTCTGGAAGATGAGCTGTTGTCTGCACAGAGCCACACTGTGCCATGAAGACTCACCAGCTTGTTAAGAGGTACCACGGCACAGCCCCAGGTCAGGTTTCCAAACCAGTTCAGTTCCCGCTGTGTTAGGTCTGTGAAACTCTGGTCCCAGCTATGAGTACTGATCTGTTTGGAAAATCAAGCCCTAAGCTCTTGAAATCTGCCCTTTCACATGCTCTTCCAATTACTACTGATCTCCTCATTTAAAAGCCTGGTAGTGCTGAGGGGTGGTGTGATCAGCACGGTAATAGAAACGGGGTTTTGGATTCTGCAGAGCTGCCTCTGGTTGGAAAGTTTTAGCCATTCTTCCTTGAATGGGATTAAGAACAGGAAGAAAATAGTAACAGGGTGTTTAAAATGATACACACAGAGAGCAAAAATGTTTCGCTAATCTTTCACGATTCTCTGGCCACGCCAAGGGAAAGCCATGACTTAGACTGCCAAAACGTTTTTGAGCAAACATCACAAAAAAGAGAAACTCTAGGAATTACGACAGTGTAAGGGAGGGGGTTAAAATATTTTCTGGGTGAAACTTTAACAAAGAGAAAAGAAGCAAAGAAGTGGAGAATCAAATGGCCTATTTTCACCCTGGCAAGCATCGTATGCCTCGAGGCTCCACCCAGGATCCCACGCTGTTTAATTTGCTTGTGTTTATGAATGGGCTAGAAAGGGGTGGAACTGAAATAGCAAAACCAGCACCAGCCACAAATTTTTAGGTGGGTCAGTAGTAGGAACGATTATGATGACATTGGGGAAGACCTTGGGCAACCAGATGACTGGCCCACGTAATCACATTCCGGTGCCGAAACACCACCAACATGTAACATTAGAAAGGGAGAAACAAAAATGCTTGCACGGGAACCTAAATGGAGGTGGGCAGTGTTTTCTTTACCAAGAAAAAAAAAAAGTTTCTTTATACCCATCCCGTGTTCTGTGCCCCCAAACTGCTGAGGCCCCTCATTGCTGCAGAGTGCATCCCCATGGCAGGGACGTACCCAGAGCCTCTGGCACAGGATGCCACCGCAGCGTTGAGTGGCAATTGCCCCTGTCCCAGTGTGGGAGAGGCTGTGTCCCACCGCAGGCCAGCACCTCCCCTGCCTGCCTCCCTCCCCCTGGCTCCCGGCGTGGGGCTCTGCCAGCTCACGCAGCCAGGTCCTCTGCTACCTTCTCTTGCCCACCTCACAAATCCGCGTAGGGGTCCTTCAGGTGCCCCTCGGCCTCTGCCTCAGCGAGGAGTGCCAAGCAGGAGAGCAGAGGAGGACAGAGGATGCCACAGGAAAGAGAAAGAGGCCCCTCACTCCAAGAAAGACATTGCGTTGCTGGAGCATGTCCAGAGGAGAGCCACAAAGCTGGGGAGGGGTCTGGAGCACAAGGCTTACGAGGAGCAGCTGGGGGAGCTGGGGATGTTCAGCCTGAAGAAGAGGAGGCTGAGGGGAGCCCTCATTGCCCTCTACAACTGCCTGAGAGGAGGGGGGAGCCGGGGGGGTCGGCCTCTTCTCCCTGGGAACGGGCGATGGGA
>NW_009259488.1:74919-75878 GCF_000687185.1 Egretta garzetta | reverse complement strand
GCAGACGAGGTGCTCAGGGACAGGGTTTAGTGGTGGGATGGCAGGGTTAGGGGAACGGTTGGACTTGATGATCTTAAAGGTCTTTTCCAACCTAGACGATTCTATGATTCTAGAGCCTATGAAGAGATGTTATGTGCAGCATTTCAGCTGGGTCTGTAGCGCTTATATAAAATCGCTCAAACATATTTTGGCATTTTATTTCTAATTAACTTTGGCTCTTTGTTATCATTTGTACACATATTGAATCTACATGAATACACCTACAGTGATTTCCTGGACTACTTTGTTGTGTCACCTGCATTATATCTCTGTACCACCTGCAGCGCAGCATCCTCTCCCATGCCCCATGTCTTGACCGTTCCCGCTCCCTGCTCTGTCTCTGTCCTTTCTTCTCCTCCTCCTTATAACATATAGAATCATAGAATCACTTTGGTTGGAAAAGACCTTTAAGATCATCAAGTCCAACCGTTACCCTAACCCTGCCATCCCACCACTAAACCATGTCCCTAAGCACCTCATCTATCCTTCTTTTAAATCCCTCCAGGGATGGGGACTCGACCCCCTCCCTGGGCAGCCCATTCCAGAGCCTGACAACCATTTTGGTGAAGAAATTTTTCCTAATGTCCAACCTAAACCTGCCCTGGCACAACTTCAGACCATTCCAGCCGCTCCTCGTAAGCCTTGTGCTCCAGACCCCTCCCCAGCTTTGTGGCTCTCCTCTGGACATGCTCCAGCAACGCAACGTCTTTCTTGGAGTGAGGGGCCCATAACTGACCCCAGCATTTGAGGTGGGGCCTCACCAGCACCGAGTACAGGGGCATGACAGACAAGTACAGGGGCACTCTACAAACTTTCAGAGATACTGCACAAGTTAAATGGGGTTATGAGATGCAGCGGGGCGGGAAAAAAAAAATCAAAAATTCCTGTTCAAGCAAGGTATTACAAAGACCTCCGAGGGA
>NW_009259488.1:68817-74891 GCF_000687185.1 Egretta garzetta | reverse complement strand
GTTAAAAATGACCACAATAAAAGAGCTACAGACAGAGTGGGGCAGCAAAAGGAAGCCAAAGGAGGAGGAAGGTTGCAAATGCATTCTACACTGACAGCTTTTCCACCTCCAAGATGCCTGAGGGTCTTGGGCAAGGCTGGGCTGACCAGCGGGGCAAGCGGGAGGGTTAGGGTTAGTGTCGGGAGAGAAACAAAAGCTGCTCCTGTTGGCGTAGGGCAGGGAAGGGGCTGCCGAGGGACAGACTGTCTGCAAAAATAGCTCTCCCCTGAGAGCTTGCTCATCCTAGCCATGACTGGGAAAGCTGCGACAAAAGTCAGCCGAGGTCAGCGATTTGGACTAAGGTGTGGATTAGGGTTTGTGTTGGGAGAGGTGCAAAGCCTGTCTCCCTGTCTTTGAGTGGGGCTGGAAACAGGCTGCAAATCCAATGCTTAAGCTACTGAAAGAATTCGTCCCCTGAGACCTTTTGTACAATAATGTGATGAAGGAATGTGCAGTCTTTAGCGTATACTCACTTTATCCCTACTCCTTACTTCATAACATCAGGAAGAGACATGCAGTGAAAAAAAAAATCTCTGGAAGATCACCATACAGAAAAAGAAATATTAAATACTTTTTGCAAGCAGGTATTTAAGCTTATGTACTCATTGCTGTAGCAGACCAAGGACACAGGACGATTCAAAATGAAAATGTATTTGTCTATGGATAACATTAGTTTCCAGAGTCATGGGAGTTAATGATAACAACAATTTTTAGACTCTATTAAATGCCATACTTCAAGGCTTAACCCAACCTCTAACTATTTAGGGATCAGGATGAGACCTAATGGGGCTTGAGAACAAGGTTGAAAGGATTGATTATCCTGCATCTGCCTGCTGTGAGGTTCTTACATCTTCCTCTGAAGCATGTAGCACCGGCCAGGGTCAGAGGCAGGGTGCTGGGTGGGAAGGCACCCCGGATTAGCTTGTTTGTACTCCCCCTGCTCTGCCTTGGCTGTGAGCTATGCAAGGTTTTAGGTCTGTAATCCACAGCTCTCCTTGAGGAACACAGAGGGCCTCTGAAATGCTAAACAACCCAGGGAAAGAAGCTTACCTGAAGCCACGAGTAAACCCAGCAGTCAAACCTCTGGCACAGATTTTGGCTTCTTCCTCTTCTAAATGGCTCAAGGTTTGGATGTCTTTGTTTTCAGCCCTGTATCTGAAAGATAAAGGAATTAGCAGGATTTCTTTAATCTTTGTGTTCTCCCAGATAAGTGTATTAGAGGAATTTTGTAGGTTATGGAAATATTTATTTTGAATTAAAATTAAAGCTGCACCACGCTGTGTGTTATTGTATCTTAGTGTAGGGCAAAGCTGAGCTGCACAGTCTATATACCTGCCTGCAGAAGCATCGTTCCTTTTGCCCAGACCTGGATAAATGAAACGACGATGCTCTCTTTTCAGCAAAACCCACTTTATATCTGTTGTGACACAGAACACATGGGGTCCAGAAAGTCCCCTTAAATATTTATTTCCTTTTCAAAATTTCATAGGGAAATTGATTTTGGCTTTTAAACGGCAAAGAACTGGAAGTGTAACTTAGGGCATTATGGAGTTGGTATGCCCAGTTATTGATGGAGGAGAGCAATAATTGCATGCCTGTGTAAGCTGCTTTTGCTGAATATATCTTGGCTGGCTTCACCTGAGCTCTCTCCAGCCAGTTGCCTCTCATGTAACCAGAGGGAAGGTTGCTGCTACTGTCTAAGATAAAGAAGAAACCAGAAAAAGTGATAGACAGCTAACAGGCAGGCATGCTTCCTCGCTATGAGCAGAGTCGTTGCTGGCACCTACAAAATTTCCTTCCCACCTCTGAAGGAAATAATACAGTTTTCAGAAAAGATCAAGCCCAGCGCACACTCAGAGTCTCACAGGCAAAGATTTCTGCCTTCCTGAGGTGCAGTGCTCCTCTACCTGGAGAGAAGCATATAGGGGAAGGTGGGAAGGACGACCTGAACCCTCCCCATCTCAGCGGCTACGGGCCTCTTGGATTCCTCCTTGGGATGACGTGAAGCCCTCCCTGAAGCCAACAGCCCACCGAGCAGCAGAGCTCCAGCACCGGCTGAGCTGCTCTCTTACCTACAGAATAGCAACCCTACCATCACCTTCAGCGAATCTCCCTCACTCCTAGCCCTGGCCCAGTCAACACTCAGGGAAATGCAGTTTCATTAACCCTTTCCCACGAGGACTGCATTCCAGTGCACCATCCACATAAGTGCTAATGTTGGCTGGGGTCCTCTTGCCTCAGTGTCCTGCCACTCTTTTTTTTTTTTTTTTTTTGGTCCCTTCTGCCTTCAGTAAGCTCTTTAGATTCAAGCACTAACCTCAGGCCAATTTTTTATTTCAAAGCTGGATTACTGCCTTAACTCCCTCTCCCCATTTTTCTGCCACTTATCTCAATGCTCTCTGACTGTGAGGATGTAACACGGCAACAAAGGACCAGGAAAAAGACAAGGGATTAAAGTATAAATGGATCTATATACTTAATAGCTGGAAGGAAGAAAAGTGTGACCTACATTAATCAGATGCAAAATAGTGACAACAGGCCTCAGCTGGTTGTGTACCTAATGTTTTATTTATTTATTTTTAAGACAGCAGGTAGCAAGAAAACATGCTTGAAAAGGTTTCATTCAAATGTGGATTCAGACACGATTTGGATGTTTTCTACACGTTGGAAACAATCAGGCAGCATTTGAGGGGAAAAAACAGAATTCACCTTTATGAGAACTGGCCCTCCAGACAAGAGATGGTCAGGGGCTGCAGATTGAACCCTCCTGTGAGTAAATTACTGAGATTTCTGTTTAATTTCACCATGAGCATCTTTGCTGCCAGATCTTGAAACTCATCCGCCTTTCAAACTGCAGCTTGAAGCTCCATGTCCTGGAGTCAAGAGATGGTACGAGAGTCTCAGCTTCCGTCACAGATAAAACTGAGGCCTGACTTGTGACCGTGAAGATAATGTTGAATGTCAACAGGATGCAAATACTGGGGGAAAAAACCCATCCTCTTCTATCTTTTTTTGATTTACGATTTTTAAGGCAAACTCGTAGGGGTGGTGTACCAACTTGCCTTCGGAATGGCTGGAGTGAGCAGCGCCGTAAACGTGGGGCTGCTGTCAGTGCGCAGATCCCTCACGGCTCTTGGCCGCGTCCTTTATTTCTCACTCCAGCTGCCACTGGGAGAAAAGACAGAAGACGCAAATGGCCAGTGCGAACGGTGAGGCTTGTGCCATCCCCGGCCTTGGGGGAAGTCCGGGAAGAAGACTTGCTCTGCCGAAACTTTCTTGGCCTGCCCAAACAGGGTGTGTCTTTGGGATCCCTGAGCCTGAAGCTGTGAGCAGCTGGGAGTGATGCTTAGCTGCGTAGCTTCATATATGCATAGCTTCAACCTATACCTTACCTGCTCCCCTGAAACACTACAGCTTGACTCGTTGACTGTACTCTTGCCTCAGTAGCCTCTCGAGCCCTGAGCTGGATTGGGTTTCCTTTAACAAATCAGCCTCCTAGCCCCCATTTTAACATTAATTGATTGGAGATGCTTTTAACTGTTCCTTCTGGGTGTATTAATTTTTTACAGATTGAATCTGGTTTGATGAGGCAGGAAACCTGAAACTATTCCTGGCATCTCCTGCGTACTCAGAATAACCACCCTAATGCGTTCAGAGGAGCACGCAGCAGCAGGGTGATAACAGAGCGGGGCTGGGGAGGGGGGAGGCGGAGAGAGGAGGGGTAGGGGGAGCCTAGGTAGTCACCTATCCGTTTCCAAAAGACATCAGTAAGTGATTGCTTACCCGTGTCATCTTTTATATTAAACTTTTTTTTTTTTTTTTTCCCCAGCAATGCAGGTATTTCGATCAGGCCGGGGCTGCTGACATTAACAGATATTAAATACACTCAGGAGAAATATGATCAAATGTTTGAAGTGTCTAGTAAATGTGCTGTTAGCCGCCCTCCCAGGGAGGCTTAGTGCAAGCTATTGTGTTTTGCTGAGTGAGAGAAAGGCTGGAATATTAGACAAGGAATGCAAAGGCAATTTTATCAGCAGTGTTATGCAGCTCTGGAACACATTGCTAAAGGATTGGAAGCTTTTCTATTACAGCCATCAAATTACTTGCTATTCTTAAACATTGAAATGCCATTTTGCATTTTAAACCCTCCAAGTTGGCACCTGTAAAGGATTGCTATGCTCAGCAACAACATCTCCTTATTCTGAGACTGTGGTGAGGCTCTGAGCAGGGTTGGGCTTTGACGCCCTATTAGACCAAGCAAAGGTTCCATCCCTCCTGCTCACCCAGACAGGAGTGGGAGATGCACTTGGCCAAGCTCCTCTCTCAGGTAACCCTGCTCAGCTCAGCACATTTAACCCGTAGATGAGGTTGACCGATTCCCTTCCTTGTGAGATGCCCTGGATCATCAAAGGGGCCTTATCCATCTCAGAGAGTGTTCGTTTCTTCCTCCAAAATATTTGCATCTTTTTACTTCCAGAGATGTGGTACCAGCAAATCCCATCATTACAGCTCAACTGCTCTGCTTCTGGAGCAGAGGAAATTACAGATGGGAAGACAATTGGCAGAGGAGGAAGGGGGACAGCCGTACTGGAAGTCTTGTGAAAGAACATCAGGAAAAAAAGACTGGGAGAAGATCCTCCCTGAAAGTATATCTTTGCACTGTGGCTATTTCTCCCCCATTTTTTCAGCTCTGGGTTTCATGAGGAGCTTGGGGCTGCTCCTTCCTCTTGGCACATCAGGGACACCATGTCTGAGCCTGAGACCTGCGTTAGGCTGGGCAATGTAAACGTTCCTTCACAGAGGTTTCCTCATCCTTAGAACAGCCTCTTCATCCTGGAGGACCCTTCCACAGGGTCAGAAAAAAGAAACCAATGAAAAGCAAAAGGCCACTTTCTTTGGTAGAAAGTCAGGTTCCCTTAGGTAAAAATGGTTGTAGATTACAGAAGATGCCCCTTTTCTTGCTAATAAATAAGTTCCATAAATGAGTGACATACGTAGTGGTTTTCTATCCTGGAAAGTATCCTCATTCATGCGCAGTTGGCTTCAGTCAAGGCTTTGAGACAAGTCATTAATCAGCCATGATGGTCAAAAAGTAATTGCCCAATGCACCATGGAGGATATTAACCCCCCCGTTCATGTACTGGGTACCAGCAGGTGCCGGCTTTGGTGAACCAGTGGCCTCGTTTAGCAAAGCAAGCCCTAGGCCCTCCTGTTTGTTAGAGTAGCATGGTTATTTTAAATTCAAACCTGCTGTCTTTTTCTACCCTTCTTTTTCTATTGCTAAAAATGGGGGTTTGACAGATCTTGATGGATATGAATTGTCTGCCATATGTTGTTTCCTTTCCTGACTGTTATCTCCATATGTCAAATGTTCTTGGATCTGATGATCTCCATACAAACGATAACAAAACAAACAGACAAGGAGAGGCCAGACTACAGGGGAAACAGAATCCCAACCAGAGAACTGAAATATCAGCAGACAGCCTTTCTACTGGAGACAGCACAGTTCACGTCCCATCACTCAAAACCAGCACTCTTGCACATTGGTTGCTCTCTGACTGCTAAGAAAGGGTGTGCTGGAGGGGAAATTCCCTGTGGATCCACCACCCTCGTTCGGTCTAGCGAGAGACCCTGTGAGGAAGGGTTGTTTTGCCTCCAGCATAATCAGCGCTAAGCTTTTTATATCTTGTTTTTTTTTCCTGTTAAATTGGGTAAATTATCAGAAGTGCCTCAAGTGACTTCAATTTACCAGAGATTTGATCTCCTAAGTCCCTTAGACACTTAGGAAAATTGGATCCCTTCTCTCTTACAGTCACTGCCTTTCATTTTCTCCTTATCACATTCCCATTTTCTTTGGTATCTCTGAGGTTTCTCTCATTCTCCAGGAGATCCAACAGCAAGGAGTATTTAGGAAGCAAAGGATCATAAATATCTGATAATCCAAGATAGTGTAAGGTGGGAATCCTACCATGTTGCTCCTAATTACTTCTTCCCTATTCATCCCAGTTTTCTTTTCCCAAACCAGATATGGGCAT
>NW_009259488.1:58196-68257 GCF_000687185.1 Egretta garzetta | reverse complement strand
TGGTCCTTCCTGGTCATGCTTCATGCTGCTCCCCCCTGCAATGAGCATCCGTGAGCATGGGCGCTCTTTGCTTGGCCAAAGTCTCCTTTTCAAGTCTGTTGCAAAGAGGATGGGCTATTCCCAAGGAGGCTGGTGGCACTGAGGACAGGTGAGGCTGTGCTCCACAGCGCTCTCATTTCTGTGGCAGGAGCTTTCTTCGAGGCAATGCAGACCCAAAGTCACATTGCACAGCCCCTGTGACCATATTGCATTGCTGGAAAGGAATTGTCTTTCAAATGACAAGTGTATGTGCAGCCCCGCTCCCTTGCTCCTGTGCCCAAACTTTTCACGAGAGCATGACACAGTGACTTTCATCCCGGCTGAATCCATGAGGAATGAAGTTCTTCCTTTCGGGCCAAGGTAAATCTGTGGAGTTTCTGAGAAAGAACCCACAGCGAGGTAAAAGTTAAAGAACACATTTACGGTTTGATAGTTTCTGACTTCCTCAAGTTCTGCTTCCCTGAGTCCTCCTTTTCCTTCTTCCCTTCACTGTTATTGCCCTGCTGACCTGCTCGAGAAACAAAGCAAAGTGTTGGAATAGAGATCTTTGCAAGGTTAAAGAAGACACCTTTCACTTTAGCAAATGACGGTCTCCATCTGTTTAGCATCCCTATCATGTGTCTGTAACAGATACAGGCAGAATTGATTATCTTTACTTCAGGACTACTAATTAAGGCCCTCCTCTGATGTAATGGTACCACTAAAATTTCCACTTTGGTCATCTGCGTTTTTCTGTGGATCCTATCTTTTTTTTTAGGACAGAGAAAATAATATTTAAGGGGGTAAATTTTTTAAGGGAGACCAGACAGAAACAAAATGATTGGAGCAGATGAGTCAAAATAATCTACATGAAGGAGTTCCAAGATCTAGAATAATCCAGGTTGGAAGGGATTTTAGGAGTCTATCTAATACAAGCACAAGCTCAAAGTCAGATTCAGAAGTAGATCAGGTTGCTGAGGGCCTTGTCCAGAAGTTTTAAAGATCCCCCAGGGATGGTGATGCCCCAGCCTCTCTGGAGACTTGTTCCAGTGCTTGACCACTCAATTTTCAGGCTAGTACAGCAACCCAATAAAGGGATTTATGGCTGGCATCTGTCTTGAGCTATCCTTTCAAGGCAAAATATGGAAAGCAGGGCTGGGAGTGGCCAGTATTGCTTGGGGCTTAACATCCACCCAAGAAAACTCTATGGCCCAGGAGAGGAACCGGTGCTTTTGTGTTTCAAGCTTTTGTTCAACTACAAAACACATCAAGGATGTGTGTGCTCCTAGGAAAGTGTAAGTATGGCCATTTGGTGAGCAGTGCTGAGAGGAAAAGATCTGTAACACAATTTGTCTTGAAGAGCCACTGCTGTGAGTCCCATACTTCCCAGAATGTCCCTCATCGGACTGGCCACACTGCGCTTGAAAAACAAAACTCCATTATCACCTATGATGCTACCAATGTTTTTATTAGTCTTCTAGAGTTGCACACAACTCGCTTTGCTAGAAAACACAGCTTGCAGCAGATCTCCTCCCATCGCCACCATTATCCTTTCAGGACATTACCAAGCAGTCCGGGTCCACAATACACCCAAAGGGACAGCCAGTTTGGGTACAGAGGCAGAAATGAGCAGCGAAGAGCAATCCAGGTCAGGGACAGCAGACCAGGTTATGGAAGCTTCAGTGCCAAAGTCGATGGGTTAAAACTGTGGCCTGAGTGCTGGAAAGGACCTCGCTGGACCAAGTGCTGGTGCTTATATGAGCCGTCAGGCACAGGAGAGGGACTGAGCCCTTCAAGAAACGCCTCTTTCTGGAAGGCAGGATACCACCTCCTAGTCCTGAGTGTAGTTACCAGATTTCAGAGGTCCCCTGTGACTCTCAAAGCAGCTCACTCACTTCATAAACCTTGCTGCTATTTTGCTGGCTCTTGTGACTATGGTGGTCCTTTGGACCCTTCCCACAGAAGGGACGGAGAGAGGCACAGGCTGCAGCATACCTTTGAATGCACCGGGAAAGCTGAGATTTTTCTAAGAAGTTGCAATACACCTGTAGTTTATTTGCCAAATTAGTAACGCCTGCGATAACAAAAAGCTTGCTGCTTCTCTAATGAAACCAAATTTTAGCAGTTGGCTCAGGCCAATACTCTAGCAGACTGGTTGGGTTGCCTCTGTTCTACATGATGGTTGTTACTAAATGTGTATTTAGAATATTCTGAAAGATGCATGTGATTCATTCTTTTGATCTAACTGAAACAACAAGTTGGTCCAGCCAGAGGGAACAGACAGTACAACATGCTTGCACACACTGGAGGTTTTCTTTCTTCAAGTAATTCTAGCACCAACTAAGCCTAAGATTTCAGTATTTAGCAGTAAAGTTCACGGTTGTTAAAATTCAGATCTTCTAGGTCACTCGCTCATTAGCCACAAAAGTGCTCTGTTTGGAAGCGCAATATAAAGAAATGAAGGATAATGTATGTAATTCAATTTCAATTCAAGAAAAATGAACCTGGAGAGTTTTTCTTAAAGTCATGCAGCTTTCCAGGACTCTGGTCTTCTGATCATGCTTTAACAACTGCTGTTAAAGAAAGAAGCAGTTTAGCAAGAGGCACTGGGATATCAGAAGGGTTGAGGACAAGGAAAGGATCAGTTTGGGTGGGCTATGACCACCCCAGCAGGAGCACTGAAAGCAAGCAAGAATTTCGGACCCTCCCCTGCCACAGCTCCAGTTACCAGAAGTCTGTCTGCAAGGATTTGCATAGTAAATAACTCCTAGTTTTGTCTCTTGTACATCTCTGGCCATTAAGTATGAGTGTTACCGCCCTCAGGGAGCACTTAATGTCTCCATCTCTTTTAATTTCATATCATTTTGCACCGGTTCTTTAGAAATGCAATTGCATGCATGGCTTTGTTTCAGTCAATACCACCTGGGCAGCTTGAAGCCCATACACAAACTCCTTAAAGATAATAATCCCCTGAGATGAAAAGAAAATATTTGACTGCTTCATGTATTTGAATAGGAAGGAACTGAAAGGACCACTATCAACATCAGACAAGTTCACCATTTAATTTTGTATTTTAAGAGTCTGACTATATTTTATTGTCAAACTCTTGCAGTTCAATTCAGTACAATTTTTACCCACATACAGAGTGCTTCAGAGCTGCTAGTGCAACTGTTTCGATTTAGATGGTGCCCTTTAATCAACATAAGATCTAGCATTACAGACAGCATATATGCAGAACTCATAGGAAAGCCTTGCCAAACGAGAGCTCATGAACCTTCTGAAAAACAGGCCTATCTGTGGCTGGAAAATAAGAGAAATCATAAAGCTTCCCTAATTAGTGCATTCAGTTTTGGTGCCATCTAAAGACTGAAGCAAGTAAGTCCCCGTGTTTAAAGTTAATCCTACAAGACAGAGAGGAATCACAGTAGGGCACAAGCAGAGCCTGAAAAGGTGGGAGAGGAGGAACTGGAACAGCAAAGCAACCGTGGCACGGATGATGATGGCTGATGACAAGATGCTCCAAGAGCTAAATCATCCTGAGTGAGCAAGTGAGAGTGTGAGAGAGAGAGTGCATGAGGCTAGAATCAAAACGATGAAGCGCTAAACCCCAGTGGAGTTGAGCAAATTATTTAACATAAATAACTCCTTGAATGATGCTTATCTTTTCATCTATTTGCTCTTTACAAAGTGTCTGTTCACTGATTTGAGGTTTTTTTCTGAGATTAATTCATCATTTGAAATCATATCTGGAAACCTGTTCATTAATTCAAATGATTTACAGTTCATTCACAAGCTGTTTGTTGCAAAAATTTGGTACTAAAATTGTGCTGGTTTTGTCTCGATTTCTAGATGAGTTAATATGCTTCTCTATCCTTAATTGCTCTCCTTCATTAATTGCTAATACTGGTTTTCAAAGGGAAATTCTATCACAAATTCAAAATTCACTCTCTGAAAAAAAATTCACACACCAGCTAAAATTCCCGGTAAACTGTAAGCAAGGAAATTCTCCCTTTTTACAGAATTCCTGTGTGCATGTGTGCTCCTGGGAACTCCGGCTTCCATCTCCCCTCGGGAGAACGTGGCAGGGACAACGACAACCAAGTCCCATAATGAGGGAGGGCTCGCAAACGTCACAGCAAAGGACTAGAGAAGTCAAAACGAAGGATATTCTTGTGGGGAGAGCAGCAGTTTGAGCTTACGTCTCTTATCATGGGACACCTTTCAGCTAGATGCTTTGGATAAGCTGAAGAGACATCCTAAGCAAAGACAAACTCGGTGAATTCATTTGAAACCAGAGATGGCAAGTTGATCAAAAGAATCCCTTAACTGGTTGGTTTTGCTCCGGTGTTAATGACTGGAGGTATCTTGAGTTCAAACAGCCCGCTTCTTTGTACAAGAGGATGGTCAGATCCCATCCCGCTCAGGCAGTAAGTCTCTAAATGCCGCAATATTTGGGATAATGACAACAATGCAGACACTGCAGCAAGTGGCCGCACCTCTGCTGACGTTGAATTTTGTTAAGTGCCACCTAACGAGGAGAAAATAACTTCCTGCACGTTTTTGCAGATCATATATAGCAGAGTTGAAAAAGAACAGTGTAAATGGTACCTAAATACAACAATATGTCTGTATTGCGTTAAGTCAGTGAATCCAGCTGCAACACAGTGAGGACTCATGCATGCCATACATTTTAACTGCATTACAGGTGAGTTCCCTGATTCAGCTGCTTGGATGGGCTGTGAAAATAAAGTACTGAAATCCTTCAGAGGATATCTGATGTGAGGTGTCGTGGTTTAACCCCAGCTGGCAGCTCAGCCCCACGCAGCCGCTCGCTCACACTCCCCCCAGTGAGGCGGGGGAGAGAATTGGAAGGGTAAAAGGGAGAAAACTCGTGGGGTGAGGTAAAGGCAGTTTCATAGGGAAAGCAAAAGCCGCGCACGCAAGCAAAGCAAAGCAAGGAATTCATTCCCCACTTCCCAGGGGCAGGCGGGGGCTCAGCCATCCCCAGGACAGCAGGGCTCCATCACGCGTAACGGTGACTTGGGAAGACAAACGCCATCACTCCCAACGCCCCCCCTTCCTTCTTCTTCCCCCAGTTTCTATACTGAGCATGACGCCATATGGTATGGAATAGCCCTGGGGCCAGTTGGGGCCAGCTGTCCCAGCCATGTCCCCTCCCAGTTCCTTGTGCATCCCCAGCCTCCTTGCGGGTGGGGCGGGGTGAGAGGCAGAAAAGGCTTTGGCTCTGTGTAAGCCCTGCTCAGCAGTAACAAAAACATCCCTCTGTTATCAACGCTGTTTCCAGCACAAATCCAAAATATAGCCCCGTATCACACAGAATCCCAGAATCCCAGAATGGCAAGGGTTGGAAGGGACCTCGGGAGCCCATTGCCCCTTGTCCTGGCGCTGGGCACCACTGAGAAGAGTCTGGCTCCATCCTCGTGACCCCCACCCTTGAGATATTTGTAGGTGTTGATGAGGGCACCTCTCAGCCTTCTCTTCTCCAGGCTGAACAAGCCCAACTCTCTCAGCCTTTCCTCATAGGGGAGATGCTCCAGTCCCCTCATCATCCTTGTTGCTCTCCTCTGAACTCTCTCTAGGAGTTCCTCATCTTTCTTGAACTGGGGAGCCCAGAACTGGACCCAGTGCTCGAGGTGGGGTCTCAGCAGGGCAGAGTAGAGTTAATGTGAAGAAAATTAACCCTACCCCAGCCAAAACCAGCACAAGTGTAATGAAAAAAAAAATAAATAAAAGCTTGCAATTGGATCTGCCAATCTAAGGGACAGACTCACAAGAGAAGGGATAGGGAACACATTTGCGAGACACAGACGTATCCGTTTGATAGCTGCTCTGCACAGAGGCAGTGAGAGGGACGCTGAGCCGGTCTTTTCCATGTACAGCTATGATTTTCTAGCAGCTGGTGCTAGAAAAAAAAAATAAACTTCTGTTTTCCTGAGGGTAAAACAATATACTGTTTCGAATTCCCTTTCTAGTGGCAACATTAATGACTCTCAGTGAATGGCGGGGACATGTTCCCCACTCCTGTTAGTGCCCCTTCCTCGCAAAACCCTTCCCATGCTCGGCACGTCTGTTTGGTATTTATTGCTCCCTTGCCAATGATAAACCTACATCCATCACTGCTGCTGTAAGTTATGGCATCAGGTTGGACTCCCAAGCCCATGGAGGCAGGACTGGCAATGGGCAAAAATTTAAATTAATTGAGATTTCCCTCCTCATTTGGAAACAACTCAGGGAAAACATAAACCTTGTCATATCTGAAGGACGGCTTAATACTACACTCCTAAATGAGACATGACTGAGTCTTAATCCCGCTGAGTGAAACCTGACTAGTTTGTATTAATAGTTTATTATTATCTCTGATAGTTTCCCCCACTCCAAATCCTTTGTGCATCATTTACATGGGATTTTTAAATGGCAAAGCAGAATCCATTTGGAGAGACATTTTCCCATTTTAATAACATTTCCACACACATCGGCTCAGTCAGTCACTGTTGCAAGCTCAGCCTCCCTTTTCTGCAGTGATCAAAATTAAATGCCAGCTGATCTCCCGGGAGGCTACAGGCTGCGCCAAGCACAGCAAGCTCCTGTGGAAGACACCGATGCTCTCGGCGAATCCCATCACTACTTATTCAGGTGTTTAGCAGTAATACAACACCATGGGGTTGCACAAATCACAGGATCCCAGCCCAGCGATTTTGGCTGAGGGAGTTCCTCTATACCCTGAGATTGGTCTTCAAGCTGCCTCGAAGTGCTCCAATGCCAAGTTAGACCCTGCCTCCACACTGCTCCGCGTGAAGAAGCGGCCCTGAAGTTGGCACAGGAGCTTAGAGCTGAAGATGGGGGCTCTGCCAGCGACCTAGGAAGCAGATGTCAAATTCAGGCTTTGCTGTGGTGTGGACATATTTGATTAGAAAGCTTCTGTTTTTCAAGCAGGAGCAGCACATAACTCCCTTTGTTTCTCCTTCCCACAGGACAGGTCTCTGTCGGTCTCTGCCGCGAGGAGCTGAAAGAACTAGCAAACCCACCGTGCGACCTCCCTAACAGCCATGGCCAGCACCACCTGGGGTAAGCACAGCTGGCCAGGGTTCAGCCGAAAAAAAAGCATTAGGAACTGTTAGCACCAGCCACGTCTTTTTACAGATAAGGTCCTTCTTCCTAAGTGCTGTGCCCATATAGATCACACTCCTTTTCCCTACGAACAATAACCATAGAACCACAGAACCATAGAACCATAGAACCATAGAACCATAGGGTTGGAAGGGACCTTTCGAGGTCACCTAGTCCAATCCCCAATAACATGAATGAATATCACATGGTTATTATTTTATCTAGCTATAATCACTTATTCCACCTTTCTCCCCAAACTGTTCTTTTTTTGTTTTTGTCTGTTGTTACCCTTTCAGTAGTGATGATTATGGGACCATTCACCTTGCTGTTTTGGAAGCAAAAAGAGCAGCCTGTTTTCTATGGTGCCCAGAAGAAGAAATAACCAGCAATAAATAGAGATCTACCAAAACCTTGTTTTCCTCTTGGATTCTGTTTACCTTCTCTCTGATTTTGCGTTATTCTGTGTATTTCACAGGCAATGCTTTCTCATTGGAGGAAAATATTTCTAAATTCTGAATATATTGCTTACTAACTTGGAATGAAATATGCTCAGAGTTGCAAGCATAACCCACATCAGCAAACAATTCAAGAACCAGCGCCTTCGAGATGTCCAGATTTGGACTGGCAGATGTCCTTCTGAGGACACCAGACTTGCAGAAGTGGGAAATACACTCATTTCAGGGGTTCTTCCACAGGAACCTCCTCTCATCCCCCAGGAACATCTCTCTTCTTAATAACCCAAGCCCCAGCTCTGGCTCTAACAGAGAGCACTCACTTTGGAAGTGATCCTTAAGGGAGGGCACGCTGCTGTCGGCACTGCCATCACCCAGAACATTTTGCAGGACTATAAACCATTTGGGAAAAAAAAAAAACAAAACAAACGAAACACAAATGTGCAGGACCACTGTATAATAAAAAAACCTACCTTTGATTTTGTCTGAGATATGAAATGGATGAGACGTAGCGGGTGTTCTAATTGTGAGGGCATACGGAATCCCCTGCCATCCATTCTGTGCTGCAGTGACCGTAGGATACCTGAAAACTATTGAGGGTACAAAGCAGCAATGTCATAATTCCTCTTTGGGCTGAGATTTTGAAAAAATAAATTTTACCTGCAGGTTGCAAGGGAATAAGACCGGGGAAGTGGTGTTTTCTACCTCGTAGCTTTCTAACTTTACGCCGGTTTTGCAGGGTGAGGGCTGGGCTCAGTCTCAGTGATCCCGTTTTCAGACAAGAGGCAGAAGAACCAAGGAACTGCGCTACCGTGTTTTAGCATTTGCTTGTAAGGTTCTGTGATTGGGACTATTGCAGCGTTTGAGCCAGTCCTGCTTTGCACCTTGCACAGGCATTCATGCCCCAACAAAGAACATACAAAATGCTACCCTCTGGATTTGGCAGCGGGTTATAAGCGTTTGGCACAAGCGTACATCGCAGTGTAAAGTGCAAGGCAACAAAGAATCCAATCCCATTCAGTTCACAAAGAAAAGAGGGGGGAAAAAAAAAAAAAAAGACAAGAGTATTTTGCACTTACCTAATGACAAAATTTGCCAGGTCTGAAGAGTCCTTTTTTTTTTTTTTTAATGTTCCTATCAGCCTTGCTTTTAAAACAGGAAGAATGGTAGCTGAGGGCAACTAATAGCTTACAGGGTCAATCTCAGCATTAGGATTTGAATGAAGAGATGAAAGAGGTCTAAAGGGAATGAAATCCCCGGACACAGAACTATGATCCTTTTGGGAATGATTCCCATGGGGCCACTTAGCAACAGGCCACCATCCAAGCACAACATCCCTGAGAGCAGAAGAAAAACTTTCTTCTTTGCATTTTGCCCTCTCTGTTGAAAATACCGTTTTCAGCTTTTTCCCTGGGGAGTCAGTGCCTCATCAGGAAGAAATAAAGCCGGCCAGTCTGAGAGTTATTGTGGCTCATGCTCTGCAAAGGCACACATTTCTCTTATCCCCGGGAAGAAAATTGCCTCATTTTATATTCAGAATCAAATGTGCTGAAATTATAAGCAGTGGAATAATTACGTTCGACATGACACGCTAGATCTGACCTTAATAAGACAGCCTGGTGGCCTTAACTGTTATGGGACTGGCTCCTTCCATTCGTAGACCTGGGGATCATTTCCACATTCTCCCCCCAGTAAAAATAAGTTATGTGCTTCTTGCATCATGGCCATGTGCTCTGTGTGACCTTGGGGGCCAAAGCAGTAACTCATTCCATCCTGCTGCCTCGGAGTGCTGACTTGGCCAGTGCCACTAACACAGAAACAAAGAAGGTAAACATTTACTCAGCGAGAGGAATAGACACAGCCGGGGAGTTATTTTTAACCTTTAATTGTTTGATATTGAATTTTAGCAACTTTAGAAGAAAGTGTGGCTCCTCTGACAGAATGAATTTGCCCTGAGTGTTGATGGCTCCAATGCAGCAAGGACATGCCTCTTCTGACAAAGGTATTTGGTATCAAAATCTGTCACACAACAAAATATGCCAGCATCTTCACTTCTGCCCTCCAGGTCACATTGGTATTCCAGTGCCACCTCCACACCCCCCCGCCAGTGCTGCTCAGCCATGACCTACACCCCCTCCTCTTACAGCACCGAGCACCCCGCGTGATGCAGGCCAGACATAGAATCATAGAATCATAGAATCACTCTGGTTGGAAAAGACCTTTAAGATCATCAAGTCTAACCATTCCCCTAACCCTGCCATCTCACCACTGAACCATGGCCCTAAGACCTCATCTGCCCGGCTTTTAAATGTTTCTAACTTCTTGACTGCACGGGGGAAATGAGAGCAGCTCAGGGATCCAGGTCCAGCTCTACGGGTAAGGATCGCTGTCTGAACGCACACAGTGCATATTAAGAATTTTTTTTTTTTTTTTTTTTCCCCTTCAGCTTAACTAAAGAGAAAA
>NW_009259488.1:51471-58016 GCF_000687185.1 Egretta garzetta | reverse complement strand
GGGGGAGTAGATCTGTCCTGGACGTATCTTGGGAGCCTGCAGATGTGGTTTTTAATCCCTCTTTTCCTTGGGGATCAGTTAATCAAAAGCACATAAGAGATGAAAATCAGAATCCCACCTTTCTGCTGAGTAACAGCAGGAGCTGGAGAGAAATGTGTGGATATAACTGAGATCTGACAACTCTGTGCAAATTCTGCTCTCCAGAGAGGTGCACCATGAAAGTTTGGTTGAGTTTGTCCCCTGCCCTGGCAGAGGGAATATTAAGGTTTCTGCACCTAAATACCAGGTGATTACAGTGCTTTCTTCCAGAACTTACACAACCATTACTTATTGCCAGTTCAGTTTTCTATGTAATCTCGGGTTTCTTCAAACCAAAGGCATGAGGCAAGCCTTGGACCCCCTGAGTTGCTGTTCCCTAAGTGTACAAGAGGCACTCCAGTATTTCCTTCACAGGGGTGCTGGAAGGATAACACTGCAAATGCTTGGAAGGTGTCCAGAGGCTGTGGGTGTAGCTGTTGTACGCTATGAGGACATGCAAAAAGAGCTGAATCGTATTGAGAAATTGCATGTGTTGGGGTTAGGCCAGGAGATTTGGAGAAAGGACATCTGTGTTATTTTCCCAGGTCTGTCCTTGGTCTTCTAGGTGACACTAGAAGAAGCTCTTTTCTTCTCAGTACATCCATTTCCCCAGCCGTAGTATGGGAACTGTACTAGTGACCTTACAGCTCAGGAGACCAGGAAAGCTGAATCCACTCACGTGCAGAACGCTTCACGGTTTGCATCAGAGATGGTGGGTGAGGATTAATGGTGTCATTGCCCTGGTGTTACCCCAATGCAACGGACTCGGAGCCTCTCCTATTCCAGTGCTAAAGCAAGGAAAGCAAAAGTCATTCTTGCTTTAAGCAGCAAAGCCTGCCTGTGCTTTCCGATACGCACCTTGGAAAATGATGAGATGGCACGTTGTAGCCCATGCGTCAAGGACAACCTCACGACGTGCCTCTGCAATGGTGACAAGCCGTAGCACCTCTCGCATGAAGCTCCGTCCCTGTTCAATGAGCTCTGCAAAACAAACCATAAGCAAAAACAAAGGCTACATGAGAACCCAAAAAACTCTGTTGTACCTTTGTCCTCCAGAGCTTCCGTGGCTCAGCTGGGAGAAGTCCCTCAGTGCCTCTGATCTGCTCCAGAGAGGCCGGCAGGACAGCAGACACCTCATGGCAGTTTGTCACTCAGCATTGCAGGTCGGGGACTCATGTTCCCTCCCCTGTAGAAAGCCTCTGGCAGGAATTTTCCCAGCTTTAGCGTAGCCTTTGTCTCTGAGGAAGATCCATAATCTGAAGTCGGAGAGGGTCTTCTACGCAGCAGGAGCTGGTCAGTGCCCTGCTGCTTCCCGGTGACAGGGGTTTTGCTCCTTGTCTTATTTTGCATGGCCTCAGCGTTTATGGTCTGTAGCCTTCTCTACACCCTGCTCTTTGCAGTGCCACCATGGAAATGTCTGGATAAATGTGAATTTCAATAGGCATTATACTGCCAGCAGCAGCAATCCACGTCTGGTACCTCAGAGCCTGTTCATCTGTAGTAGTCATAAGGCTACTTATCTCCTGCTCTTTTCAAATACCTCGGCAGTGGATACAAAAGGGAAATGGCAGGAGCTATTCTTCTCCAGAGTCTGAGAGGGTTTTTCTTCTCTTTTTCTTTCTTTCTTTTTTTTTTTTCTATTTTATGCTGTGCTGTTGCTACATTACCAAATGTCACGTTCAAAACCGATGGCAAAGTTTGCAGGAGAGATAAGAGATGATGATCTCCTGAATTTCTGCTAGCGTAAGACACTTGGCTCGGGAAAGCAGCCAGTTGCAGGGTGACGTTGTAAGGGCCCAGAGGGCTTAGCTGCCCGCTAGCTAATTAAAGCGCTGTGATCTGAAAGCTTTGAAAGATTCAGTTCAGATCTTCCTTGGGGTCATTTTTAGCTCTACTACCTATTTTCTGATGAATCCTCAGCTCCAGCCTACAGGTGTTGAGCTACAAAGGGATGCTTGGAGAGGGGTGCTTGTATGTCATGGACGTCGGCGTTGTTAAAAGACAAAGCGAGATGTGGCTCCAGAGAGAGTTCTAGTGAGGTTAACAAGAGCTAAAAATGTGCAAAAGAAATAAATTATGAAAGAAAATTATCATCTGGATTGGATTTGGGCTGCTGCCTCTAGGGCTCTTCTGGTAAAAAAATTGGGATGCTGATTCACTTAACCTCTACCACTGCTGACATCTGAAGTAGAAGGCATTTCAGCAGCCAAAATCCGGACAAGAGCTCTCCCTGAGAGCCAGCCCTCATCCCCTTTTATCTCCCCAGGTGGAGTGCTGCTGAGCAATGGAGCACATGGCCCAGCCCTGGGACATCTCACTGGGCGGCCAAGTGTGGCCAAACCAAGGCCGCAAAAAGAGCATTAAGGCACAAACTCCACTACTAACAAGCTAGGGAAGTTGGACACACTGTGGTTAATGAGGGACTGAAGAAAATTCTCTGCTGTGGGATGAAGTGTCCCAGATAAGAGCAGGGGCCTGCCAGATGCTAGCTAGAGAAATCCAGCCATGGGGCCAGGTTTACAAAGACAAAGGGAGGTGCTGGACTTACTCGTCCAAGCGCTCCTGAGCAGAGCTAGGTCCTGCAAACGGAGAAAGATTGTGCCAACTAAGGCAGGATGCAGAGTACTGCAGATGTGAGGGAATGAAGAGCATGCTGAAGGTGCTTAGCACAAGCCCCCAAAAATGGGGGTGATCTGGTTCTTGTGAGGAGATGGTAATGATACAACTTTCTTTTCTACATTTAGCAATTAAGAGACTTAACAGTTCTTTCAGCTCAATTTTAATAATTTGGTAAGCAAGAGACCCTCAGTCAAGACACAAAAGGCCAAGAATGAAATCTTGATATTTGTTGTCCGTCACCCAGTCTTTGCTCTGCTTTTCTTGCTTATTTATCACAAGGTGTTGGTGCAAACAGCTGGCTCACTGACCACAGTGGGAAAAGGTTCAGGAGCACATGCCAAGGACACCAGTACAAACAGGGATGTTTGCAACTTTCTGCTTGAACTACTGCGTCCAGCTCTGGAGCCCTCAGCACAAGAAGGACATGGACCTGTTGGAGGGGGGCCAGAGGAGGGCTACTAAAATGATCCGAGGGCTGGAGCCCCTCTGCTCTGAGGCCAGGCTGGGAGAGTTGGGGGTGTTCAGCCTGGAGAAGAGAAGGCTGCGGGCAGAGCTGAGTGCGGCCGGTCAGGGCTTCAAGGGGGCCCAAGGCCAGGTTGGCCGGGGCTGTGAGCAACCTGATGTGGTTAGCGGTGTCCCTGCTCCTGCAGGGGGGTTGGGCTGGGTGGGCTCTAGGGGTCCCTTCCATCCCAAAACATTCTGTGATTCTATGATTCTATGAATATTTCAGTACTGGCAGATCACCTTCAAACTTTGTGTGCCCCTCCACCTTAGAAATAAACCTTCAGGCCTTTTTCCACCCACATGTTTTTTCTAATTGTCATGCAGGAAAAATGGATATCCCATCACCACCAGCTAAGATCAACCACCCGTACAGATGGGACTGGAAATCTCCTGGCTTGGAAGAGCTGATTTATTGAGGCAGAGGAAAAAAGAAGGGGCCAAGGACAGCCAGTTTATAGTGCAGCAGCAGGCAGCCTTCCTACACTGCCTGGCACGGCCAAGCCATTGCTCAAATGCTCCTCTTTTGTCTTGCTCTCACACCTTAACACATCCCTGAAAAGCTTTTTCATCTTTTGCTGGAAGGTTCAGTCTTAGAAATCAATCCTAGATTAGCAAAATAGGGAGCTTTTCAAATGCTGCTTGCTGGAGGCTGGGGAGGTGAACCAGGCAAGGCATACGTGCTCTGATCTGACATTTACACTGGAGGATCTGCCACTGCCACTCTCGGACAGACTGCTGGGCTGAATGGACTTTAGATCCGACACGTTGTGGCCGGTTTCTCGGTTCCTCTTTATAGAAGCGGTCAATGAGTAAATTTACGGTTTAAGAGTTAATAGCTTGAAATTTCATTCAAATTTGCCTTGCCAAGGCAGCTAATGTTAAATTTAGCTTTTAAGCAGGAGAACAAGCTTGGAAGCCGCTCCTAATTAGAGGAAGCTCAAGGCACATGGTTGCTTCCAACTAATCCAGTCTGGGAACCTAAACAAAAGCTCTTTCTGTCATAAGCAGGGGTCCATATAGACCAATATATTCATAGAGTTTCACTGATCTTTATTTTGTTAAAACCATCCTTCACTGCTGCCACTTCTGTAACTCTACCAACGGCAGCAACGGTGGCAGGGCTAGGACAGAGGAGCAGTGCTGCCTCTGTCACATTATCACATCATTTGGGCCCTCACAAATCAATTTTAGGTGATATTGCAGTGTAAATGTCAGCAGCCAGGGCTGTACTGCTGGGAAACAGTCATGGTCTCTGCTCAGTCAGGCTGGCATTTTACACTAGAGATAAGGAACAAGGGGATAGCACAGGATTTTCTCCTTTCCTGCTGCCCAGGGCCCAAGAAAATCCAATAAAGGACACCGCTGGGCTCCTTGGAAGGTACCTTTAATTCCTATTGAATTTCTGCAGGCACAGCCATATATAACAATAATCAAGACAAGACAAAATAAAAGCAAAGAGCAAGGCCTAGCAACCTAAGATAAACCGTGCTCCTTCTGCTATTGATTGCCACAACTCTGTGCTTTGGTTCCTAGTCAAATCTGATCAACACATCGGAGAGAGAAACAGCTCAAGGATTTCTGAGAACACAGGCCAAATCCTGCATACCTGAAAAAAAAATCTGTCTGAAAAGCCATGGGCCAGGAGCAAAGGAATGAAGCTGAATCAAAACCTGACTTTCTCCATCCCCCTCTTACCTCTCTTCCACTCCCCCACCGAGCTAACAAGCTTCTACCATCATCTGCTTGTGGAGAGGCAAAGGCTTCAGGCACCCTCCTTCTTCTGCACCAGCATCATCGCAATTACATCAGCAACCACCAGTGCCGTAAAGGACTCCTGTATTTTCTTCAGCGAGTCCTGCCTGTCTGTCCAACCAGGAAGGAACATACTCGTGGTGTCTTTCCTTGGGCGTCCACGCGCACGGCCCACTGCGACTTGGCTGTTATTCGCTGTTCCTGCCTCATGGGGATAGATATTCAGGAGGAAGAAAGTAAATGAGAGAGTGCCCAAGGTGCCTCAAGGCACGATTTGGTTTGCCTTCGGAATTATCGCTGCCAGAAGCTGATGAGTGCCTCTCCCCAGCCTTTCCCTCACAAGGACAGAAAACTCACTCGGTTTAACAAGTCTTTCCACATGCCTGTTGTGGAAGCCAGAAATGAGAAATATTTTCTTGGTTGGAGGCAGCCGCGCAAAAGCAAAAGACGCTTTTGTAAAAAGCAGGAGATGCAATGAATGAGCTCAGCTTTGCAGTCAGGCTTAACCTCAAACCCTCAAAGGCAGAGAAACTGGAGGTGATCATTTCAGCATGTTTCCTTGACGTCTGCTGGAGGTTCAAGCGCGTGAATACAATTTCATGGTGTATGTTTGGGGGTTCACGTACCTGCTGATTAGCTATGTGAACTCTGGCATGTGTGTTTATGCGTATATTCAGGGCTTCCTCCAATGCATTTGGCAACACCAGTAAACGCATTTTCCAGTGTTTACCTAAGGAAAGGAATAATCCAGTTGTACTTCCAGCACTTTGCAGCCAGGACACTTGGGGCACTGCAGAACAACAATAGAAGCATTTCAGAACACAACACAAACACAGTATTAAAATCAGCTTATAACTCAAACAAAACATGCTGAGTTCCCAAGAGGCAGAGCAATGGAGATGTCAGAAAGGAGTAAATACGTGGTTACAATGGTTTTGTTTCAAAGCACACGGTGACAAACCTGCAGGGAAGTGGCACTGGGGTGGGTTCCCAGCGCTGGAGCCCTCTCGGACAAAGACTCACTCCAAAAGCAGAGCTGTCCCTGGAGCTGAGACACAGCCAAATTAAGCTTGAAGGGAGCAATCCTGGGGTATTGCAAGGATCAGCACCATAAAGGGCTTGTCACCAGGCAGTATCAGCGTGTGACAGTCGCTCTGCCCCAGAGGAGGCAGCCGTCGCGCTGAACATGGGGCGTGTGGAATTTAGGCAGTGCCGTTTTCACATGCTAGTGGGGATGGAGGGAGCGACCTCCTCACCAACGTGGGAGCCATGTGAAGGGATGGGGAAGAAACCTGAGACCCCAAAAGCGAGTGTTGCTCCACCGAAGAGCAAAACCCATGTTTTGCACCTGTGGTCCATCCCAGGTACCAAATAGGACACCCCCACCCTCCTCTTTTATTTTGCTTGGCCCTTACCATCCCATAGATTTACCCAGAGGAAGGCAGGTCAGCCCACTGGGAACACCCCTCCTTGGGTCCAGAATAGGGCTACTAAAATGACCCGAGGGCTGGAGCCCCTCTGCTCTGAGGCCAGGCTGGGAGAGTTGGGGGTGTTCAGCCTGGAGAAGAGAAGGCTGCGGGCAGAGCTGAGTG
>NW_009259488.1:26675-51116 GCF_000687185.1 Egretta garzetta | reverse complement strand
GGGCTGTGAGCAACCTGATGTGGTTAGCGGTGTCCCTGCTCCTGCAGGGGGGTTGGGCTGGGTGGGCTCTGGGGGTCCCTTCCCACCCAAAACATTCTATGATTCTATGATTCTAACACCAGCTCCCCACCTTGCCTGCTCAGCCGCAGAGGGGTCCCCAGCAAATGCTGTCGGAGCTGTTGCTATTCCTCCTGCGCAGTATCTCTGAGCACAGGGGTATAAAGCCAAGAGGAGCCTTGTGGACAAGAGCCTTGTGATTTGTTGAGAGCCTTCTCCAAGGCTGGTGCCACGTAAAGGGAGCTGCATCTGGTGATAAACGTCTAGCTCCAAGGCTATGGAAAGCTAAATAAACCAATGTTTATTTGTTGTGCGGCAAGCAGAGCTCAAAGCTGGATGCTTTCCCCATGTAGATTGGGGAGTTCCTGCTCAGATGCCAAATGCTAGAGCTGCTTTTGAGTGCCTGACATTGATTTCAACGGGATGCAATTGCTGGAGCTTGGTGCTCACTGAACAACATGAAAGACCTTAAGCAAAGTCGTGCCTGGTGCAGCCGAGTTTGGTGTAGCAAGAGGAACGCTGAACACTGCCCTCTGCCTTTTCAGCTCCATGCAATAGGCATTTTTCCCAAACAAACTCCCATAGTATTCCAGGAAAAATGCCAGGAAGCTCTCAAGAAGGAGTTGGGGGTCAGGGCCGAGCCCTGTTGGTGGTGTGCCCAGTCAACCCAAAATACTGGTGGGAGGGAAGGGGAAAGAGCAGGAACCAGGAAAGCACTGACATTGCATTAGAACAGAGTCCTTCGGTACTGGCTTGCTCGGGGAGGTGCCAGGACGCTGTGGACCATGCTTGCAGTCCTGCAGGAGTCCCAGTACCATTGCAGCAAAAGACCCCACAGCAACCTGTCTGGCTGTCTTGACAACCATGTGGCAGTCCCGCAGTCTGTGAGACCTGATGCAGTATAAAAATAAACCAAATACGCTAATATAATCCCCCTGACATAAACACAATCACGAACCTCACGTGCCAATTCAATCGTGAATGTGACATCCATATTTTCCCTCTAATTTAAAGAACATCAGATGATCTCGGTCCAAACTTTAATTTAATATAGCCAGGTGGGGAAAAAACTTCCAGTGTATAAACAAAATTACTTGTTTGCTTTATCAGAATAGCATAGAATACAAATTAGTTACCAATATTTGTATAGTGCTTAGACAATAACTGAGTGCTTGGGCTCTTGAAGAATCTTCTCAAGAAAAGGAGACAAAAGACACCCTCCTACCGTCTTTGTGTTCCCTCCAGCAGCTGTCCCTGTGGGATGGGTAGGAATTGCATCTGGCTGGCAGGGGTCATACTGGAATTTCTTCTCTTCTGCTACCACCCTACCCCCAAATGTCTAAATGTTACCTGAAAGTGCAGGGTGCTGTGTATCTCAGGTAGAGTGCTCAGAATCGGTACTCCCAATGAAGTCATTGGTGGCTGAGAAGATGAGAACCTAAGGTAGTATTGAGTCAGGAACCCGAAAGTTTAAAATGCATAGTATCAAAGTCATTTCTGATCCTCTCCAGTCTGTGCTTTAGCTGGGAAAGTTCCTATGGCAATAAACCCAGACTCCCTGCAAGACTCAGGCAGAGCCTGAGACTCCAAACTGACCCACTCTAGTCTCAATTTATTAGGCATAGCCATGCAAGAACAGCTACAGCAGCTCTGTCATTTCAGGGCTAAATGTTTGAAATCATAGAATCATAAAAGCATAGAATATGGGTTGGAAGGTCCAACCTTTCTATGCAAGAGCACAGTCTAGACAAGATGGCCTAGCACCTTGTCCAACTGTGTCTTGAAAGTGTCCAGTCTGGTGGAGTCAACCACTCCCCTGGGGAGTTTATTCCAATGGTTGACTGTTCTCATAGTGAAAAATTTTCTATATTGAAAGCCTTGGAGAAGTCCAGGTAGATGATGTCCACTGTTCGCCCCAAGTCAACTGAGCAGGTCACTTTATCATAGAAGGCCACCAGATTTGTCAAGCACTACCTGCCCTTAGTGAAGTCGTGTTGGCTTTTCCCAATCATGTGCTTCACTGACTTGTGATAGCCCCCAGGAGGATTCCTTCCATAACTTTCCCAGGGATTGAAGTAAGACTAATGGGCCTGTAATTACCGGGATCCTCCCTTGAGCCCTTCTTGTAGATAGGGGTAACATGTGCCTTCCTCCAGTCCTCTGGGACATCCCCCCATCTCCATGGCTTCTCAAAGGCTATGGAGAGTGACCTTTCAATGACATCAGTCAGCTCTCTCAACACTCTTGGGTGGATGGCGTCAGGGCCAAATGATCTAATGATCAAAAATGATCTAATATATCAAAGAAGGTGAAACATCAGGATATATTGGGCCATTTGGTGTAATTAACCCCCAAAGGAGGACTGAAATCCACCTGTTCAGAATCCCTTAAGTGCTGCCTTTCTCTCCAAAGACCTCCAATTATGCTGCCTCATATATTATTAGTGACATTGGACCTAGATCTATGGCCTCTCTCCCTGTCACAGTCCCTACACATCACACACTGACATTGGCCTTTCCTCCTAGCTTTCATAAGAAATGACATTTTTGGCATCACCCTATGAGCAAGAAGTAAAGAAGCAGCAAGGCAGCAAGCTATTCCAGGATGAAAACGCACAGATCCACCTAGTTAGTGATCTGAGAGTTTAGCAGGCAGGTGATGTCTCCTGTAGGTTTCTTCTTCTGATAGAAGGAAAAAGGATACATGGAGGACAGAGCCTCTCACAGTCCAGGGCACCTGGTGAGAAAGTGACTGAGAGTGCTCAGAAACTTCCAAAGTTTGTTTCGTTCTTTTAGGGCACACTTATACTTTTGGGTATTTGAATTAAACAACCTCCTGGGGCTTCCTTGCTCATTTTGAGAAACTCCTTTCTTATGTGAAACACCTCCCTTTGGGCATTTGGGCATGAGGAATTGTAGAAAATATGCAGTCTGGGAGAGAAGCCTGGCAAGGCTGGCTATTATAGGAAGAGGTTTAATGATGCTGAAGGAGACCGCTTACATCTCACTGTGGACGCTTCTGCCTTCCTATTCTTTTATTCTCCTTTTCCCCTTCCATTTTTTCCTGAAAAGAACTTAAGGACAATAATCAGCAGCAACACAAATAGCAGAAAATGACAGATCCCTAGAAACTAATAAAGGAAATGCTCTTCTGGGCCTGGTCTGGACTCCATAAAGGTGTTGGAAGTCACTGCAGAACCTGACTGCCACCCTGCTCCGGTCTCTCGCTTTATTTTCCCTTGGTGTCAGCACTGTATCTATACAGCAGTGTTATATCTAAAGGAACAAAAAAGCATTTAGTGCTGCCCAGTTTTCTGAGGTTGTAGAGAAGTTTCCACTCAGCCTTTCCTCAAGCTCCTTCTGGAGAAAGAGCTGAATGGTGATTAAATAAGGAGCATGTAAATCGGAAATGGATAAACAGAGTATGAAATGCTTCTCCTGGAATCCTGTTCATTCTTCAGCCATTACCCTCCTCCATTTCTGTACAAACAGCTGAAGGGATGGGTACAAAGATGTTCCAGGCCAAAGTAAAGTTGGTGGAGACTACAGATGCCAGAGCAAATAAGATCTCTGAGGGCTCAGAAAAAAACTCGCCGACATATCCACTCAATATTCACTGAAATGAGCTCAGGGAACTTTGCTCACTTAAAGCCTGGCTGCGGGGGGAAGCAGATCCAAGCTGAACTCAGAAGAAGTGGCTTCTGGACCCATGAGGTCTAGGTCAAAAGAGACATAACTGGCCAAGGGATGCAGTATGTTATAATGACATCTTCCAGAATCAGTGTTTTGGAGCACTCTGGAGTAATGATGCTCACCTCTCATAGTTACACCAGTGGTGCAGTGTTAGCACCTCTATAGCTTGCTTAGTAGCCCAGCGATGCCTATAAATGCAGACTCCCACAAACAAAGGGGACTTTTGACCCTAGTAGTCAGTGACTAACAATTAGGATCGATTCTGGACCTAGCAGCAGTAAATCTGGAATAAATCCACTGAATTCATTGAAATTTTGGTAGATTTACAGTAGTATAGGCTGTTTTCACATGTTCAGTTGTGGTACTGTAGACTTGCATTGATATAATCGTATATCTCATGTCCATTTTATTTGGCGAGAGGAAACTACAGACAACTAGAGGCAGCATTCCCCATCACCTCCCCAGACTCCCCGTAAAAGCTCCAGAACAGGCATGACTTTACCAGTGAAGGTTAAGCAAACCTGCGTTGCTATTGCATGGTACTGAGCCATATTGATGCAATCAATTACAACAACGTCTTGCATTTCAGTAGTACCATTCACCCCAGAGGAACCAGTGAGGGATCCCATTTAGAGGTTCGGTGGAATGCTTTGGCTCTCCTTTGCTGCACGGGACCTTATTATTAAAGACATTTTCAAAATCAATGCTTTCAGCTTTGTTCTGCTTTCCACTGTCGCAGAGCACTTTCCTGGAGCCTACGCAGCTCAGTCCGAAGCTCTGGACCACAGCATCACCCCCTGACCACCCAGCGAACACTTCCAACTGAAGCTGTGAATGAACCTGAAAGGCTGTCAGGGAAGAGCCACGCTTTGCAGGCAAAAATCAGACAAATCTCACTGCTTGCACTACACTGCGGGCCGGGAATCTCCAAACAACGGCTAAAGGGCCCGACCTAGCAAACGTGAAATTGGAAGAAGCGTGCTCAGAGCCCCAGCCTGAAAGAGAGAATCTAGGTCAGGTGGAAGCCAGGCAAAACCTGTGCGTTTTCCTCATGGCGCATTCTCAGACTACGCTGTGAATATCTAACACGGAGAGGAAAATCTTCCATACAGGATCTGACTCTCCTCTGCCTCCGCTTTTGGTCATAGCTCTCATGGCAATGAAGGCAGAATATCATTTAAGTGAATTTGATAACCAACTCCGGAAATAAGGGAATTAGAGCCATTAGTAAATCTTTTCACCTCGGAACCTAGACAAACAGGATCAAATTGCTATCTGGTGTAATCTAATTGAATTCCATGGATTTACAGCCACAGACAAATTTTAGCCAATAAAGAGAAGAATGTAAATGTTTTATTCTGACATTTGTGACATCATAAAGTTAATATAGCTGTGCAATGAAGGGAAGACTTTCTGAGCACATTTGTCTAATTTAAGTCTCATTTATAATAGAAAGTAATTAAATGCATTCCATGAAATTGGAGAAAGCAGAAGAGAACGCTGAAAAACTCTGGGACAGAGATGTACTTTGTTGTTTCCTGCTGTTTATCTTTTGCTCCGCAAGCAGGAGTTCCCATTTATGTTCAGCTATCAGCTGCCAACCTAGAGCCCACTGGAAGATGCATGTCATTTCCAGAAGGGTCTTAATAAACACCACCAGTGGAGAGACATTTCGTATTTGGCAGCTCATCTGTCAGAGCGAGAGATAAGTTCAAATTATTTCCATGACCATTCTGCAAGTATTTGTGGAAGGACACTAGCACTGAGAAGGTAGTACTTAGGGAAGAGACAAGTTAGGGAGGCCTCACTGGCTCCATCAGGGGAGAGCCCAGTTCACTGAACTCACGGGTGGCACTCGTCTTACCATTGATTTGCCACACCAAATTCATCAGTCCAGTTGAAGAAAAACGGAAATAGCAATAGTTCCTTGCAATGAAGATCACAGTGCTAATAACAGCATCCCATGGCTCTGGCGTGCCACTGCCAAAGCTCTCTTAACCATGTCGTGGAGGGCAGAGCGTCTGCAGGGGGAGATAAGACCCAGACAAGTGCTTGCATGGCACAGAGAAGTTAAGAGGTCATCTCTCAGCCTCCGTAGGATCCTGTCTCTGTAGCAGTGTCAGGGCGATAGTCTTCTTCTGTTTCTCTGAGAAGCTCTGGAAGTTGCTGAAGATGCTCTAGCTTGAGAATAAGGCCATGTGGCGTACATGAACTAAGCGGGGAAATGCAGCAGCACTCACCCAAGCACTGCCCATGCCCCTCTGGACTGTGCTCCCACTGCATCATTTATCTGGCAGCATTTTCCCATCTCTTCATCACCTTCCTCCACATTGGGATGTCATCCAGAGAGACCTGGAAAGGCTGGAGAGGTGAGCCTGTGTGAACCTCATGAGGTTCAACAAGGCCAAGTGCAAGGTCCTGCACCTGGGTCGGGGCAACCCCCGGTCGTTTCCATGTTGCAATGTCAGATATGCATTTTGAATCGCTCTGCCTTTTCAACCTGCACCTGCAGCAGAGTAAAATATATGAAGTTCTGGAGCCCTCAGCACAAGGAGGACATGGACCTGTTGGAGCGGGGCCAGAGGAGGGCTACTAAAATGCTCCGAGGGCTGGAGCCCCTCTACTATGAGGCCAGGCTGGGAGAGTTGGGTGTGTTCAGCCTGGAGAAGAGAAGGCTGCAGGCAGAGCTGAGTGCGGCCGGTCAGGGCTTCAAGGGGGCCCAGAGGAAAGGGGGGGACAATCTTTTTAGTAGGGCCAGCTGTGACAGGCCAAGGGGGGATGGTTTTAAACTGAAGCAGGGTAGGTTTAGACTGGATCTAAGGAAGAAATTGTTTCCACTGAGGTTGGTGAAACCCTGGCAGGGGTTGCCCAGAGAGGGGGTGGAGGCCCTATCACCTCTGGAAAAGGTCTGCCCATATTTCTGTGGTGTGACCAGCAGGGATCTAGGACGCCAGCACCTACAAAAGGCCAGGCATATTTCATCTAATGAGAAATGTAGCTCTTGTCACCCCAACACTTTGGCAGCTAAGAAAACAACCTGTCCATCAGCTCATGAAACTTCTTCCTGGGCACTTCTGTAAGACCTGCTCCATTCTACCAAGAGTTAATGGGGAATGCATATGAAATACATATTTGGAAGGCTGCTGAAGGTATGACAAAGCTGGAGGCTACTGAGCCATATCTGCTCCTCTCAAATGTGAACCTACTGTATTATTTGCCCCATAGCTAAACCTGGCCCTGAGCCTCCCTAACTGGTAGAAAGGTGAAGTGCGGAGTTTTTGAACGCCTTAAGGTCAGCAAAGTGCAACAAATCATGGCTCAAAGGTGACGGGGGGTTTGCATTCCTTCTTTAAAGCCGGGTGCTAACCATGCTGAAATGCAACATCATTATGCAGCCTGGCAAGGTTTCAGTGATTTTATTGAAAGGGTATTTTGTTATGTTTATTAGATTTGTCAAAAAGGCATTTTATGATGTTTATGAGATAGCATATAAATTTATGAAACTTTAACATTTTCGTCAAAAATAGCCTTTACTGAAAATCAAATAACGCGAGCAGTAAAACCTCCCATCAGACAAATCCAGGCAAAATTTTCCATCAGGCAAGGCACAGACTCATCCATGAAACAATCTGTGAAATACTGTCAATGAATCCATAAAGCAGCGGAATAGCTGCTGGGTGTACCCAGTAATGCTGCGCTGCTCCCGGGTGGGCATAGATGTGGCAATTCCGTCCGATGTCCTTGCCTGACTACAAGCGTGGGAGTTGCAGGGCACCTTCTGGCTTTGCTGCCCCAGCTTTTGCAGTAGGAAGGGAAGAGCTTCTGGCTTGTGTTTTGGCAAGCGTTCCACTGTCCATAATAAGCACTGGTCCCTCTGGGCTCCAGAGCACGGCTGGCTGGGGCTGACGTACTGCTCCGCTCCTGTCTCCGCTCCAGAAGCTCCTTCTGCAGGTTTTTTTCTTTGTTGTTGTGGTTGCTTTTCATTTCTGCTGTTCATTTCTGCCTTCCTCCTCCTTTCAAGGAAAAAACTGCCTTGTGTTTCTGCTCAGAGAGCTCCCTTCTGCTCCTCACTTTTTTCCTTTGTTCATACTCTGCGATACCATCAAGATGATGTGAAACACTTGATTTCTCCCCTTTTCTTTCTTCCTTAAGAGGTTAGCCTGGCACTCTGCAATTGATGCTCTCCCCCTTCTTGGAGACTATGATGGGGCAGCAAGACAGGCTGAGGAATGGGTTACGTCATTACTGTGTCAGCCGGGATCTCTCTAGCAGCCACGACAACATTTCCAAAATGATGATTTTGGAATGCCATTCCCAAGTCTCTTCCGCAGGCAGGGGAAAGCTTAGCGGCAATGAATGGTCTGAAGTTGCACCAGGGCAGGTTTAGGTTGGATGTTAGGAAAAATGTCTTCACGGAAAGGGTTGTCAGGCTCTGGAATGGGCTGCCCAGGGAGGTGGTCGAGTCCCCATCCCTGGAGGTATTTAAAAGAAGGGTAGATGAGGTGCTTAGGGCCATGGTTTAGTGGTGGGATGGCAGTGCTAGGTTAACAGTTGGACTTGATGATCTTAAAGGTCTTTTCCAACCTAAACGATTCCATGATTCTATGATTCTAATGAAATTATTCCCACGCTGCTCTCCCTAAGCAAAAGAGCCCTAAAGAGTGGGAAAGGTGGCAGGGATGAGAGGCATTGAGAGGTTAGGCAGGAGAAATCCATGGCATAAAGAGCTGGAAGAAGAGTAGGGTAGTCAGCCCTGCCTGTGTGTTGAGGCAGGCTGTCCTTATGCTGGAGAAGTTTTTCCTGGCATGAATAAGGCCCTGAAGAGCAGAGAAGGGAGCTATTTGAAAAGCAGAGGACAGGCAAGGGAGATGCGGTCACTTTGTACAGCAGAACAGTCCTCTCACAGGCATAGCCTCTCTTCACCAACAACCTTCCAGGACCTGCTTTCTCTTGCACTCTTGGTGAGAAGCTGCAGCTTCCTTTGCTTGCTGTTGTCTCTTCACTAGGGGACACATTCAAAGCACAAAGCCAAGCAGGGTCCTGCAATGACCTTACTAGACCTAAGCTCTGATGATGCCAAAGGGCATTTCATCTCCTTCCATTTCCACACATTTTGTTTTGGGAAATGTAGCTCATAAAATGCGATGAAAGCTGAAAGTTGATAGTGCCCATCAAATAGCAAAGTGCCTTGTGAATCGTCCAAACTCTCCTGAGCTGAAGTACGGTAGACTTGGATGCCTCTCTTAAGTATTTATCTATCTGCAAATGCTGCACCCTCTTTTGTTCGATTGGGGTGGGGGCATGTCCTGCAGTGATTGGCCTGGATAGTAGGAAAATGCAAAAGGCCAGGAGAATGGGGATGGTGAGTAAGTGATGGTGTGCAACCACTATGCAAATTTTAGGGGAATAATCACCACCAAACAAAACTTAACATAGAATCATAGAATCATAGAACGTTTTGGGTTGGAAGGGACCCCCAGAGCCCACCCAGCCCAACCCCCCTGCAGGAGCAGGGACACCGCTAACCACATCAGGTTGCTCACAGCCCCGGCCAACCTGGTCTTGAATGTTCCCAGGGATGGGGCCTCCACCCCCTCTCTGGGCAACCTGTTCCAGTGTTTCACCACCCTCATTGTAAAGAATTTCTTCCTTAGATCCAGTCTAAACTTTCCCTAGTATGGATGCTGCTTTCAGCAAACATAGCATCAAAATGGGAGTTACAAGCCAAACAGATTGGAGAAACTTCCTAACTCTTGTTGGCCTAAAATAACACCGACTGCAGGGCTTGCAGAAGACTTTTTGTGTGCCTTCCTTCACCCCTCTCTTTATAACCCCAAAATACACCTTAACATAAAGTCTGCTACCACCACCTTGAGAACCCCTCTTCCTGCAATGGTACAGCAGGTTTATGCCATGTTTAAGGAGCATCTTTGGGTCTGCCCTGGCTTTTTGCACAGGGAAAAGATCCTGGATTTACAGCATTTTTCCATCCTCATAGGCCTGCTTAACTTAGGACAAGTCTCCTCTTTGCCACCAGCACAGACCACAGTCTGCACATTGCCTTATGCAACAAATATCAGACCCAAAGCCTTGGAGAAAAAATAGGTACATGGAACATTGCCAGAGACCTGGTTTACAGCCTTGGGGTTTCAGAATCACAGAATCCCAGACTGGCAAGGGTTGGAAGGGACCTTGGGAGATCACCCAGTCCAACCCTCCTGCTCAAGCAGGCTCACCCAGAGCAGGGGGCACAGGACAGCGTCCAGGTGGGCTTTGAATATCTCCAGAGAAGGAGACTCCACAGCCCCCCTGGGCAGCCTGGGCCAGGGCTCTGGCACCCTCAAAGTCAAGAAGTTTCTTCCCTCTTTTTTTCCAGAGTTTCATTCCTTCATTGTTGCAATGAGCTATATTCTAAGCAGATCCTTCCCCACTCATTCATTTTAGTACATACTCCTGTATTTCCAGGTCACAAGTCTGAACAGCCTGATTTCCCTGGGCGTGTGATGACCTATGGCTTCGGGATGAGCCCTCAGATAGGCTGGGTAAGAAGGATGCAAGGCATGACATAATATATAAGATTTTGAGAGTATATATTCACCGGCTACTTTTGGGTACGCACACCATTAGCTGAATTCCATTAGCTTGACCCCTGATCCTGTGATAGCCTACAGGTAAGCAGATGAATCAACCCTGTCATGAAGCAACATCATATGGGACATCAGCACGAGGCCAGGCAGGGAAGTTCAAAGCATAGATGTGTCCACACAAAACTTAATACACGGTAGCTCATCCAAAGATTTTCACATAAGTCATTTTTCAAATGAATCCAGTCTATGGCAAGTGAACATTGACTCGCTGTGGTTCGCTGTGTGAATTCAAAGTGTTTCAGGTTTGTAGGAAGAGGGGAGTACAAAAGCACAAATCGAATAAGCCAGCCATTAGGTAGCGTTTGTCATGTGGCTGCGAAGAACTGAAGGAAGCATGTGAGCAGCACGTACGAGAGCGCCACAAAAGAAAGGAGGATCAGAGAGAATGTTAGAGCTTCTTCCTCTGAACCCTTTATTTAACCCACTGACCTCTTGTTTGTTTTATTCAAGTTAAAAGATTACTGAAAGGCCTCCGTGGTTCTTGGATGATACACTGAGGATACCTTACCTTAGCACATTGGGCTGGTACCCCTCGGACTGAATGTGGTCTTGGCATAATCCTAGCGCCTTCCACCAAGATGTACCCGATTACCACAGCGCTGATTTTGCCCTCTCTTGTTGAGGCCACGTAACTGTGCTCAGCAGTTATGAAAGAAATGTATAAAATAGAAATGAAATAGAAAGAAAGGTATGGCTAAAGCTTCATTAATTTTATTCCAGCCTGAATGAACCTGGAAAGCTTTCTAGGCAAGGTTTTCAAGTGAGGGAATATTAAGCCACCAATTTTTTTAAATCTATCAACACTGACCCCAATTTAATAGTTTCCATAGCACTTCAAACTCCAGGGTTCATAGCTGATCTGACAGGGCTTTCAGAGGAGGACGTCCCTGCACTTCAAGCTCACAAAGGTCTTTAGAAACCAGATGTCCTTAATACCTGAATGTTGTTAACAGTGCAGAAGAGTTTCTTGTCCACGGGCAACCTCACCTTGTCTGTGGTCACCTGGTATCGATTACCTCACCACAGAGAATTTGCTTCCGACATAGGGGTGGCGATTGCCGTAACTGGGAAAGGCTTGAGACCCACCAACATTTGGAGCATTGTTTACTGTGGGAATAACTCTACTGCACTGTGCTTTAGGAACCTTAGAAACAAATCAGCAGGGGAGAAGAAAAAGAAAGGCTTTGAGGGGGTGGATTGGCCCTCCCCGGTGCAGCTTGCATGCTTCATAGAATCATAGAATCATAGAATCATAGAATCATAGAATCATAGAATTGCTTTGGTTGCAAAAGACCTTTAAGATCATCAAGTCCAACCTTAGGTTAACCTAACCCTGACATCCCACCACTAAACCCTGTTCCTAAGCACCTCATCTATCTTTCTTTTAAATACTCCCAGGGATGGGGACTCAACCACCTCCCTGGGCAGCCCATTCCAGAGCCTTCCTGATGGGACAGGAGCAAGTATGTGTTGACTCAGTCCCACTTTCCCCTTCCTTCCCCCTGTGCTGCCCCGGATACTTTTGCATCCTTTCCCTATGTCTGTTGAATCCTCTGCCTGTATACTACGCAGCCCTTGATGCTCCTGTAAAATATGTGTAACGAGCAAGCGAGAGACTGGATGGGCTCCTAACTGCTCCCTGGGCCGGCAGCTCGAAGCAGAGTAGCTTGTAGCTGAACAGATGGCAGTGTTCAAAATACCTGGGCTCCCCGGAGCCAGGGGCTCGCGTCCCAGCAGGGCCAATTCATCTAGCTATTCCCAGTTGCTTAAAGGCAGCCCGCATATCTTCCTGTCTCTGATGCTCTCGATGAGACCTTCACATCCCGAGGCTGTCCCGGCGATACGTTTTGTAGCACTCTTGGTGAAAGCTGGGTTTTCCCCGGTGATTTTGGGGAATGTTTGCACCGGGAATGGTCCCAACATCTAACTGGCAGGACTCCTAGACCTTCTGGGGAGTAAATTGCCTAGGGAGGCATTCAATAGATAAGATATTCTGCCATGTATATATCAATATTTACAATTTCTAGGACCAAATCTGGAGTCTCTTACTGAATAATTGGAAGAACTCTCACATATTTTGACAGTGCTATGTAAGCACTTTGGGCCTCGACTCTAATTTATCGTGTGCTTTGGGATTAAAGGTGTCCTATAAATGTAAGATTATTATTAATAACAATATCATTGCAAGTCCCAGAACAGTGAGCTGGGAACAGACACGGGGTATTCTGTCTGTTTGTTAAACCAAACATAACCATTACAGGAGACCGAGTTGTTCCTGCCTTTTATTAGAAGGAAGCAAAGAAGCAATACGAACAAATATGATTAAAAAGACCCTCTGGATTAAATGTACCCCTGATTGCTCTGGCAAGCCAGGTATCAAATTTTGTGCTGTTTTCCAGAGGCTGATTTTTACTCTACAGTCTTCATCTGATTTTACAGTCAGCATTACTTCAAGCTTATTACATTTGTAACAGGATACAAATACAGCACCATTCATTTAATTTTATTTACATTTCAGAGTTATTCAGCCGGAATAAATTGAACACAATTTGATTGAAACTGTCCTGCAGGACTGACTTTAAGCACATTCAACAAGAGTGCTTTATAAATAATGGCAGCATTTAGTACACAAAAGACACCCGCTTGGACTGGAGGATTTGCAGGAGTCATTAGCAGATGAGGGAAAAGCAACGTTGCCAAGAACAGAGCTAAGCTGAACACTTCTGCTCTGGAGACCACTTTTCACTGCCTGCATCTTCAGAAGATGCTGAAGAGCATGACGACCTTCCACGTACAGCTCTGTCTGTCACCCACGGAGAGCAGTGGCTCAGGTAAACTGTTCAAGTGAACCTTGATAGAAAAGGAAGGAGTATCAATGTTTGGTTTGCAGTGGCCCTTAGAAATTCTAGTCAGTGATGGAGAAGCTGTTGTCAAGACGCTTCGCAAGAACCAAAAGACTATCCCTACCTTCCAGATGTGAGGATCAAAAAGGCAGTTGATCTGTCTGAGCAGGCAGGGCAGTAGATAGGATGAAGAGACTCCTGTTTGTCAGTATGATGGGGAGTGGCCAAACCACTGGCAAGCTCTTCATAGGCAGCATAGCGAAGGAGGGCTTTTGACAGAGGGTTGGAAAGACCTTGGTCTTTCGCTGCTCTTTACCAAGATTCCTCCCAGGAACAGCAAGGAAAAAAACAGAGAGGTATTTCTATTAAAATGTTAACAAGTGAGAAATAGAGACTGACAGAATGATGAGAAGGGAAACGACACTGTCATAGCAAAGGAGAGCTCTTTGGCAGGGTGGGAAGGGCCTTGACAGGAAAGATAAATAACTTGTGTTTGATGGGGTAAAGAAGAGGAATGTAGCAGAGAGGAGCAAAGAATGTGTAAAATCCTCAAGCTGATGGATTAGGAGGATGATCTTTACAGCGGTATTTTGCAGGGATGTGTACAGACTGAAATTACACTTGGCAAGACCAGAGAGAAGGGTGTTTCAGTCATCAAAATGCAAGACAACTGAATTTTAGCTAGGTTAGGTAAAGACTTCCAATGCTTTTAAATGGGAAGGCTAGGCTACTACCAGCATCTTTCCTATCTTGCCCAGAAATGAAAGAAAGAGTTTTGAAGCATTTTTTCCTTCTGATTATGGTTGTTTCATTTTTACCTATCAAGGAATCATAGAATGTTTTGGGTTGGAAGGGACCCCTAGAGGTCATCCAGTCCAACCCCCCTGCAGTAAGCAGGGACACCGCTAACTAAATGAACCTGAATGTGTTTTGTTCCAACTTCTGACAGCCCACAGCATCCACGAGACAATCCCATTCGTATGTGCGGGAGAAGGACGCACTCCCAAAAGCTGTAGGCTGGGGGGTTTTTGGTGTCCTGCCACCTCTCTAACTGATCTCGTGTAAGCCCCACAGGAGAATTTGAAGGTGTCCCTGTTAGGACAGATAAGTGAGATTTGTTAGTGTCCATCTGGCAGTGCCTAATAGGTGGGCACTCCGGGTCAACCCCCTGACGGAGCAGGCAGAAGGAAAAAGGGCTTCTGTTTCAGACCGCTGGGATTTGTGTGATCTGTCACAGTGAGACGTCTGATTATGAAGAAATGGAATTGCTGTGCCTTACCAAACAAATGGACCATAGAGTTTAATAATCCTGCTGTGATAGCGCCTGGTGAAACGCTTCAGATTAAGTACAGGGAACCTAGCAGAAGACAAGCAGGGAATGACTTGCCAACAGGGGAAGTTTCTTTTTAGTTCTTATCAGTTAGCAACTAGCCTAGGCCCTGAAGCAAGAGGGTTTATATCCTTTCATAACAAAAGAAAATATGTATTCTATTTAATGAGAACATCCCCGATTACATTATCCATATAAATGTCTAATCCTGTTTTTAAATCCTACTAATCTCTTAGGCTTAATGTTATCTTATGGGAATGAGCTAATTAGGCATTGTAGAAAATGTATTTCCTTTTAACAGTTTTATATTTGCTGCCTTTTCTTTCCATTGAACATCCCCTTGTCCTTGCATTCTGGGAGGGTGAATAAGGGCATCTATTCTTCCTTTTTTCTCCCACCCACATTTTCCACATGCTAGTCAGGGACCTCCTCTCTGACGTACAACCTTCAGCCTCTCCAAACCTTCCCCATTAGGACACCATATTCACGTCCTTTTGCAATTTGTGCCACTTGTATCCGAGAGCCTTACTCAGCTTCCTTAGCAAAACAGGGAACCAGAGCAGGGCAAGAAGTTTGTGCCGTTGATTTAAACAAGGCCATTACCATGACTGCAGACTGGTTTGCCCTATACTCTAAGTTGATTGACATTATTTGCATATTTGATCACCCCATTACGCCCTGAGCAAGAGAATCCGCCGCGCTCTCCCTTGTGGCACCCCAGTTCCCTTGCCAAGGCGTCACAGCTCAAGCAAAACCTGGTGAGGTGCCTGGGTGCCCTCCATCCCCCCTTCTGGAGGCACTGCCCCGTGCCTGCCAGGGTGGGAACGGGCCCACCGCTGCCGCCTGCTCCCGCGGGTGGCCTCTGCCATTGCTCCGTCTCTTCTAGACCTGAGGAGACTCCGTGGCACCGTCGGATCCACCTCTTACACCTCATTTTCCCTTCCCTTTCCCAAACTGTGTAAGAGTGGCCATAGCAGGGATTAAGGAGGCGTCTCACTGCCAATCTTTATCAACTTAAAAACTGATCACTTATTCCTATATTTTCTTTCTGGCCCTTTTGCAGGTGTTGGATGGCTCCTCCTCTCACCTTTTACTCGTCTTGCCTTTTAAACAGTGTCTTGGTAGGGGGTTTTGATATGTGTTTTTAAACGACCAAATAAAATTTGACAGTTCGTTCACATCCTATATAACCCTGCAGTGGTGCTGGAGTCATGATAGTAAAGCTTAGTTCTTGCTGGAATATAAAGAGCCTGTATGGAGCAGAATATAGAAATTGTGAAGGATTTCTATATTCTGGATTCAGTACAGCATTTCTTCTGGCTCTCATCCAAGCTTCCCCACATTGATTTTTTTTTTTTTTTTCAGAGCTTATACAGGAAGCCAAACAACCTTTCCATTGAACCCAGAAGTAAACTGATCACAAGCCAAAGATGAGTCCTCTCTCGGCAGCTATCTGAACCATTACAGAAGCATTTGTTGAGTGTGCCTTTATTTTTCTGGTTTTAATCTGCAGTGTGCTGACAGCCCCAGAAAGATCCTTCTTAATGGACTTTAATAGCAATGCAGCACTAAACTTATATAGCACCTGCCACACCAAGGCATCCCAGTAGGCTTCCCAAATAATAGAGTTTAAAGCTTCTGCTTTCATGAGCCAAAGGCAAGGCTCAAGAGAGCAAAATTAAGTTTGGGTTTTAAAATATTGACAAGCTTGACATTATTAATTTCAAGAGGGGAATTCATCACTGCTGGAATGGATTGCAGAGAAACCAGGGGGCGAGCAGCAGAGACAGCATTGATCAACTCACAACCACACACCTGGATGGGAACCGTTCAAACCCCAGGAACGAAAACCTTTGTTCAACATGCGACAATTCCATGTTTACAGCTGCTTAACCCACTGTAATTAAAATAAGTCATCCAGAAAAGTGACAGGAAGCCTGGAGTCAGGCTCACTGTACGTAATTTGGAGCTTTCACGCAGGACCTTCTATACAACGGTCTCAGAGCATTCTACAACTATTAATGAGTTACGCCTCCCCGGTAGGAAAAGCATTACAGCTATTGCAAACCAAGACACAACAAGATCAAATAATCTGTGCAGATGAATTCATAGCAGTACCAATAGCAGAAACCCAGGGGCTCTGCTTCTCAGATTCCTCATCGACCCCTTGGACAATGAAGCTTTCGGAAACTTCAAGAGGCCAATGTGTCACATGCGTGACTTCTCCTTCACTTTGGTCCTAACCCAAGCAATGGTTAGATATGGGCTCTTAAGGCTACTACAAGGCCAATAACTGTAGCCTTCAACTGGTGTAAAGAGGTGTTCTTTCCTTTCATCAACTGGATTTCATGCTTTTAAAGCCACAGCAGCAGAACCAAACCCTGTGTTCCCTGTGCTGTCCAGTTTTTCAGCAATAAATGAAACAAGCTGGAAACAACTTGCAGACCACCTGAAACAAGAATACCAGGAGATGCTGAAGTGTTTAGAACATATATGAGCACAGTTTAACAGAGCCTAGTAAGAGATTTTACCTCTTTTCAGTGGAATGGGAAACCTATTTCTTAGCTATCCGTGCAAGCTGCCGAAAGCTGCTTCTGAACTGCGGCAGCAAAGTTTAAGGCAGGTCACATTTTCAAATAGGAAATAGGGCACATGCTTTCTGAACATTACAACCAATATATACTTTTTGGTTCCATATCTTTAAAAATTAAATGCATCTTTAAATGATTACAGCTATCTTCTTATTCCCTGGTTACTTATCACATGTCTAATAAATCTGTGAGCACCAATCAGAGCATCAAGTTACAAGTTCCCATTTGAAACTCCTAAATTTTTTTTTATAATGGCAATAAATGATTTTGATTCAGACAGCATAAGTAACTGCAGCTTATAGATATTATGCAGAACTGAGCTTGAAAATAAGGCATTTTTATTTCTCTGCTGTAAGATTGGCCTCCTTGATTTTCAACCCATTCTCAGACATTTTGATGCCAGAAAAAAGGTGACATGTAAAATAAGTTGTTGGAAGGAAAGGGTATGACTGAGCCGAAAGTATTCACAAAAAAGGCAAAAAGAGCTTTTCACAGAATCCCAGAATGGCAGGGGTTGGAAGGGACCTCAGGAGATCACCCAGTCCCACCCCCCTGCTCAAGCAGGCTCACCCAGAGCAGGGGGCACAGGACAGCGTCCAGGCGGGCTTTGAATATCTCCAGAGAAGGAGACTCCACAGCCCCCCTGGGCAGCCTGGGCCAGGGCTCGGGCACCCTCGAAGTTCTTCCTCACATTCAACTGAAACCTCTTCTGTTTCAGTTTGTGCCCATTGCCCCTTGTCCTGTCGCTGGGCACCACTGAGAAGAGTCTGGCTCCGTCCTCGTGACACCCACCCTTGAGATATTTGTAGGTGTTGATGAGGTCCCCTCTCAGTCTCCTCTTCTCCAGGCTGAACCAGCCCAGCTCCCTCAGCCTTTCCTCCTAGGGGAGATGCTCCAGTCCCCTCATCATGCTAGTTGCTCTCCTCTGGACTCTCTCTAGGAGTTCCTCATGTTTCTTGAACTGGGAAAGAGAAAGTTTATAACCAAACTCAAGCAGTGGAAAAAAACTGGTCTGGGGATTCAAAGTATTCTTACCATCCAATACCTGAACTCCACCCTTCCCCAAGGTCATTCTCTCCTGCCCCCTAAGAAGCCCGTTTACAATCCTTTTTTCTGAGTGACTTTTGGAGGTGTGAGGAGGGACATAGCTCTGACTGAGCTCTGTCTGCCTTAGGAACCAATTAGTGCCCTGCACTTAATCCACAAATTTGCAGTATGACTTCTTTTTACCTACGGACAGAGCATCTGACGCTAGAAACCAAAATGCTGAATCACTGCCCTTGGGCTCTGCTACGGTTGTTTGGTGTCAGGAGAATCCAGCTTGGTAAATCAGATAACAGATATCAAAGACCCAGTCCTGTCCCTTTAAGAAAATATAGGACCACTGTCAGTGCTGGCCAGTGAAGAAGATATTTCTTTGGGTTAAACAGACCCAAAATATGAAGTATTCATCCTAGTTCCTTCCAGCATTCAGATGGGGAAATGATGAAAAGATGTTATTCTAAATGCCTGAGCACCACAGAGGCACGGCATAAAACATGAGGCACGCTGCGTGGCAGAGCTCCCCTTGGCTCGTGCATCAGCCTGCATGAGCCGGTAGGCAGGCAGTAAAAAAAGCCGCACGCTATCTTTTGTGTCATCACACCCAAAGCCGGGGCAAGCAGTCATCAAGAACAGCTGGGGCTGATACTTGGTAAAGGAGGAAATCGGTCTAGGATGGGTCATGGACACCCAAAAGGTGACAGCAGAAGGGCCAAAGAAAACTCACAGGTATTTGATAGGACCGACAGGTCGAATTGGGTGGCCCTACCTGAGAGACGCTGGCCCCCGGGCAGGGGGCTTGGCAGGGGATGGAGAAGCAGCTTTTGCAGCTCGAGGGAGGAGCTCAGATGCTCACCCATTCTGCAGGGAAGAGCTGAGCTTTTTGTTAGGTTTTTTCCAGGGTTGACACAGCATGGGAGGGCAAGAGAAGGGAGAGGAAGCTTAATAAGTGGGTACTTTATCCTGGGTTTTTTTAGTGGCTTTATACCTGTAAAGGATTTTATGTGTTTCATTCAGGAGCCCAGTACTGCTGGGCACTGTCAAAGCATAAACCACCAAGGCAGTTCTGCCTTGATAAAGTTACCAGCCAGGAACGGGGAGCACAGAACAGATCAATATATAATGTGGGAGTCATCAGCAAACCACCTGCTTACCCAATGTCTAACAGCCTGTCTCCAGAAATAGCCTACATGAGGCAAACACGGGCGTAAGAGACTCTGCAGGAAATAATTATGGATTAAGCTACAGCTAACTACTGGTAGTTTGTCTCTCATCCATTTTTGTACTGCCTCACCTATGGCTGCAGTCATCCCGCATTTTACTCCCAAACTTTATTTTCATCCTCCTGCAAAAAGGTAGCCGTGGACATCTTGCAGGGGTATAAATCAGAGCCTGGGTTTCGGTGTAAGCTGAGCCCAAACTGTACACAGCTGAAACCTAGAGAGCAGAGTTTAATTTTAGTAGTCCTTCAATGCCACTGCAGTCTCCTACGCCTGTACTTTCCAGCCTCTCTGGTGCCCCTCCTTTTCTTCCAGGTTACTGGAAGCCACCTGCTTGTTTCTAGCAAAGCTGAAACCCAAAATATCACAACGTGCTCTGTTCCTTCACCACTCAGCTCTCCTCGATGGCCTGAAAGGATGCCACCAGAACGGGCTGCTCGCTGGGCTGGGCGCTCAGCCCCAGGCGCTCAGCGGTGGGAGAAGAGGGAAGAAGAGGGTTTGGGGAGACACGCTGACACCTGCATGAAAAGAGCCGTGGGAGGCCGGCAAATGAAAGGCTCGGGCAGATGGCTGCCCTCCGTCGGGGTAGATTAAAATACAATTAGACCATCTCACTACCTGCTTTACCAGGCAAAGTACCGCGACAGCCACGATGCTGTCCCAGGGCAAGGCGGCTGACGAGGCACACCGTAAAGTGTCGATAGGAGGTCAAAGAGAAGAGAGAACAGAGTACCTTGGGAGAGACCTTGGCAACAGGAGGACCAGCAAAGCAGGAACAGACCTTGGGACAGATTGTGTGATTAAGTGGAGCTGGAGATAATTGTATTTTAAGGATCTCCTGGGGAATGGGCTCAGAATAGAAGCAGCAGCAGGGCTGGATCCGTAGCTACGTAGAGAGCTATCGCCGCATTTGTTAGTGTGGAGAAGGAAATGGAGAACCGTGGTGTACATGGGTAAATGTCTTTTCAGCAGGTCGGTGCGGTGTTAGACAGATGTGCCAATACTGGTGGCGTAACACTGTCCCGCACAGGCTGTTCCAAGTCCCAGGGCTATGCTAAATGAAACTGTTGACAGGAATACGAGTCTCCAGTGGTTATTTGTTCACAGCCTGCTGTTTGGGAATAATGAAGGAAGCTGGAGAAGTGATAATTTTTTAACAATCTTCTGGCATCTCAGTTCAGCACCACCTGGATGTTCACCCCAGTTATTCCTTGGGTGCTTCCCATGCTTTTTTACAGCAGAGAGGCTTGCTGCGAGCTGCGATGTTCATCCGCAGGGTAAATGCCCAACATCTGCCAGCTTGCTCTCCCTATTCATTCGCATGACGATCAGTCAACGGGTGCTTGAAATCTTCCCTCTGAAATAAGTAGATGGTTTTCTATCAAAAGCCCAAGGAAAGATATCCCTTCTCTTGTTTAGGGGTCTCCAGGAAGATGCCATCCCCACAGGGTTTCCCTGGGCCAGAGAAGCAGCAGAAGAGCAGTAGAAATAGGCCCTACGCCTGATTGCCTTAACATTTCAAGCTACTCCCCTGGCCTTTTTTTCCTAAGTTTATTTAATGAAACCATTTGAAACCATGACAATAGCATAGGTGTGGCTGCTGCTGGTAACCAGGCTACTAATATCTTTTGAACAGGCTAAGCAATTAAATAAAGGCACACCTAGTAAGCCAAAATACTAACTTGTGGCCATGCCGTGCTGTAGGGCTTAATACAGGATTTGCTTTCTTTCTCTGGACAAAAAATAACATGGCCTTTCATTGGTTTGGTAGGACTTGCCACTTCGGCATGGCTAAGGCAGCCACTCTGACCTCTCAGCAAGAAATTTGTGACGTGGGAAGAGAGATGCAACAGATACTCGGAGGGAGCAAGGTGCAAGGGCGTCCGGTGGCTCTGTACATGTGCCTGAGAGGGACAGGGTGTGAAGAGAGGGAACAGGACAAAAATGGTTCATCGTTTAAATGGCCATCATGTAAAAACCCCAGCTACAGCGCTTGCGACAGTATCGCCTCCCACTGTAGCAACCAAGCAAATCTCCACATCCCGTGAAGCCCCTAAGAGTGGGCGATGCTGGTGGTGAATTCCCCTGACGTGGGCAAAAGTCCTTATTTACTGCCCTGGCACCCTTGGTCACCACAGGAACAGACCAGGCTTTGGGCAAGCCCAGCGAAACTCCACTTGGTGTCACAGGTCCCTTCACACCAGACGCACTCTTCTGCTTCATCCCCGGCGACGCGTGCTGCTTACTGGCAGCTGTGAAGATTTTCAGTATCACATCTGTTATTTTAAAACTTTGCTATGCCTACATCAATTGGTTCGATCGGAGAGTAGATCTGTACACATAGGTGGGAGAAAGAAGCCAAAATAAGGAGGTTGTACCCAAAGCTTGTAATGAAACAGCACTCCTTTGTACGTATATAAATAAGGGTAATGTCTTCCTCTGCCCTTGACCGCTGTACCCAGCATCACCCCCCCCATCACAGCATCGCAGCGGTCACCCAGTGATGTCGATGGTGAGAACACAGGTCACCCCTTTGCCACTTTGTGCCAGTGACGGCGTGGATGGGGGCCTTTGCTGGCTGCTTATGCATGCGTGCGACCTAGCACGGCTTTGAACCCCTCGCTGGAGAACCCTCCCGATCTTCTCACAGGTGTTGTGCAGATGCACCGTGCTGCAGTAAATACGAGCTGCGTCCAGGGGGCTGTGCAGGCAGCGTGGCCGTGCTGTCAATGCACCAGATGTGTGCCTTAGCGCTGGCTCCGCACGTATAAACCGCTTGCCTTGATTTCAGCATTTAACTTCTTGAACCAGAGCCGGGCGGTCTGGTTTTCTTTAAAAAGGGATGTTCAACTTGCAGTATATGCAGCGCAGAGTCCCTCGCCTGCTTGCTGTAGCCCTTTTTTCCTGGCCCAGCCAAGGGCTGGGTGAAACCTGCCCTGGTGAGACCCCACCTGGAGTACTGTGTCCAGTTCTGGGCTCCCCAGTTCAAGAAAGACGAGGAACTGCTAGAAAGAGTCCAGAGGAGAGCTACCAGAATGATAAAGGGACTGGAGCATCTCCCCTACGAGGAAAGGCTGAGAGAGTTGGGCTTGTTCAGCCTGAAGAAGAGAAGACTGAGAGGGGATCTCATCAATGCATACAAATATCTTAAGGGCGGAAGTCAAGAGGACGGAAGCAGTCTGTTTGCAGTGGTGTCCAGCGACAGGACTAGGGGCAATGGATGCAAACTGAGACAAAAGAGGTTTCAGTTGAATATGAGGAAGAACTTCTTCACTCTGAGGGTGGCAGAGCACTGGAACAGGCTGCCCAGGGAGGTTGTGGAGTCTCCTTCTCTGGAGATATTCAAAGCCCACCTGGATGAAGTCCTGTGTAGCATGCTCTAGGTGAGCCTGCTTTAGTGAGGGGGTTGGACTAGATGATCTCCTGAGGTCCCTTCCAACCCTTATGATTCTGTGATTCTGTGATTCTGTGAAAGACCCTGGGTGTGGAGAGCAGCTATCTCCCTCTGCAATCAATCATAGCATCATTTAGGTTGGAAAAGACCTTTGAGATCATCAAGTCCAAATCAGCATGGTCAGAAAGTGCTGGGGTAGAAGCGAGAGGGTCACAGCGTGTGGCCTTCTCTCGGGACCCATAGTAGGGAAGTGATGCACCCATCCCAGCAACGCAGGCAGCCACCACTGAGAAAGAGTAATGGCTTTCAACACTTCCCAGTCACGCTGTCTGGAGGACATGTGTCACCTTCCTGATCACACGTGTGAAGGAGCTCATGTTAAGGAGACCCTCCTCCTAATTGCAGGTAACAACAGGATTTCACCAATAAGCACAGTCAGTTCCCACCTCAGAGCTATTGTCTGTAAATTGCCTCAGAAAACTGGTAGAAATTCCTGGTTAGGGTTTTTCAAGCTTTTCTTTGAAACCAGGAAAGCAGAAAGCTTTCTTCCCTGGAGAACTGATTAGAAATAGGCCTCCACTGATATGGGCTTAATCCACCCTTGACTATGAATAACAGAAGCGGAAAACAAAGCGGATTGTCCCAGATCCCATTTTGAGGTGTTAAAGAGAAGCTGTCAAATCACCTCAGAAATAGATGCTACTGCAGACAAAGCCACTGTGCCAGCTTTCCCCTTGGCCTCCTCAAACCTCTCATGTCCCAGTTAACCACTGGTTCAGGGGTTTAGTAAAGGAATGAGTAAACTCAGCAGGCAACACAAGTGACAGTCCCAGCAATGCCACCCAGCTTCAGAAGGCCAATTGCGGCAGTGAGGGCTTGAGGATCCCTGCTCAGAGATCTCTCAGTTTTTGTATTGCTTCCCAAGAGCTCGCTGATACCTTCCCTTTTCCTATTCCCCTGTTACTCTTTTCTCCGCTGCTACGGTTTCTGCCTCTGGTATTTCACTGAACTATTTTCAGCTTGTCAACCATTGACCTGTCCCCATGTAGAATCATAGAACTGTTTAGGTTGGAAAAGACCTTTAAGATCATCAAGTCCAACCATTAACCTAACCCTGCCATCCCACCACCAAACCATGTCCCTAAGCACCTCATCTCTCCTTCTTTTAAATCCCTCCAGGGGTGGGGACTCGACCACCTCCCTGGGCAGCCCATTCCAGAGCCTGACAACCCTTTCTGTGAAGAAATTTTTCCCAATGTCCAACCTAAACCTGCCCTGGTGCAACTTCAGACCATTCCCCCTCGTCCCATCGCCCGTTCCCAGGGAGAAGAGGCCAACCCCCACCTTGCTACCCCCTCCTGTCAGGCAGTTGTAGAGGGTGATAAGGGATCCACCTCCTCCTGTCACCTCCTGTCAGCCACCTTCAAGATGTACCCTGTAGCCTGTCCCTCTGTTGAAAAGTTGTCTGTAAAATGTAATAATCCTCCTGAAACCCATTTGTAAAACCAAACAGCACCGAAAGGGTTGTCAGGCTCTGGAATGGGCTGCCCAGGGAGGTGGTCTCACCAGCACCAAGTACAGGGGCACGATCACTGCCCTGCTCCTGCTGGCCACACCATTCCTGAC
>NW_009259488.1:19119-26583 GCF_000687185.1 Egretta garzetta | reverse complement strand
CCAGGTCTCTCTGCAGAGCCCTCCTCCCCTCCAGCAGATCAACACCACCACCCAGTTTGGTGCCATCTGCAAATTTACTGAGGGCACACTCAATCCCCTCGTCCAGGTCATCGATAAAGATATTAAACAAGACTGGCCCTAGAACTGAGCCCTGGGGGACACCGCTTGTGCCTGGCGCAGATCGCGGCATTTCCAGCCCGGGGAGAGGAGAGCAGAGCACGCCACGGCGGGTGTGTTACTGCAGCAGGCAGGTCGGGACCCTCCAGCAGCCCCTCACCAACTCCCCTCCTCCTCCTCCCTCTTCAGCCTCTCTCCAAGGCCGGTGGCTGCTGCCCTAGCCTGGAAGGACCAAGCTGCTCAGGACCACTACCTCCTCCGACCTTTCCTGCTTGTATTCTGCCCACCCCCCTGATGCAACAGGCAGAGTGGGAAACGTTGGGGCGCTTGGGCAAGCCGGAGGGGTGGCGCAGATTTACCAGGTTTGAGCACCACCACAAGCACAGGTTGGCCCAGCAGATGCCCCTGCGTGGTGTGGCAGCTGTGGCCGATTGCACAGCATCCCTGCCCACCAGCCCGCAAGCCCACCCAGAGCCTGCCCAGCCATTTGTAGCCATTTCCCAGCTGGGGAAATGTTCTTCAGTGGAGTCGATCCGAAAGGCAAGGGGGCCAGGCACAAATGTGGCGGTTTGGTCACCCGGCATAAAGGGAAAGCCGTCAGCGTGCACGCAGCAGGGGAAGCTGTGCCATGGGTACAACTGTTAACACTTTAAACTTGTTTTATAACAGCGTCAGACAAATTTGAAACAGCTGCTCTGTATGCTCTTCATTTCCAGCGGCGATGTCTTTTTTTTTTTTTTTTTTTTTAACTTGCTGTAAAAGAAAATTGGTGCTGCTGCTGTTTACAAAATTACGCAAGCTGCGCTTATGACTTCTAACTTCTCGTCTTGCTGTGATCACATGGATACCATAAGATCGGGGTTTTCTCAGCTACCGTTGGTGCCACAGCCCTGAAAAAGCTAAATGTTGGACACGTTATGGAGGGGAGCAGGCAGGGGCAGCGCAGGGGAACCGAAGGCTCCCATTTCACATCCTCTTAAGAACTTTTGTCATTGAACTACCAAACACTTTCTCATGCCGCCGAGCAATTAAGCCTCCGTGACACCGTAGCCTTTATGAGGGAATTACTGCTCATCTCAGCCATGCTCAGCAACACCAGGTCAGGGAATTGATAAACCTACTGAGGCGCCTGGAAATACATTCAGCTGCCGAGTCCCCGGTCTGACACCTTCAGAGAAGCAGAGGAAAGAGCAGAAAGAGCTTATATTCAAATAGATCGCCAGGGGCAGGAACCTTCCAGCCTAATGAAGGCTGGACTGGTTTATAGTTATACAAGATGAGGTTTTTATTATGCTTGTTCATCTGTGCAGCGCTGGAACACAGAAGCCCTAGGTGCAGACAAGGTCCCTTTGCACTAGGCGTTACGAAAATGCCAAAGAGAAGCCAATGGGCACAAAGTGAAACAGAAGAGGCTTCAGTCGAATATGAGGAAGAACTTCGTGACTTTGAGGGTGCCTGAGCCCTGGCCCAGGCTGCCCAGGGGGGCTGTGGAGTCTCCTTCTCTGGAGATATTCAAAGCCCGCCTGGACGCTGTCCTGTGCCCCCTGCTCTGGGTGAGCCTGCTTGAGCAGGGGGGTGGGACTGGGTGATCTCCTGAGGTCCCTTCCAACCCCTGCCAGTCTGGGATTCTGTGATTCTGTAAAGAAAACAGAGGAAATATATAAGTATCATTAACCTTTTACCTTCCCATGTAACCATATTCTTTTGGCCTAGGCTCCTTTTTTAAAAGGAAGGGCAGGCATAGTGCTTTATTCATTTTTAACTCTTTAATTTATAAATCAAGTAGTCGCATCAAAGACGATTTGGGACGCCACTGGTAAGTGAACCAGGAGGCTGGGGCAGGGGAGGGCAGGTCTCGGGGGTTGCTAAATGAGGACCCAAGGCACGAGCTCTGGAAGAGGGCACGGACTCTGCATCGGTTGCTATATTGGGAGTTGAGCGCCGTGAATGCTATCACTAGATCTGCAGGTGCCTTCTTGTGTGACCCCGGGCAGCTTGTTTCACTTCCCAAGGCTGCTTTCCTCCTAGTAAAACTGCTGTAACAACGCTTACCTTTTTTTAAAAAAAAAAAAAAATGTGCTTGGAGATAATTTGCTAAAAAAGAGCTTTCAAAGGCTAAGAATGGTCTTTGCTGAGTCTGCTACCCATCATCAGGAAATGCCTAGCTCAATGTGATCATCATTACACATTCAGAAGTTTCATGGTTTATAATAGTAATAAAAGTCTCGGCTTATATAGAACATCTGCAGGTTTATTTTTCTGTGAGTGATTTCAGTATTAGTCACTGTCACATCTGTGTGGGGTCACTACCACTTCTAGGCATCGGCTCTCCTTTTATTAAATCATGCCTAATGTTTTCATTTTTTTGTTTAATTTTAAACAATTTTTTTCTGGCAATTTCAGACTAGCCTGGAATGTTTGTTTAATTGCACTCCATTTTTTGCATTTGTGCTTTCCTCAAAGTGCCCTGGATTACATAAGGGGCAGGAAGGGGACCCATACATGTGTGGAATAAATAAAAGTATTATTAATAATAATTGCCTCTGGGTTAGTCATATCCATGCAAATTGCAACTGGCTATGCTAAAAGTTTCCTCTTTCACCTTGGACCCTCCATCCAGCCATTAATTGCAAAGAAATGGCCCTCTCTTAGTCACAGTAATAATAACAAGAGCAATTCCTCATTTCTAAAAATGCCATCCAATAAAGATCCATTTACCAGACTGCCCAGGAGATTATTATTGTTTCCATTTCAGAAAACGAAGCTGAGACTTAAAATAACCAGGAGAAGAATGTCCCAGCTCCAAATTCTGTGCTGTAACTATCTAAACTTGTCCTTTAGCGTTCAAACATATGTTTTATGTTTTAAAAAGACATAGCTATGAAAGCCTTCTAATCTACGTGACTCATAAGTTGATAATTCATGGCTGGTTAAATTTTTTTTTTTTTTTTTTTTTGCTTCAACACAACCGAAGTTGAGCACCAGCGTGAACTCAGGTTGCCTTCTTTAATCTGCAGACTTCCTTCAAGCAGCAAAGAAAACCGGAGTCGGATTCATTGCAGCCCAAGCCAGAGGCGAAGGTGCGGGCGTTTCTCTCTTCAGACTGCTTGCACTGACACCTAACTTAAACGAAATGAATAAGCAAATCTTGCGGCGTTCAGCTGGCTCACGCCCTGCTATGCCAGGTGCATACGAAAACAAAGAGACGCTTTTCAAATGTAGAAAATGAGGTGAGCGACGCATGGAGCACAAGGCTTGCGAGGAGCGGGCTCCAGGGCAGGTTTAGGTTAGATATTAGGAAAAACTTCTTCACTGAAAGGGTTGTCAGGCTCTGGAATGGGCTGCCCAGGGAGGTGATAGAGTCCCCATCCCTGGGGGTATTTAAAAGCCGGGCAGACGAGGTGCTGAGGGACATGGTTTGGTGGTGGGATGGCAGGGTTAGGTTAACGGTTGGACTTGATGATCTTAAAGGGCTTTTCCAACCTAAACAATTCTATGATTCTATGGAAGAGCAGGCACATGAAAGCCTGGCAGCCTTGGTCCCGATTCAGCCAGTCTTGGGCAGGGTTCAGTCCCCTTTTCTGGGGTCACATCTGTGTTGCTGACTTGCTGCAGGTTAATGTCTTCATGGGCTGTAGCCTATGCCCCAGGCTCTAGCAAACCATCGTAATTGTTCCCCTCCTCGTTAGCTAGGACTACAGCTCCAACACAGCCTCTCCACTGACCTTTTCTACACGCTCGTTTTATTTTTCAGCCTCAGTAGAGGGTTTAACAAGAATGATCTTCTGAAAGAAAAGATTTCACTAAGTAGATCTGCCTACTGGAGAGGGATAAAAAGTGGTGATTATTTCAATCAGTTCAAGAGTCTCTCTAACAGATTGGCACCACATGAGTCACTTTTATCATTTTATGCTAATTTAGATCTCAAGATGAGAAGGAAGATGTACAATACTTGTGACATTCTCCACCTGCTCCACTTCACAGTTGTACATGCGTACCTCAATCGGGCAATCATGTTTATACTAAAATAAACCACCCCTAAATGTTCTGATTATATACAGGTACAACCTTTTCTAGAACACCTGAAAAAAAAAAAGGAAGCACTCGAGAAACAATGGTATTTAATTGCGGCTTCTAAATCTGGTGGAGTTTTGCCTCCTGAGCCCGTGAGGTCTGTCACCTCATCTAATCCTGCAATGGGGCCCCGCTGAGAAGAAGCCAGAAGCACCTCAGCAAGAGGTAAAAATCAGACTCCACCATGAGAACATTTCCCATATATGTCCTAAGTGTTTCTCCCCTTAGAGACATCTCTTTTACTAAACTCCCCATGTCCTGCTGGCAAATACCTTCCATTTTTGTTTATAATTTTCAAATGTATAGTTATGATCTCCCCCCAAATGCAATCATTCCCTGGCCAAACTGATAAACATTTTATTTTTTAAGTATTTCAGCATCTGCAGGCTGTATTTTGGTTGCTCTTCTCTGCACTCTTTCTGATTTGTCTGCAAAAAGATGCCTGGAGGAGATTCGCAGGGCCACTAGAGTCCCATTAGAAGGATTACCACCTTCCCCATCTATGTCATGCATTCGGATATGCAGAACTAAAATTACATCAGCTGTTTCTGTTGTCATACAGTTAAACTAACTGTTGCTGGCTAGTCCTCTTCTGGCATTACTGTTTTTCAAGTTATTTTCCTATCATTAAGTAGGTTCCCCCCACGCACCTAATGCACGTTGACTGCGTATTTGCTTCCCAAGGTTGAAACATGCTTTGCTGTATCTGGACCATACGATGACTTTCTGCGTATCAATGGTCCCAGCCCTATCCAACTAATACGCTGCATATCCCCGCATATCCCTCCTAAGTGCCGTTCATCCATTTGTCTCCAGATGCTTACACATTATGAGTTGAGAACGCATCTAGGGCTTGGAGACTTTGGATGAAAAAAAAAGCTAGAGAAAATGCCAGTTAGCACTGAAACTCCTCAGGGAGCCAGAAGCCTGGCTCAACAGGAGATCTGTCAGAGGAAGAGCCCACATGCCAAATGGAGGTCGCGATGCCCTGTTCATGACCGTGTTCATTTTAGATCAGCTGAACCCATCAGCTTCCTCCCTGCCAGCCTGCGAAGAAGCATCACACACCGGCACTCGCCTTGCTGTCACGTTGCACCACGAACCCACACTTCCTGGTGGTTGCCAATGGATGGCTGTGATTAGAAGAAACATGACACAAAGGAAAGTAGTAAAGGGTTTAGAAAAGCAGGTATAGATTAACACACTAAACTTTTGGGAAACAACGCCGGATGGATACATCAGTAATTTAAATTTTATGTTGTTTAAACAAAGTAGGAAATACCACAATTATACGAAACCAGTGTTGCAAAAGTTGCACTTTAAAAAAAACAACCACGACCAAATATATTATTACAAACATCTGGCATGACAGCATCAAAGCACACATGCTCCCTCTGTTCTGTCCCATTCAACTCTACTATAATCCTAAAGTTTCCCCCCCTCCCCCAGATTATTCCTCCTTAGGGCATTAGTAGCAGGCAGTTAGAATTGTGCATGTACCTTCATCATCATCATCATGCTTACTATGTTCACTTCGTGTTAATAACATTATCCCTAAACTCCTGTTTTTCCATCCCTAAACTCCTGTTTTTCCTGTTTACCTTTGGAGTGAATTACTACACCAATGCAGGGTTTTTAAAAATCCAAATTGCTTGGAAAACTAGAATTTTGATAGGATCCCAACGTAACTTTACAAGGTCAAGAAAGCTTTATCCGAAATGACACCAGAGTACCGAACAGAGAGAATGCTGCTCCATGACATTTTTAATACTTGAAAGCTAAATCAACATGAGCTCACTTTAATAGCAAATAAGGACATATGCAATAAGTATCAAATCATCTTCAAAAAGCCAGTACGTACTCCTTATCCGAGGGGAATTTACAGCTTCCGATAGTAGTACAGGTAGCCAGCACGTAAGAGACAATTTAAATTTTCAGTTGACTTACTGGCTTAAGGGGCTGAGTTAATGAGGCCAGGGCTATTTTGTTCACTTCCCTTGGTGCACCCAGCAGCGAGGGCTCCTCTAGGAAGAGGTGCCAAGAGGAAGCTCCCACGCTTCGGTGCACAGGGTGGTATGCAGCCACAGACACTTTAAAGAGGGCTGGCAATCGGACCTGTTAATGTGTCGATGAAAACTCTGAACGCACATCCCGTCTCCATCGTACCATGTCGGTCTTACACTCAGTAATGTTATTGCATTCGCTGCTGAGGAAGATCAACGACCGGTTGGGCTGCTGAAGCATTAACGCCCCGCTTGGTGCATCAACAGGGAGTCAGGTAACGCCGTACTCAATGGTTAGATAAAACAACCATTATTAGGAATTATGTCACAAACCAGCCTCTTCAAAATAGTCTGTTGACATGATTTCAATTAAATTCCAATTTTTTTAATAAAAAGTTTTAAGCATCGGTGTATATGTATTTCATTACTACTTTTTTCTGTCACGAATTACTTTGATATAAGATTCTTTAAGATGGTTAATATTCAAGTCAAAAGGTCATTGGCAGAATTAATTAGCTGTTCACAAAGACCCACATACTCTGGACTTTGTTAAGATGTTTATTATTTTCAGTGTTAAATGACATTGGTTTTACATGCACAGCAGAAATTAAAAGCGTAAGACAGGTAATGGCACCTCAGGAATATATCAAAATTCCACCTTCATTATTGCCACACCAGCATTTTTCCACGTAGCATTTTTCACTCGGAGCAAAAAGCAGATTTTAAGCAGGGGGTCAGCCGTATTTCCACTTTCACAGGCAAAAGCAAGGCACAGCAAGCGCGAGACTGTAACTTGCTCAAGGCCATTCGCTAAACCCATCCCAAAGTGCAATCCCCATTAGTCAGCCCATCAAGTCCAGGTACTGGAAATTCCCCACTCCTTTCCCGTCCGTCCAAGGGCGGCAGCCGGCAATCCCCGACGCCCCGTGCCCGCTGCGGGCTGCCCTGCCGGCCCCACCGTGCCTCCTGCAGGCCCCTTTCTCTGGGGCCAAACCACGAGGGCCAAGGCGGTCCCCCTTCTCCCGGTTTCAGCCAGCCCTCAGCTCAGCGGTCCTCAGGCAGCGAGTGTTGATCACCACAGGCACAGAATTCCCCACCCGCTTTAGGCCCCTAACCTGTTTTACTTCGTACGGAGGGGAACCGAGGGCGAACACCTACGGGACGGGCAGGAAGGAGGAGACGGAGCGTCGCCCTCTGGGCCCTCCCTGGCCTCCAGGCCTCCCTCCCAGCTCGCAGCGGAGAGGCCCGGCACGGAAGCAAACGGAGCCCG
>NW_009259488.1:18761-19036 GCF_000687185.1 Egretta garzetta | reverse complement strand
ACTATGCGCCTAACGTGGGGGTAGAGGCAAAAGGGGGCGGCGGCTCCCGGTAGCTCCGCAAGCCTCAGCCCCGCCTTAGCCTCCTTATAAAGAAGTTCGTTCCCTTCTCGAGTCTGTGGGTGCCTTCCGAACCTGCTCCTCTCCTAATTCCCGCCGCCGATCTGACCCAACTCCCCCCGGGGATGGGCTAGTGGTATATGCCACTCCCAGCTGATCCGGTGGCTTGGCGAAACCATCCCGCTTAGGACAGGGGGAGGCAAAGCGCCGGAGGGGGG
>NW_009259488.1:0-17921 GCF_000687185.1 Egretta garzetta | reverse complement strand
CTGGTCGGCGCAGCTGAGCGGAGCGGGCCCCTGGCTGCCCGGCTTGGTGCCCTGGAGCCTGACACGTTCCTGCCCCGCGCCCGGGAACAGCCGTTCACGCAGGGCAGGGTAACTAACGAAGGAAAAAGGCTGAGGACAAAAACATACATCTCTCTCCACCCTAGGAAGGCAGGGAGGTTGGGAATAGATAAGGGCCTTGTTAGCTGTTGGCTGATCCCCTTTTAGAAGGAAGGAGGTAGGGTCATGTTCCTGTTTGCCAAAGGTGAAAAAAAAGTAAGCCTCTTCCTTGCTAAACTCCTCTCACCTCCAGGCTCATGTCAGCTGAAGATGTTTCCATTCTTGAATTATTATTTTTTTTTTTGTTCTTTAGATCAGCTGTATCATGGCAGATGGCATACTGGCAGATACACGTGATCGTAAAGCGCCTTTAACATCTATCACAGTAACGTTAGGCCCTAATGTTCTTATTTATGGAAAGTTCAAAGAATATGTGACTACACAGACTTTTGAGGGCCCACCTGAGATTTACACTTGTCTGGGATTGTACCTTCTTGGGATTTATGTCATACGATTTAAGGTACTCTGGGGGAGTGGAAGCTGAGAGGAAAGAGATGCAACGAGAGCGATTTAGTGCTGCCACTGTAGATTTGGTTGGTTTATTGGGGTGGCAGGATTGGAAACGAAATCCTGGTTTTGAGTTATGACAGAAGCCTGAACTGCAACAAATGCCATGGCCCTGTTGGGAGTGATCTTGCAAGACAGATTATAAATATAGAGTGAATTATTTTGTTTATTTTTGTTTTGTTAGGCTCCCATATTTGGGCCTGATGCTTTCTGTAAGGCAGCGGAAAGCAGGTCGCTGCTATCTCTAATGTAGCGTACTGATTTCTGTAACGGGATACTGATGTGAAAGGAGAGTTGCAGAAAGTTGGAAGTGAACTTTTTCTTTGGGCTGAACTTCTTGGCTAGTTCAACATGTTGCGATAATGAGAAGAAAACGTGGTGCTTTGTGTTCAAGGATCCACTTAATGGTGACAGGAGGCTCTCAAGAAAACCCATTGCCTTTAAAACCGCTACTTCTTTTTTTTTCTTTTTTAAACAAACATTTTCCTTGCACAAACAGCTACCCAAATGGTATTTTCTTGCCTTCCCCCCTCCCCTCCCGCAGGGTGTCATCCATACAGTAGTGTTTCTTGTAAGATATTTTTGAAAGAAAGCATTGTGGGGAAAAAAACCCCTCGCTTTCTCCACCAATACAGTGAAGAAATTAATCTGGTTTTCAGTTCCTTTAAGTGTCTGCCAGGTAGATTTCAATACACAGTGTCAAACTATGTATCTGTTTTTTCACTTTAAAAAAACAAACAAACCCCCACAAAACCCCAGATTGCGCTGTCAGCTTCCAGAGTTTGATGGTTTGTTGTACTTCTCAGTCCTGAAGAAACTTAGGTATCGTCTTGTCCTTACCTACCTAGGCTTTGCTAGTGCTTGAAAAGGTAAGCTGGTAAATCCATGTAGATGTGCCCTTCTAAAGAAGTTGCATTGGCAGGAGTACTTAAGGGGCCATAGTTTTATACCAGCTTTCTGAAGAAAGTAAATTATGATAGCAAAAAGACTTCTGTACATCTGAACTTGGAATTCTGCTTCTCTAGATGTCAGCTGGGATTATTACCAGCGATGTGTCTTAAGACAGTCTTATCTGTGACTTTCATGTCACTTTTATATGTCTGTCAAGTCACATTTTGGAATAACAGGACCGTATTTGCCCTTTTTCTGCAGGACATTCAAGGCTACGAGAAGTTTTGAAACTTGGAATTTAATGTAGTAGTTTCCATGAAATTTGTAAATGAAGTAATGTAGAGAAATAGTGTGGCTTTGTGTTTCCTGGTCCCCATCGGTCCAGTGGTTTCATGGTTGTTCTTGAGTGAGCCTGAACCATGTAGGTAGCAGCACAATTCCATGTCAGTGGGTCAAACAACAGGGTCTAGATTTTGCCAAGTATAAAAGAAGGTGATTTTTTTTTTTTTTTTTTTTTGTAATTAATTTTATGTAATGCTCAGCTAGGACTGTTTGCAGTAAGATGCAGACTTTCTGCAGTAATCCATAAAAACAGGAAACATTAAGGAAAATACTGCAAGAAGCATTAAAATTGAAGGAAGCTGTGGGTCTCTGGGCTAACGCTTGTCTGTTGGTGAACAGTGATAGAAGTAGCTCCTGAGGTGCGTGTTGATAGCGGTGGCACGCAAAGAGATTACGGGAGAAGACTAGTATGTGCTATTGCATTAAAGTTGGAGGGGTTGTTCTTTTAAAATGCTTGGGTTTATATTAGAAATTCAGATCCCGTAGGTTTTGAGAATCTCTAGTGACTGGAAAACTACTAAACTCTTGATGTTTCGAGATCTGAGAGACTGAAAAATGAACAGCTGAAAGAAGGGACTTGAGCGAGACTGTTCAGAACTTCTGAAACGTTTGCTTAAGGTCAACAGCTAACGTTTGCTTACCTTTTGTTGAAGATCACGGAATCCATCCTTAAATCTTCTGCAGACTTGCCCTTCTTTTTAGAATGTCCGGTCTGTCATTTCTGCTCAAGTAAAGTTCACGTGGAGAACTGAGATGATCTTTGTATTTTCCAAAATAATTTCAGTTACCCAGATAACCTCCATTGTGAAGCCTCATCTGTTTTCATGTTATTTATGAAAATTTCGCACAACTTAAATGTTTGGAAATATTTTGCTCCCCTTTCTTCCTATTTTTATATCTTAAACTTGGGTCAGTTGCAACTGTCTCGCTTTTTATTGGAATAATCGTGGTGTACAAAGGTTGGAAAGGGTGCAGTATGCAAGTTGTTATTTTAGGTTACTTCATCTTGAGTTTATGCTGTGCTTAATGTCTCATTCTTATGATCTGGAAAAATTCTTTCTCCTCTTCCTGGTTAACAGACCCTGTAAATGTTGGCTTTTTTCTTAGATTGGTGGATTTCAGAAATTTGTTTCACTTCATGGCATATATAAAATGTTCACCTCTAAGTTAATAAATACATGAAAATATTACTATATGTATATATGCCAGTTAAGCCATTTTGCTTATTAGAGATGAGGCATGATCCTTTAATGAAGTACATGTTGACAGTTCCCCATTGGCTTTTAAAGGACTCCACGAAGGTTTCACTTGTGTATAGCTCATCAAAGGGCTGGGCCTTTTCCTATTAAATGGTTATATGCACAGAAGAGACTCCTAAGCTAAAATACTCCTTGGCTCGTAGAAGCACGCACTGTGAAGGAGTATGTCAGAGAGGGTAATACTTCTTTCATTCTATTTGTGTTGTAGTGACTGCTGCTTATTTTTCTTACGGTCCAGACTGATACCATACCATTGCATTCAGTGCCTTAGAACGAGAAAGGAGGAAATATGTTAATGGATGTAAAACAAATGAATTCCGTTCTTGAAATGGTGGCAGCCAGCAGGAAGTTGATTGAAAACACAGTATGATTAGTTTCATCACATCTTATTTCTGGCAACTCTAAGGTACTGTAGTCAGCTAAAACTGATGGCAATATTGTTTTAGAACATGCCAGCAGGGGTTTTGCAGGATGTTACCATTTGTTCTGCCTTTCTCTGACCCTGCGTGCATCATATGTGTGATGAGACATTGTGCCCCAAGCATTCTGTGGAGGCCCAATCCAGGGTTTATTTCTGAGTCTGGATTTTCCAGTCACTTGTGTATCATCAGGTCCCTGCCATGCCAATCTGGCTCTTTTCTCAATTTTGTTTACTAAAATTAAACGTTTGATCAAATGGTGAATCATTTAACATAAGCATGATTAGTTTGTGACTGTATATCACCAAAGCTTGCTTTTAGCTTCTAAACAAATAATGAGTCTCTCTCTCTGCTATTAAGAAGCCTCTTCTCTGGCTAGTCTTTTCCTTTCTTTTTTTGGTGATTACAGCTGTTCGTTCCATGTGAACTCTCAGTGACTGTCCTTTTAATACATTTTTTTCTAATCTCATGGGTTGCGTAGATCATCGTGAATGCACAATGCCTTCATAAACCTAACTTTGCTTTAACCACTATTGAAACCTCACATAGATGTTCCTAAATAAGGCTTGAGTAAACTGTTGAAATACGTACTTTTCCCCCTGAGAATTAGTTTTCACTGGGCTGGTATCACGCAGTTCCTTAGCCAGGCTTTCACTTGCTGGAGCTTTGGATCAGATGCTGGAATAAGCAATGAATTTGTCAGTTTATGCAAGACAACGTATGCGCTACCAAATCGGATATTGTTTATGAGACCTCAGTATGAACCGAGGTCTTTGGGTGAATAGTGAGTGGAGAGGATCACATAAGGTGCTTTGGGGTAGCTGTTGTGGGTAGTGCTGTGCGAGGGGCAGGGTTTCGCTGCAGTTATTGATGATTGGAAATGTCCATTCTTCCCTCTGAAGTGATATATTGATTTAAATCAATAAATTAATGATACTTATGTTTTAGGAAGGCTAATTCTTACCACCTTGTACAAGACCTAAACAATTTTATTTTTTTTTTAAGATAAAAGCTTGTTTGCTTTTATTTATTACAAATTTTTATAGGCCATCTATCTCAGGAAACTGTAGTTGATTGGAATCAAGTAATTAATTTGCCTTTGGTCCATGTACTCTGTTTCTGTCTTAGGTTAAGAGAACAGATTTGAATATTGTATTTTTTATGTTATGCATGAACTTATTTAATATTCTGCCAAATCCTTGGGTAAAAGAACTTGAGCAGTGTGTAGTTAAAGACATCATTAACTGCTGTAATGCATCTACTAGTGGGTTAGACAAATAGAAGTGACAAATAATTTCATCGACAGAAACAAAGAGTCTGATGAGGAATTGATTTATTTACAAGTTTTCCTAGGAAGTGCTGTGGAGGATGATAACAGGCATTGGAGAGACACTTGCTTAGATCTTAATTTTAGAAGATATTGAGATTTAGGAGACATAGAGAAGCTTCTGTCTGAGGAGAGAGCGGTGGTGGTGGGGAATTGAACATTGTCGTGTTCCCTGCTTGAATAAGAATGTGCAGAATAAAGAATATTGTGAGGTTCTTGTGATTTCCCTCAGTTATAATACAACTAGAAAAGCATCTCAACCGAAGTCAAAAGTTAGAATTTTTTTTTTTTTTCCCACTTTTTTATACAGTGAGCAATTGCCTCTTGCAACTGCAGTTGCAAGGTACCACATTTTGGATCAGGGTTAAGTTTTCTATTTGCTGCAGAAGCTTACCTTTAGGAATAAGGGTTATTGGCGCTCAAAGTAAAAGCAGATGAACTGGATTGAATACTTTAATTGTAATAAGCTCTTTTCTAGGAATGTGAAAACAATGCTTTCTTTTGCAGTACTTAATAGAAAAGACAAAACAGAAAGGAGATTTTGTTATTTAATGAAAACCAGCTGTTCTGGATCAGACCAAAGATGCATCCAGCCCTGTTTCTGATTTGGGTGATAAGTGATGCTGAGGGAATAAGCATAAGGACAGAGCAAGCATGCAGTGATGCTTATCTTGGTATACCTCCTTTGCTTCTGGCAGTCTGACATAAGGTTGTCCTCTGTTTTATAGATTTATGGCTTAGGAGGTTTTACCTATTTTCTAATGAATTTGCATAATGACTTGGTGAATCCTTATGTACTCTTGACCCTCACAACATCCTGCAGCAAGTAGTTCCATCATTTAACCATTCTCTCTATGGGAGGGGGGAAAAAAAAAGTAATTGATTTTCTTTCCTTTAATCTTGGTGTGTGATAATTCTAAGGCCTGAATAAATTCAGACAGCTGGTGTATGAGGGTGTTTCATTTAAGAAGATCCAAAAATAGGCCTGCTTGATTAAAAATGTATGTTCACTTCTTCAGTGAAGCCAGAATTTGTGAAAACAAGCACTTGCTAAAACCATGCATTTGTTCAAAATTTTTATAGAAAATGTTGTAGAAATATTTTCTAATTGTAGATGGATGCAGCGCTAATTATAGACAGATGTATCCAGCACCCTTTAATCTAACTGTAACTTCCTCATCACTCAGAATGAAATTCAGTGGCATAGCTGCGGCTTCTACAAGTGGAGCGAACAAGAAAGTAGTAGATTGTGTGCTGCTTTGTGAAGCTTGGAGGAGTTAAAAGTTACTGTGTGTAGGTCGACTCCCAGGTTTCTTTCTATCTTCCTGTCAGTACCTTCTTCGTGTCTTTTGTAAACTGTGATTAGTCAAAGGTATTGTGATTTGGACAGTGGTAATGATTGTTCCAGTTAGTGCTATGAAATATGAAATAGCTGTCTTAATGCTAATTAGTAAAATGTTCAACTGTTGTATAGCAGCATAGATCTGTTGTGTTTATATATTGCTTCATTTTATTAAACATGCTTTGGGTACTCAAAAGTTTCTGATGGTAAGTCCAGTCTGTTAGAGAGTTATAACATAGCTATCAGTTTTAAGGAAATACTGTTTTAACTGCATACATTTAACCACTTCAACATCAAATTTCCACAAAAGTGGTAGTTGTTGTTGTTGCTGTGTGTTAAGCTTGGAGAGCTGTTGAAGTCTTCGACTGATAGAAGTATCATGACCCAGTATTTCCTTTAAGGTGTTTAAATCGGTGATGCAAAGCATTAACTCGAGAGAGTGATCCTTGATGGATGTATTCATTGGAGATGTTTGGGTTTGACTAGAATATTTTCACTAACGTCTTACACCAATTATTATTGGATTCTAAAATTATTTTAAATCAGAAGTTTGTGCATATAAATAGACACAGGCTTCTTTAGAGGCAGTTGGTAGGAATGATGCATGTGGTGTATTTTCTCAGCAAAATATTGCTTATATTCTTTGAAGTTTAAAATGTCGCTGTGCTCCTGTATCTCCTCAAACATGCAACCTTGACTGACTTTGTACCTTAAAGTTTTATCACAAATGTCTTGTGAAAGTTTTTGAACAGTATTTGATCTTGATTATGTTGAAACCCTTATTTGGATCTCCGAGAGAAACTTCATATTCAGTTTAGGCAAGTAAATTACATTGATCTGTTTTCCCCTTTTTTTTTTTTTTTTTTTCTTCTCTTTTGCTCAAATGGCAAGAATCCTTTCTGTTCAACATAGGCAGGGCTCACTAGCATGGAGCCCCTTCTCTGGTTTTGGAAGAAGAATTGGGCAATAGCTGCAGCATGAGTTGCCTTCTCTAGACGTCAAATTTATGGAACTTCACAACTCAGAGCAGTTGCAGGTATTAGGAAGGCATCTTCTCATGACACTGAAAAGGCCACATAAGAAGATACTGTTGAGGACACTATGTACAGCGAATGCAAAATGATTCTGAAAACCACTTTCTGAAAATGAAACCTTTCTGAGGATGACCACGATCAATGGTTTCAGACCATAGAGATGGCGCTAACGTACAGTAGAAGTGGGTCGGTATTTTTAGGTTCTGCAAAAATGCTCATCCGTTATCTTCTAATTTAAGATTTTGATGTAACACTGTTACTTTTTTTTTTTTTTAATAATAGGGATGGATCTTTTGTTTGAATTGGTGAGAATTTTATATGCTTAAGGAGGGTGGGGTATAAGCTTCATTTTTATTTTTTTAAACACATTTTTTGAGGTCTTGTAACTTGGAAGTTGAACAGTGTATTGTAATACATGGCTCTCTACATTATTGTTTACCTCAACTCAGGAGAATGTATTAATTGAAAAGTATTCCATGAGTTGGAGAAGGAAGACATCTGCAGTTGTGTGTTCAATTTCTCTGTTAATAGTATCTGAGTAGTAGCATTGTGCTAAGTGCAGTATTTGCCTGTACAGAGAAGTTGTATTAGGAAATTGTTGATGGATTTGGACATTGGATCTGTTCTCTCGGGTCTCCCCTACAGCAGGGACCGCTGCCCTACGTAATTTAAGAAAGAATTGTAGGTATCCTGTTCGCTTCCTGCTGTTTAATCTGGCCACCATATGCATGCTCTGAACTTGAACAATGTAGGTCAACGGGAGGAAGATAAATTTCAGTTTCTAAATGTTGTAGCATTTTTATTAGTGGTTTAAGGGAATTTATTTTAAAAATGACTTTCATTGGCGTTATGTCCTTGAATAAATATACTTTGGCTAGTGCTGGCTTTCCAATGTTTATTTGGTGTAAATTAAGGAGAGTAACTGGAAGTAATGAAAAATTTTGAGCGGAGATAAAAACTGGTTTTCCTAAAATAATTTTAATAAGCGGTCAAATAAACTGAGATGAAAATAAATTGTTTGATTACTCTCTTTAGTTTCTATTCTTTAGTCTATGTAGTGTCTGATGCTGGGTGAGTAATTTTTGAGGGTCTGTTAGCTTCTGCTTGTTTGAATTTAGAAGTCCTATTGAGTTCCTAAGCACCTAAGGAAGGGGGAGAAGGAGGGAGCACAATACTGATTGGAAGCAGTGGTTTTTTGTGGGGTTTTTTGGGGGTTTTTTTTGGAAAAAAAAGCAGGCTGGTTCCATGATAACCTCCTAATTGTGCACTTGGAAAAGCAGAATCCAAAGTCATGTCCTCATTGACTTAATTGCTAAAACACAGCCAGCCCTCACAATATGACTGTCACTGAGATCAGCCCTGTCGCCATAACAGCAGCATTTTGATCTCTAATTATATGTTGTTGGAAGTGTCTCAGAGGAAGTTGCATCTATCAAGTAGGGAAAATGCTGGCATTTAGCAAGAGTCCCTCAGTATTGGGAATTGTATTGTTCTAACTGTTGATTAGATGCTATTTTGGTCCAAGATACTGCCAATATTAAGGAGTCTAGCTTTGTGGTAAATCAAGTACTTGTCTTTGAAACTTCTCTTTAACAAATACCCAGTATTGCTCAATGAAATGCCTTTTTAGCTGGAGAAAGGTGAATCTTAGGTCAGGTATTGCTGACACCAGTTTGCAAGAAGAGGCATTCGTGTTGGATGCAGTAATGCCTGTTCATTTTTTTTTATTATTTTTTTTTGTAATCTCCTTCAGTGAACTAATGGATAATAATGGTTTCTAAAATTGTCCGCGTGTTAACAAATGTTTGCTTATTCACGCAGATAGCTTTCAAGTGTTCCCCTGAATTGTTAATGAGTTGATCAATTCAAAATTAACAATTTCTATTTTTAGAATCAACTTTTGACTGTGTACTTCTGTACAGTGAAGCACAGGGTGAGTGAAAGCATTTTTAACGTTATATGTTTCCATAGCAAAGGTTCTCTCCAATTTTATTTTGCAAGCATGTTAGTGTAATTACACAGTTTTTAATAGGAAAAAAATTGATGTGAAGAGCATCTCGATTCAATTTGATTTTTAAAAATGCTCAGAGTTTTAGAAGTTTTAAACCACAGTAGTTCTTTGAAGCAGCTGAAATGTTGGGGTTGTTTTATTTTTACACAGATGTGTGGATGAACAGTCAGCTGCGCTATAACTGATGAAGGGCTTTTAGGATTAATCCGTATATACTCAGTAACTTCTCTAGGTGTTCACTTGTTTTTGAGCTTTCAAAGGAAAGCAATTAACAATAGTATTTGAACATTTCAAATCTTTTCTGGGCATTGGGGCTTTGTGATTAATACTTCATTGCAAAGTGATTTAAATCAAACTTGCCTTGGAAATAATAATTAACTTAAGATGGAGCAGATTGACTCCTCATTTGATTTGAGGAGGTGGAGTAACTGCTCTGTGTAACTCCTGGTCTTGTCAAATAGATGGAATGTTGGTGATACTTCTAACATGCTTATTTTAGAGTATATTTCTGTTCCAGAATTAGTTAGATGTTAGAAATGGAAGTGTTGCATGTCACTATAGGTTCTTCTCTTCTTCTGTCTGTAGTTTGTTAGCAATTGGCTTTATTTTGGACACTGGGCATGTTGCTGTTTTAACTTTCTGCTTGGGTACTGCGATTCCAGATATGTAGACATTGTTACTCTAATGCTGGTTTGTTTTTTATTTTTTTATACATCTTAGATTTATTACAAGAGTTTAGGAACTATAAACCCATAAAGATAAGAATAGTAGAATGTTCCTTTTTTTACACAAAAGTGCCCTTCTTGGCATTTGAGTTTGGAAAGGATTTACTGTTACTTCTGCCACTGAAGCGCTGTGTGACAGTCAGTTGTGCTTTTCCTTTTGCATGGTTCCCTTCATTAGTGAATCATCTATCACTCTTCATTTAACTCCACGGTGCTTTAGGAGCCTTGAATGGAAGATGTGGTAGCAAGGAGTATTTACAGCTTCCCCAGCTCTCTCCTTGTTTTAAATCAGAACTTGCTCTAGGACAATATTGACCTATTGGCATGTTGTTTCCAAGGATGTTCATGTAGAAGGAAGTGTTCGTGGTGGGTGGAGGAGGTCTCTTTCAATCAGAGGAGTTGCTATGCAATTAGAAGAGCAAGAACCACCTGCATTACACATCTGCAAATCTCAGGTGGCTTTGCAGCGCTCTCTTGATGGAGATAGGACCCCATTATTATTCTCCATTATTCTGTGATGCAGTCTCTCCTTTGACTTTTAATGTTCTTGTGTGACTAATTCAGGAAAGACCAGAAATCTTGCTAGTGAATAATTAACGCTTCCTGTCTTGTAACGACAGATTCAAAAGGTAAAAGAAAAACACAGTCATGCGTATTGTTACCCAGTAAACTAAACTGATGTATTACATCATTCTTTCAAAACAAAATAAAATACTGGAAATTCCATCACTGACTGGCGTAACGAGAACTCTAGCATTACCAGTTAGAATTCAGTTGCCTGGGCTGACTTGTCTTCTGAAGTGCATCTGAAATTCAGATAACTGAAATTACTGGTTGCTTTTGAAACGGCTGTAATTGGAAACCCAAACTAAACAGAACTAGACCAGGGCTTTGAGAAACTTAAGCCCATAGCTTTCAGAGGTTGCTATGATTTTCAGTTTCTTTTTTTTCCTCTGTGTGTGTGTGTGTCGTCTTTTTTTTTTTTTTTTCCCCCCCCTCTCTTTAGATCAGGTTCCCAGCACATTGCTAGATGCCGTTCAGATGGGAAGTGATTTAGCTGCGTTCTTATTAGCATTCTTTCTGTCCTTATTATTTCAGTTTTCTGATTTAGTAGTGGGTTTCTGACTTCCATTAGCGACATGATTGTTGCAAATTCCACTACAGAAGTGCTTTTAAGTAGTCTTTATGTTGTGGTTGGAAATGTTGAGATTGCGTGCGGATTTTTATTTTTTATATGTATACAGACACATAACTTTAATTTCTTTGCAACTTTTGATACGGAATTATAAAATCTGAAATGGCTTCTTTTGAAGCACTCATGGATGGATTGTGTAGCTAATGACTTACTGTAGCACAGAAGAATGCTCATATTTGTTTATCTGTTTTCAGGATGAAAACAGCTGTAAAAGAAACGTTTTCTGCTTGAACATGACTTTTTCTTTCTTCTGCTTTTCCTCGTCACCTATGCAGGACAAATTCTGACGTTAGATGTTACATTTTTAGTAGCATAACCGAGTACCTAGTTTGGAAAAAGTAGACCAGCTTTTGGAGACGCAGGCTTTTCTTGGGGAAGATGGTCTATTTTTTCTAATTAGATATTACCTCTGTCCCCCAAATCAATCTTGCCTGTATCCTTAGGTCTTTATGGCTGCAACAAAACTACTACTAAGACATGAAAGACAAGTGTCTTCTACCAGCCAGCTGGACAGATGGTCTGAGTTAATGTTTCTGGAGGTTTGTTTTCAGCTGTTTACTTGTGGGTATTTGTTCAGAAACCACTGTTTCTGTTAAAATCATGTAGCATGATACACAGCAAGCACGGAGTGTGGTATTATTCTTACCACAAAAGATCGAAGCTGCTAGTTTAATTTGTACTATCTAAAGATAGCCGCGGACGTGTTTAATTCACTTGGATTCTAGTTGAATTAGTCGAGTGTAAACATTTTTTTTTGGAAAGGATATAGACAGCATTTTACCTTCCCATAACAGAACAAAACCATCTACAGAAATTGACTTGAGGAAAATGATGCTTAGGGAGCTAAAAAGCCCAAATTCTCATCAGTCTAATGTTTGCCAGGGGGGCAGGGTGTTAAGTAAAAGTATTGGGAAGTAAGGGGGCAAGAAAACAACAACGTACCTGAAGTTCATAGCTTACATATTTGCTATTCATTAGTTTCATAGCTGGACACTTTTTTTTTTTTTTTTTTTTTTTTTAAAAATCTTTTTACCTGCTACTTAATTTCCCAGACTGCTGTGGTGCTTTGGTGAAAGTGGAAGGTAAGAGAAGACTGTGTGGTCTCCTTTCAGAAGGGGCCTTCCACCAGTAAAGGAAGCAACTGAAGAAAGCGCAGAGATGTATAATTAAAAGCTTATCAAGCAGAATCATGCAAACATTAATTTTTCTTTCTTTATTTTTCTTGGAGACTAGCGATGACTGAAGACTTACGGGCTGATACTGCTGCTTGCTTGCTTAATTTTTAAAACTCCATTTAACTCCTGCTTCTATTTAGGATTCAACATTAATTTGACACAGTTAATGAAGCAGCAGAGCTGCATTTCGCAGCTGCAGCCTGTCATGGGGGTTAGGAAGTTAAAACTTGCTTGTTCTTGTGTGCTGAGAAGGCTACACATAGCTTGGATGGGAGTTCAGGATGAGGTCGTGTTAACAGTGCTCATTTTTATTACCTATGGCACTCTGCTTGGTTGCTGTGCCTTCGCCTAAAATTACCTTCAGAAATGTGTAAAAAGCTGATCTACCGAAAGAGCCTTTGCTGTTTGCTCTGCATGCATGCAAATAAAATATTTAACTTGGCCCTGATTTCCCACTGTCTGAACCAGATGAAGTAAGTGTACTGGTTGTGATTTATCCCTTCAGTCTCGATTAGTAGAGGAAAACAAGAAGTTCAGGATTGTTCCCACATTTTCCCCATGGTATTTCAAAATAGGAAAATGATGAGGGTAACACAATGGTTTCTGTGAGCGCTGATACCCCTGTTTTTGTTTGTGTAAATAAATCTAGGCTGTCTACTTACAAAATAGTAAAAGCTATCTTGTGACAGTGGCAACTGTGAAGATTACAGTTTGCATTTGCATTAATCTGGATCACCGCAGATGGAAAAGCCAAAATACCGGTCTGTGTAAAGGTTTCCTTCAGCTGTCGCCGGATGAAGGATGGGAGATGAAGGATTTTCACTAGATGTTTAAAACCCTTGAACTTTAAAGCAAAACGTGCGTGCTGAATTCTTTCTCTCCTGGTAATTGAAATGCAATTGCCTGAGAGCTGGGAAGTGTGCTGTGCGAAATGGGAGAAAGGCACACCGCGTTATGCAGGGGGTCTCAGCCCAACCTTACCGCTGGCACCCTTTCTGGAAAGTGCTCTGCCATCCGCTGAACGGGACGTGCAGCGGCTCATCCATCGCTGGTGGCTGGCTGACCGGCACGACCTTCGCGGAGAGAAGTGAGCTACCCGTACGGCTGGTCCAGGCTGCCCTCTGCACTAGGTGCAGTCTCACTTAGGGGTCTTTCACCTGAACAGCGGTGGAGTAAGAGCTCCTAACAGTCAGCTTTCAAGGCTCAACACGAGGAAGACCATCGCAAACGTCTACTCTTGGGAATTAATTTAGACTGTGGCAAAACCTGAAAGGAGGTGGGAAGGGGAAAGGGTAAAGCACGTTCACGTTTTGATTATTCCCTTAGTTTCCTTGCTACCTTTTCTTCTAAGTCCTCACAAGTAGAGAAGGAAAACTAGGTGTTTTTATTTTTGTCAGAGAATAAAACGTGACCGTTTTGGGTGACCTTGTTCTCTTTGTCCTCCAGCCATTGGATTTTACATCTGCTGTACTTGCATAAAGGCTTTAGTTATAAATTTATAAGGAAAATGTCAAGTGGCTAGGCACAAAATTTGATTTATCTTGTTAATTATGTACATACTGCAAACTTCTCCGCATCCTGCTTAAAACTCCTACTCTTTAGAAAAAGCCCTCACTGCTTATATGCAGTTGTATTATGACAAAGCAAGGTACACATAGAATGGCAAATACCAATATTTTCTACAATTTCACTTCAGATGTTGAGGGATTAAGTAGCATATTGGAGGGTAATGTTTAAGATGTTTTGAGAGATCCTGATAATTTATTTAAACCAGGCTGCTAATGGACTTGATGTCGTTCAGAAGAGTAAGCTAGTGCTTGTCTTGAATTAATTGTATGAATTAACAGAACTTGTATGTTTAAAATGCAAAAGTGGACTGATGTGGATCAAGCTAGTTAAATTTGGGAGCTTAGCTTTGTGGGTCACTGATTAACTCAACAGATTGGTTATGTCGAAGTTGTTTTCAAACAAGACTTATTGCTGTTGATAGCACGTTTGATTATTAAGCTAAACACTTAACTAACCCCACTGTGATTTAGCATACATAGTGTTTACTTAGCTGCATTCCTCATTAGTTAGATGCTGAGAGGAGAAGAGATTAGCAGGTTTTATTTATGTTTGGGCAGATTATTGTATAACACTTTCTTGTACTGTGGCACTGCTAGGATTATAAAATTAATAGGAATTTTTTTTTATAAAAAAAAAAGCCTTCTACTTGTTTCTTTGAGCCTTACATGATTTATTATTATTTGTAAGTGCTACCCATGTACACCCTGCTTTGCAGAGCTGACCCAGAGAGACTGAAGCGTAAGATAAATAAGTTTTTCATTAAAACTTCCAATTTTACTAAACCTAAATTTGGAACAGCAATCATATGAAAATATTTGCTTGTACTTTAGAGACAGAAAGGCCCCCTAAACTGGAAAAATAATTTATCAAGTTGACATTCTGCAAAATCGTCAGCTGTTCGTAAATCAGAGTGTTCTGCACTAGAGTAGTTCAAAATCCTAAAATGGAATCGCTTCCTAAAGTAATTGGGTAAAAGAGGAGATGTGTGATGCAACATAGACCAGGAAATAGCTGAGGTTAGTGTAGGTACAAATGAGTTCAGCTACAAAAGCGTAGTTATAAAGTAGGGGAAAATGCATAGGAGATTGAAACCCGAGTTATTTGTTATCTTACTGCAAACATAAGGGGAGATTTATGGATGGAGGGGGTGTATGGGGAATGCTGAAGGCTGGTGGCCGGGTGAGAGCAGGGTTGCTCGTACACTGTACAACCCATGGGTAGTCATTGGAACTAAATTCCAGAGGAAGCACAGACCAGCTTTTTGTTGCAGTGGATGGGTATTATCAAACTCCAGCTTTGGGGGACAAACAGTAAGAAAGGACTCCAACTTTATTTTACCTCTCATATGTCATTAAGAGGAGTGAGGATGATACAGGAATGCATAAAGGCTGAAAGACATTTGTGAGAAAAACAGCTAAAACTTGGTTCTACACCTTGGAGCGTGAAAATGAAAAAAAAATTAGGTTACATTGATAGAGATCGTGACTCAATGGACGTTTTCAGCCTAGAGAGTGTTACAGTCCCAGCTTGCTGGGTTTCTCTTGCTGAGATTGTTTAGCCTTTTTACATGCTTTCAAATATTGAAAAGCTTAAGACTGAAATAAACCCACCTGAATTCTGATCATGTAACATAGGGTCTAGTGATATTTTTTTTTTTTTTTTTTTTTTCCTTGTGAAAGTTGAATTTTGATTTATTTACTGGGAGGGCCTAGTTAGAGAAGCTCTGAAAGTAACACGATCGGGTTAAAACCAAAAAGAACTCTTTATCTTTCATGGGTAACAAGGCATAGTTCTTGTAACCGAGTGTCCTTCACTGGCAGTCCAAACACAATACATTATTTCAAAGCATCTTAATGACTTGTGTGTCAAATCCCATTGACACTTGGGAGCCTCTGAAAATGTTACGTTACCATTCGTGCTTTTGTAATGTGATCAAACAGCGATTGTAGGCTTGTAGGACTGAATCCAAAGCCAAAAATGTGGTGAATATCTTAGTGGGGTGATTTAGTTCAGTAGCAGAGTCAGCGTTTGATAGGCTTGTGCATGACTTCACTTAAGTGCATTTAAAATGTAGTTGTGTAGTCCTTTTCTTTTATAAAGCATGTATATGTTTAATATTGCAGCTGTTTTTAACCACTTTGAAATGAGTTATGTGGTGGAATAAATAGTGTAGTTTTACATTCTAATGTTTTCCCCAACTGGCAGGATAACAGAGCAAAAACTGTTCTATATTTAATCCGTAGTTCACATTCAGTCCTGTAGTAAAATTTGAGAACATTCAAATGAAGGAATGCCATAAAACAGGATAACTAACCATAGCTCTGCCCATAGTTTGCACATGTGAAAATGAGTCATAAATACATGGTGACTAATTAATACTTTAAAGATCAATATGAATTTTTTTCCGTGGCTGTGGACAGAAATGGAATTATTTTCATCATAGGTGTACAATAATTATTTAGTTTCATAGGGCAGTATTTTTTTTTGACTTCTTACTGGTTATTCTTTTGTATGTTTAATCACTGGCAGAAATCATCTTGTGTATTTAAAATATATATAAATATATTTCCCCATTAGTAAGATGCATCACTCTAGAGTAATTCATTATCGGTTCTGCTCACAAACTCTTTTGGGAGAAATACAATCTCAGCATTGTGTTCTCATTCTATTTATGACTCTTTTTTTGGACAGACGCTGGAGCAGTATACCTGATTTTTGTGTCATTTGATCTATTTCCAGACAGTTTTGAGGTGGAAAGTGACTTCAGGTATTTATTGTGCTTCAAAAAGATAGAGATTTTTTTCTCTGTAAAAGTTGCAGACTTGTTGCATGAGTGTGTTTAGAGCCTGCAAAATGGTCTGCAAGTTCAAAGGAAAAAATTGGAAATCCTAGGTCTGTTCTCCTCTTGCATTTTAACTCCTGCAAAAGTTTCTCTGCAGCCTCATGGTGCAATGTGTTTAAGCAGATCATGGAAACCTCCTCCTATCCTTACCCCTTTCCTTGTGCCTGTAACAGCCTGTGGGGGAGCCCTAGCAGCAATAGGATTTTTTCCTGACGAGGGCAATCAAGTAAATTGCTTGAAGTAGGGAGCAAGACAGGATTACTGAACGCATTTAGTGCAGGGGGAACCATTTAGATGGTCAAGCCCCCATCCCCAGAGGTATTTAAAAGAAGGGTAGATGAGGTGCTTAGGGACGTGGTTTAGTGGTGGGATGGCAGGGTTAGGTTAACGGTTGGACTTGATGATCTCAAAGGTCTTTTCCAACCAAAGCGATTCTATGATTCTATGATGGTAATGGAAAGAAAGATGTTTAAAACACAACTTAAGTTGAGGTATCCCGAGTCAGCAGGTTTTCAAATTCCCACACTTTCCTGTTAAATTCAGAGGAGAGGTGACAGGGCAAAGAGGGAAGGGCAAGAGCTGTTGTTAGTATGAATGGTTACCATTTGATTCTATGAACTCACAAGTAGTTTGGAATATTTGTACTTTTACCACGAGTCTTTGCCATAATAAACAGCTCATACGTGCACCTAAAAAAGCCCCTTTAGTTTGTGAGATGTGGAAGCCTGCCCTGAGTAAGAAATCGGCGCTTGGTCCAGATGAGCTCTAAGATTTAACACTCCAGGGTGTGATGTTTGATACAGTACACTTTCAAAAGCCTCAGTGACTTGGAAGATGAGTCAGTAATGAAGAAAATGCATTATTCCATCCACACAAATTCTGCTTTCATAATTACGTGCAATACCAACAGAATGTAAAGCTTTCATACAACATAGCTTTCATAGAGAAGGTTGATGTTTTCAGAGGTGTTCTGCTTTCCCCTAACCAACCTTTGGGTTATTTGAGACACTTCTAAAATCATACACTTTTTTTTTGTATTATATACCATAAATGCCAGAAATGCAGCTACAATCACTGACCTTCAGCTCTGTAATGGTAAGACAAAAGTTTTGAAAACCTTTGGGTCTGATATATAAAGGGCATTGATCTGTACATCAGGGAAGCTT
>NW_009259487.1:0-802 GCF_000687185.1 Egretta garzetta | reverse complement strand
GCACTTGGCCTTGTTGAACATCACACAGTTGGCTGCAGCTCATCGATCCAGCCTGTCCAGATCCCTCAGTAGAGCCCTCCTACCCTCAAGCAGATCAACACTGATGCCCAACTTGATGTTGTCTGCAAACTTACTCAGGGTGCACTCAATCCCCTCATTCAGGTCATTGATAAAGATGTTAAACAGGACTGGACCCAACACTGAGCCCTGGGGAACACCACTTGTGACTGGCCACCAACTGTTTTTAGCTCCATTCACCACCACTCTTTGGGCCCTGCCATTCATCCACTTTTTTTCCCAGTGAAGCGTACGCCCATCCAAGACATGAGCAGCCAGTTTCTCCAGGAGAATGCTGTGGGAAATGGTGTCAAAGGCTTTAGTAAAGTCCAAGTAGATAACCTCCACCAGCCTTTCCCTCATCCATTGGGTGGGTCACCTGGTCATAGAAGGGGATGGAGTTAGTCAAGCAGGACTTGCCTTTCATAAACCCATGCTGACTGGGCCTGATCACCTGCGTGTCCTGAACATGCTGCGTGATGGCACTCAAGATGATCTGCTCCATAACCTTGCCTGGCACCAAGGTCAGGCTGACAGGCCTGTAGTTCCCTAGATCCTCCTTCCAGCCCTTCTTGTAGATGGGCTTCACATTTGCTAACTTCCAGTCAACTGGGACCTCCCCAGTCAGCCAGGACTGATGATAAAAGATTGAAAATGGCTTGGTGAGCACTTCCACCCACTCTCTCAGTACCCTCAAGTCAATCCCATCCTGCCCCATAGACTTGTTTGTGTCTAAGTGGTGTAG
>NW_009259486.1:851168-856784 GCF_000687185.1 Egretta garzetta | reverse complement strand
TCTCCTCTGGACATGTTCCAGCAACACAATGTCAAATCCACTTGTCTCCTGATCAGTCAATACACAGGTCTTTATTCATCTCTGTTCCTTCCAACAGCTGAGTTCCCAGATCATAGAAACATTCTTCTGTTTGGGAAAAACAAACACAGACATAGTTAATCTAGCCAGCTTTTCCATGGTGCCTTGGGAAACACAAATTATTGCACTTCAGTCATTAGACAATCTTAAGGCAAGATACAAATACAACTGCAATCAAGAATTGGCAGAGGTGGCAATAAAGAAACCCCAAAACTAAACAGAAGACAGTATATTTAGACCTCAGACTATTTTTGTAAAATGGTTAGAAGACGTGAATGCATACGGTCCTTCAGAGAGTAAAAATAAGATATCTTCTAAGACTTCCACGCTTAACCAAAAAACCCCAAGCCGCCTAGGGTAATGAGATAATTAAATTCAGGCCAGGTATTAAGAGACACCACAGGAATTTTAACTTCCAGCTCTCTGGGTGCTTGGGAGAATGATACTGTTATTTATAAAAGAAAAAGCAGGTTGATACTGGAAGACTGGAAACAAAACTTCAAATAACACCAGATAATTGTTAATGCTTAGGAGAAAAAGAAAACCAGACACCTTTCCCCACAGCCAACCCCCCAACAAACAAACAAACAAAACAACCCTAAGGAAAAATCCCTACCAGGTCAAGAAACAAGCCCTGAGGAAAAATAAAGATCCCCAAACTACTGGAAACTCTCCCTGTCTCTGTTTATCTTGATGGAGTGACAGTTTGTCCTGCACCAGAAGGATGTTGCTAAGGACTTTACACGTTATGGTGACAAAGACAGGACACAGAAGTTTTAAAAAAGGAAGGAAGAAAGCACAAGAAAAACGTCAACAAAAAAACAAGTGGTAACATTGCCCAGGAAACATGTAGCACAGCCTCCTCTTCAGTGCATGACCAGCTCAGCATCTATTTGTACCAACTGTATCACACTAAAGATGGGGGACAGTCATTCAGAACAGACTCTTGGGAACCTTAATGTGCTTTTGCAGATCCAACAAAGTATTTGAGTAAAAAACAGGATATAAGTTGAGGTTTTAAAAAAAAAATTAAAATTACCTAAGCGTTAGCCCAAGTAAGGTCCCTCCATGGGATGGCTGTTAGGGAAGTCATTTTGAAGGGCTCATTTTCTAGAGCTGGCATCCAAATACTTTTGGAGCTGATGGTATTTTGGCTGCACCTTTCCACATGTGTTTCCCTCCAGTGTTTACCACTGTTTTCATGTGCTGACCACGTGATAATACCTTGTAAGATAAGAGATACCTGCAAACACCATTCCTGTGGCATAAGGTTTCACCTTGTTGTGGAACAAGCAAGACCTGACCTCTTTAGAGCACTGGTTCCCACACCACCACAGGTGCCACTGGCAAAACATGTCTTTTAACCTAATCTGGTGCTCCTTTCCCTCCTATTTACTCTTCCCCACCAAGCCTTGTGGAAACAAGTTGTTGTAATGCATCTTAAATTTTCTGGCTCTTTGGGAAGCCAACAATTGGCACTGTGCCATTAATGTCTTCAACGCTTCTGAATGATTTCACTCTCTGAAAGGAATCTGTTTCAGGTCTGCTTTGTTACATCAGGAACCTGTGGATTTTTACACATTTTCACTGTTGAATCCTGAACCGCCATCGCCTGATGGTTGAGAGCTGCTGACATGGACATGACTGCTGCTGGCAAATCTTTCTACAACCTGGTGTAGCCAATTTCCAGGCAGAGCAAACTCACTGTCATTAGCAGCTTAGCTTCTAGTTGAGAAGCTCCTCTGACAAGTCATGAGGCTTGCTCCACATGAAAAAACACCAGCACTCTACTGCTAATCACACAACTCTTCCAAATAATATATTCATTCTTGGTCCAGAGGTGCTAGTGAATGCTTGGAAGTAAATTGGAAATTGCAGCCTGTGTTGAATTGTCCAGATCTGTCCTGTGTAATTATACCACTGTCTCTACAACTGCGTCTGTGATGTAGAGTTGTTGGCATTCTGGATTTTGTTCTTGTTTTTTAATGTGCCAGAAGCCTGATGGTGTACTTGTTTTGCTGAGTGTGCTTCTGTGTGTGCTGCAACGCACACTGGAGAACCTCCTCATGATGTTCACAAATATTGAATACTCACGTACGCAGTAATATGCAAAGGATATCAGCAAAGCTGAGAATGGCCTCTAGGCCACTATGGAAAGATAAGCTATTCCACAATAGCCATAGACGAAGTCTGGGAAGTACCACACTTAACACAGTGGAAAAGGTATGAGGTATGCTGCTACTGACCCCCAAGTTGTGCAGAATTTTCGTGATGCACAGGATGTTCATAAAATAAACACAGTTTGACAAAATATAAATGCATCATCATATAGGTCAGAGTAATCCTTCTTGGACAGTGACCTTCTGTCTTTAAATGGCAGGTGGGGCAGCATACCAGGCTCTTTCCTTCACCATCCTACAGGACATCATTAAAGAAGAACAAAACTAATGTGGTTGTCCTCCACACGGCATGCATCTCTGAAGGAAAGTGCATGTATGTATGTGCATAACTGGAGAAATATGCAACAAATGCTTTGATGACATTGTTTGTAAGAAATGTGAGTTGGACCAGAGAGATGAAAGGTGGAGTAAAATAACACACTTGTAAAAGGAGGCTCGCTGGAAGTGGATAATGTACAGGATCTGGACAGGAGGAATCCTTTTGCTTGGGTTTAGAAAAAGAGCAGAAACCATTGGAGGGATTCAAGGAGTTGAAATACAATAGTGGAAAAGAGACGGGGTTTTTTGGTTTTGTTTATTTTGAAGTCATGTTTTACATAGAAACATAACTAGTACACAGGTAAGCTAGCTAACAACAGCTAGACAGCAAGGTGGCCCTAGGAGTATTAAATCCCTAAGGAAAGACAACAAATTCTGCTTTTAAAGCACTTAGGATGACATTCAGGATGGTACGGCAGATATACCTAATGAAACAAAATCAGCTCAAGAAGCTGAGTTCAAGTATAAGCAGCAGAGAGGCAGGACCAGTCATGAAATTCAATAAAATCATGAAAAAGCAAAAGGTAGAGAGGGCAGAAAAAGTGAAGAGTGAGCTTGAGACTTCATCAGAGTCTGAAATCAGAAGTCAAGAAGTTTGGAATGAAACAAGAAATAGTCTAAATTGAAATTAGTTTCAGCAGTGTCAAACAAAAAAAATATTTATTTTTCATGAAGCAATGAAATTGCTTTACTGTTCAGAGTTAAGCATAATAGGAGTAATTTCCTCCCAAGTGCTAGTTCAGCAAGCGTTCTTACACCGCCAAGTTAATAATCAGGACCTACATAAAATAAAACCAGGAAAAATCACCTGGCCATAGGCTGTTCTACACTGCCTTCTGGAGCCCCCTTTCAAGTTTGCCCAGCCACCGCTCCTTGATTGCATTGTGCATTTTTTTTCTCCAGCAACTATTTTGACTAAAGCAAGTCAAAATAACAGGCGAACAATCATTTACCTTGCAAAACTCTCCCAAGTAATATTAAACATCACAAAAATTTAGCATGCCTTCATTATTATAGGAGATATAATAGGTCTGACTAAACCCTTAATGCCTTGCGCAGCCATTCTCCGCTCTCATAGCTGGTGCCAAGCAGTCGAAGAACCACTGCAAGGTGGGCGAAGTGCCACATATCCCTGCCCTGAGGCTGGGTGAGACCAGGGTACCACTCTGCTTCACAGGGTTTAGGAAGAGGAAACAAAATAAGATTCATGTTAAGGCTGTTCCTTAGGATCAGTCCTAAGGGTTGAATTAACCCTCCAGCATCCCTCCTAGTCTATGAGCTGTTCCAGGAAGGAATCACTTCATTACCGTGGAGCACCCTGACTGTTTCAGCCAGTATTGATTGGATGGAGAAACCAATTTTACCCTGTTCTCCGTTCCACTGGCAGACTGGAGAAGAACATTGCTCATGCAGAAATAAGCTTTCACCGTATAGTAATCAGCCTTTAGTTCAGTACTCACTTCTGAAAACAGTTTACATGATGCTTGTGATATATTCACTGGATTTGCTTTGGTGATTGGGAACTAATTGCAGTCAGTACACTGGGTAAACCAGGAAGGGGGAAGGGCATCACTTCCCCTGGAGTCACCAGCCCGCTTCATATGAATACTATAAATGAACAAAATGCTTAATTGCCATGATCTTGCTAAAGCAAAAAACTCTTCATCATACTATGTGTAGGATTCTGTTTGGTTTTACCTGATTTGCAGTTACGTAAAATCTTAATGTCATGAAGAAATTACTGGTGTTGCTCTGTGGAACAAAGCAGCACAGAGAGGAGACCTGCTCACCTGAGAGTCTCTGTATCTGAGCCAGCAGTGTGCCCAGGTGGCCAAGAAGGCCAATGGCATCCTGGCTTGTAACAGGAATAGTGTGGCCAGCAGGAGCAGGGAAGTGATCGTGCCCCCGTACTCTGCACTGGTGAGGCCGCACCTCAAATACCGTGTTCAGTTTTGGGCCCCTCACTACAAGAAGAACACTGAGGTGCTGGAACATGTCCAGAGGAGAGCAACAAAGCTGGTGAGGGGTCTGGAGCACAAGTCCTACAAGGAGAGGCTGAGGGAACTGGGGTTGTTTAGTCTGGAGAAAAGGAGGCTGAGGTGAGACCTTGTCGCCCTCTACACCTGCCTGAAAGGAGGAGGCTATAGCGAGGTGGGCATTGGAAATGGCCTCAAGTTGCGCCATGGCAGGTTTAGGTTGGACATTAGGAAAGATTTTTTTCAATGAAAGGGTTGTCAAGCATTGGAACAGGCTGCCCAGGGAAGGGGTCGAGTCCCCATCCCTGGAGGTATTTAAAAGACAGGTAGACAAGGTGCTTAGGGACATGGTTTAGTGGTGGGATGGCAGTGTTGGAATAAAAGTTCGACTTGATGATCTTAAAGGTCTTTTCCAACGTAAACGATTCTAAGATTCTATGACTCTGTGATTATTGACTTCCGAAGTAAAACAAAGGATCCAGAGAGGGTAATCCTAAATCTGCCTTATAGCTCTTGCTGCTAACAGTAACCAGACCAAGGATGTTCTCAGTCTGAATTGCTTTGGTAATACCATGCACCAGCACTTTAATTCACTTAGACTTATGGCAGGGTTGCATGACAGTAGTGCACAGGTTTCTGTGAGGAAAAATAAGAGTGGTTTATCACATGCTTTGTCAGCAACTAGTACAGGATTTAACATTCACCCACCTGTTTCATAACCTCGGATGGATATTCCTATGAAAGGAACTGCAGTGATCTTTGTTCCCCCCCCCAGTCCTGTATTCCTGAAATACCTTCAAATGTTTCCTCAGACTGAATAAAGACATTTATTTTCTTCCCCCTCTGGATAAAAGAGAGGAGAGCTGCCAGGACAGCTCTAGCATAGAGGATCTCGTGGAGGTGGGCCTGAGGCCTAGAAACATCTTTGTGGGCCTAGAGCAGTTCCCACTGAAGCAGATTTTGAAACAGAGAACAAGTGTTACGAAAAAGTCAGGCACAAGGCAACTTTAGCAAACTTTGTATTTTATTAGGTCTCCTCTTGCTGCTGCTCTTAACTGAACCGC
>NW_009259486.1:849148-851152 GCF_000687185.1 Egretta garzetta | reverse complement strand
CAACACACGTTCACCTTTTAATACCTCTTCAGCAACTCTGCTGATCATGAACAACAGCAATGAGCAAGCAGTTTGTTAGCAGGAAGGAAACCTTTCTTTACAGTCTGTTTATACCCTCTTGCATGCATCACTAAGCCTTGCATTTAACCCACTGCCTTTATCTAAGAGAAAGAATAATTTTGTCCTTCACCTATGAGTTTGTGGGCTTTTTCACTTCCCTTTCAGACCCCAAATATTTGAGAGAAAGGCCAGAAAATGAAATGTGTAATTGTTCTCTCATCTCACTTAACCATGCTGCAAATTCTGGTGAGCCAATAGCCTATACATGAATTGGCTCAACTGAAAATCACAAATGTATTGGCCAAGTTGCCTTGCTTTATTAGAATATTATAAATAGTAAATTTTCAGTCAACTTCACTTGAGGGTGAAATTTATAAATGACATCTTAGTGGTCCCACTGCGCTTACACAAGCCAGCAGGTGAATACGTCAGTTCTTTCTTTGAAATGTCTTCATCACCTCTCAAGCTGCAGATCTCAGGATGGCGTGCGTTTCTGCTTGCTGCAGTTCTGCTCTGGCCCCAGGTTTCGTTGGAAGCCTCAGAAGGACGTACCCTTCCTGATATCACCGTGTGGCATCATGTAGGGCTGGGCGAGCACAAGATTGGGTATTTGCTTGTGTTGCGCTTGAGTAGAGGAAAACAGACATCCTACCAAATGGAATTAAAACTTTCTTATTAAATTACATCCTTCATATGAGAATTACTAATTGGACAGGAATTTATGCTTTAGCTAGCTAGTGGAGAGTTTAGAGCTGCTTCTTATTGGGTGTGGCGGAAGACTTTCTACACATTTGCTGCTGAAATAAATCTCTTTAAAGGAAATTTAAACAGCTCTCTTCTGCTGAATTTTGTCTTCTCAGGCAAAATGTGTTACATCTTTCAGTGTAGAAATATACACAAAACTCTTAAAGAGCTTCATTTGCAAAAATGCTTAAAACCACAGTTATTCTCACTTCTTCATATAATGAATAAACCCCCCTGAAAAACTTGGTAATTCTGTCACAGCATTTTGCTCGTAAGTTTTCCAAACAGTGCTGGTTCTTGGAGCTTTACAGGCTTTCATGCTTTTAATGCTGATTTCAATCACGGATAGGTTTTAGGACAGTAACACTGCAAATTGAGGGAAGGTGGAAAGCTTGAGCTTGTGTGTTTTTCTGCCACTTTCTTAGTTTTGCCGTGGATGGAATGAGAGGGAAGCAAAAATAGTTTGTTGATATAAGGTAGTGAGTTAACAAGGTAAATGTGACAGTGGTTTAACAAGATTCAGCGGCAAGGTACTCTTGATTCTTTGCTGCATAGAGGACAAGGTCAGACAAACTGTCAGGGAGACCCTCCTGCTGAGACACGAGGTTCAGAAAGGACCCCCTTGCTTTCTCAACTCCTTCCTCAGAGAGGAGTCTAGGTGTGGCTGGACCCAATCCTAGTCCCAGGCTTGGTCAGTGGTTTATGTCTAAAGGATTATATATGCGCAATCCATCCTTTATACCACTTAGCTAAGATTTCAAAGTTTAGCATGCTATTAGCCACTCACCGAGAATCTGTTGCAGCAAGAAATCTTTCAGCCTCGAGGAGTAACCTGGAGAGGCGTCCCTACGCAAGGGGAGATCCTGGCATGATGCCGACTGCCATGCAGGAGAGCTCCAAGGGCTCTTGGGCGGCTCACTATTGGTGGGGGCAAGACGATTGGCTCACAGTCATATTTGTACACCGACTGCAGATTTTTTGTTTCCTCACTGTGATTAAGTGGGTGCATTGCACAAGAGCCCTTGGCTACCATCTTAGCTGTCTCCCCTGAATCCCCTTTGCCTTGGATGCATCCATCATGACCGCCGCAGGCTTGAGCAGGGTTACAGGAAAAGGTCAGGTGTGGGGGCAGCAAGCACACTGCCGCAGGTTTCTACAGGCAATTTACATTCTACTATGGCATTTTTAATCAAAAGCCAC
>NW_009259486.1:802636-846344 GCF_000687185.1 Egretta garzetta | reverse complement strand
GGGGCGCAGCGGGCGGGGGCGGGGGGAATCACGGCCGGGGCTGGGCTGGAGGGCAGGCCGGGGAGGCTTACGTCTAGCAACAAAAGCCCTCCCGCTTGCCCTCTCGCTGCCAGAAAAGCTGGGATGGGGGGAAGGGGAGCGGGACACATACAAAGATCTAACTGTCCTGTCTTGGGCAGAAATGGAGACGCGGGTGCCTGCGACACTCCTGCAGCTAGTTTCTCTCTGGGGGAGACCACCTAGGGGGGAAAAAGGCTTTTTAAATATTAAAGGGCATGAGAACATTTTCAGTTGAGAGTGGTTGAATGAAGATGCTTCTCAGAGGACAGGTTTTCTGAAGGACCGATTTTGATTCTTAAATCTTTGCTTGCAAAGTACGGAGATTCCGAGGTACATTTTCCATGTATCCTGGTCCCCCCATATAAAAGGATGCGTGTTAAATATGTTTGCGTTTGGTTTAATTCCCGCTAATCTAAAGAGCAAACAAGCTGACAGGCAATTTGCATTACAAGTGTTTCTTGTTCTTTTTGGAGGTCTGTAGAAAGACTTGGACTTTCTGTTTTGCTAGGAAAAGGAGCCAATGTCAAGTTCTGTTAAATTGTCATTTGTGCTTTCCACAACCTGTGAAAATGTATGTAAGCTCTTTTCCCAGTAGGCTTATACACGTGTATATATTTGACATGTGCTCGCAAATCATTTTCTTACTGTTAGTTAGCAGGAGCTCAGAATGTAAAGGTCAGCGTTGCTGTGACTTCTTGAATTTTATATGTAGAGGAAATGCAGGCAGTATCTCTCTAAATCAGGTACGAACAGTGTTGCAGAATTAAAGCTCTTCAGAATACTTAAACTTGCAGCAAAACTGCTGGGAATTTAAATTATTTGCTTAGCATGTATTTATAACTAAAGATTTTTATTTCCCGTATTGGAATCTTACCATTGCCTCATTGTTTATAGGCTTCCTTAAATTCACATCTGGACCTCAGTTTTAAGTGTATCAGGTGATTTGCCATTTCACTGGCAAGAATTTTGTTCACAAGGTGTTACCTGGTGGGTTGTCTGAGAACTCTTCTCTGGTGTTTCTAATGAGCACTTTGCGTCGGTTACCATTTGGGGTGTCCCACTGTGTATCCAGGGAGGATGCTGAGGCCGTGCCTGTGTTTTGCTGGCTGTTGGTAAGGTCTGCTGTCCTGGGCGTGCATTGAATGCGGCTCAAAGGGTGAAATAACAAGACCGTGTCCTACTTTGTTCAGAGGGATAGAACAAAGATGCCTTTGGCAAAAAATAGTGATTGTTTTAAGGTACAGTTGTATGAAATAATTTTGTAAACAATGGGGTGTTTCAAGCAGAAAACACTGAGTGCTCTGAAAAACAGCACATTGTTGTCGTCGTTGTTCCGTGAGAGCCTGTTACAAGTGGTTAAGGATACTCTTTCAAGATGATTTGAATAATAGAATAGCAGGAATATTATGTGCATAGTTTGACTTAAACACTCTAGGAATCAGATTACCTTCTGTAGATGCTTATAACCTGGAATAAAAAAAGCTGATTAATGCCGAGCAAAAATTAGGTACGCTAGGTTTGCACTTAGGAGTAGCTGTATGAGTCAGATTGACAGTACAGTGAGTTTAGGACCCTGTCTCATGAGCTGGCTGATAGGGCTGTAGTACAGGAGATTTGTGTAGGGGAGAGTTACAGAACAAGGTTTTGTAGGAGTGTTGTGCTTCTTTTTTTCCATTGGTAGTGGGCAGTGGGCCTGTGATTTGAAGCACGAGAGTTTAAATCTCCTGATTTTTGTGTTGTCTCTGTGGTAAGTGTGTAAATCTTCCTTGAGCTGCAGATCTGTTTCCAGGAGTTAGCTTTGTGACTTCACGCCTGCCTTCCTCCAGTTAAACTGTAATTTGCATCCCATCTTTAACTGCATACAGATAAATTACTTTGTTAACAAATGCAGATTGTCAGGTTTACTGGAGAGGGATTGGAGCTGCTGAGTGAAAAGAAGAGGTTGCTAAAGGAAGAAAGCAAGGCTGATTGGTCTGTCCTAATGTGGCTTTCATTGTAAAAACGTCATTTTCACAGAAAACAGAAGAAACCAGAAGTGTGAAGATAAGGTCAGTTGTTTGTGATGTTTGCCTGGTGTGGAGAAATGCAAGCTAGTGTTTCTTTGCTCCCATATAGTTACTATGCATTATGTGCATTGTGGTGGCGGCAGGGAAATAAAGATGGAAGATATTTATACGATTGTTTTAGCCATTCAAAACTGCCTCATAATCGGTTTTTTTTGCTTGACTCTGTGGTACTGCACCCAAAACGCTGAAAATTTTCAGCGGTGCTGTGTGGAGATAATGGTATAGTGGCCTTAGACTCAGTAGAATGTTACAGTTTCATGAAGGCAACAGCTTCTTACAGCACCTGTCGTCTTCATCTGGATGATTTAAAGACTTAATTCTGGGCTTGTATCCAGCTATGATGGTGTCAAGACAGTAAGAACTTTGTACGTGACTGAGCATTCCAGGCTGCAAGTCTTTTTGCTCTTTTCATTCTATTTCTCATATGTGTCTCTTCTGTAATGTTATATAAATTATCTAGTTATTTTGGTATGTAGAAAACAAGAATGAAGTGGTTCTAGCAAGTTTGGAAAGCTCATGTGTCTAGACTGCTGATTTTTTCATCTGGGTCTCCGAGCTGCTTAGGGAGAAACTTCTAGTAAACAGTTGAAGAGAAACAAGCAGAGTCAGCTTCACTGATTTGAATCCTTGGATTTCTCAAGCTGCAGCAACAGTGCAGTTGCTGTGAATTAGGAGTTTTGAATTGCAGTAGTGGCTCCAACTGCTGTCTTTTGGTGATGTTGCCTGGAGGTGGGTTCTGAAGAGAAGCAAGGGCTCTAGATATGCATTCCACCCTTGGTAAATTCTCTTTAAATGGTAGACTAATTGCATTTGCCATTATAGTAATGCCTGTGTTTTGGGCAAACTGATTGTTTGAGCTGTTTCCGCTTGTTGGACAAAACTTCTTTACTTGCTGCTGGTGGATTCGTATTACTGTAGTTTCTTGTGGACGGTAACACAGCTGTTCTAAAGTAATACATGCACACTTTCAAAATGGAAATTCTTCCACAATACCAAAAGTATGGGGTATTTATTGCTCTACTGATAAACTGACTGGATTTTCTTTTAAAAAAAATTGACAAGAAAAAAGGGGGGAGAAAACCCCATGGTAGACAAAATAAGCAGACACAGTCTCCTTGTGGAAACTAGTTTAGGATGGAATTGTAGGAAGAGAACACTATTTTTCATAATTTGAGTCAGGTCATATGCTATGTGATCACACATTTAATTCAGTTAGCTGTATAGATGAGTAATCACACTTTTCCAAATTTGGATACACCTACCCATCTGCCTAGATAAAAGTAAGTGGGTGGGGCACTACTACCATAGTACTACTGCCTGCGTGGATGTGGCTTATAGGAAGAATAGAAGATTTCTTGTTGGTACTATAGAGGCCATCTCATTCTCTAGCTGTAGCCTGTCTGTAGTAGTGAGGCTCTGCAAAATATGGATCATTTATGTGCAACCAAAACAAGCATAGGGAAAATGGTAAAATACATATTCAGCTAGTAAATGCCTACTCCATGGAGAAGACATGCTTTCATACACTGGTATAAAAATAACTTTGAATCCAGCAATTCTGCTACTTTTGGACTTAAAGAAGTAGGAGAGATTTTCAGACATTTTTTCCCTCTTGTTTGGTGAAAATAGATTTTTTACATGAAGCTCTCTAATTTTGTTTAGTAAAATGTATTTTGCAGAATTTAAAATGTGAAACTGTAGGTTTTCACTATTCGAAATAGCTAATTTTTCCAGTGTGTATTGAGGCTCTCACTCTAGTACTATTCTTAATTTATTAAGATTTGGTTTATTCCTTGGCAGCGGACTTTGCCTTTTGCCCAACCATGTTGATGTACCTTTCCTCTGCTACTTTCCTTACTGTGGGAAAGGACTTCATTTGAAGAAATGGACTGTGTTTAGAACACAGCATTTGAATCAACTTGACTTTTTGCTGGTTGATTCCTTTGTAGGCAGAGTTCTCATATGAGAATATCAGGTTATAAAGTATATTTAAGAAACACATTAAATTTGTGTTCAGAATTTTTCCGTATTCTTATGCTGTATGTATTGGAGACCCTTCTAAAGATTTACTGTTTGAATCGGTAAGGCAAGTTATGTAGTCTTCGTGACAAAGCAGCTGAGTAGGTGGTTGCTTGCGGAGCTGCTTAGAATGTGACCTTGAACTAGGGGCTAGAGAGAAGAAATAAAATTAATTAATAAGATATCAAGTGAGAGAGCACCATCGCTGTTACAGCTTAAAGAAATGAATTACATGTTTGCCTGCTGGTGCAACGTGGAAGAGCTCTACTATCAAATAGAATGTTTTGTCAGGGTGGTTTGTGTTACTGAGTGATTATAAATGTCTTGGAAGATCTGCGATGAAGCCAATTGATTAAATTTAGGTCTCCCTTTTCAAATGGACTGTGACCTCACCATGCAGGGCAAAATGGCAGTGCTTAGTCAGTAGCACGGTATTCACTGGTAGTCAGTGAAAGAGCTGGGCTACCATGGGTGTTTCAACCCCCTTTGGTCTGTTTGGTTTCTTCCTTTTCCACTCTTATTGTCATGAATCCCTTTGTGTTATGTCTTGTCAAAAAGTTACTGACAATATCTGTTTCCCTGTTCAACTCCGTAGACCTGGATATATTCTGAGTAGAATATTGTTTGTGCTTAGGTAGCACACATAGCTGGCTACTAGCATGTTGGATTTAGCTTGCTCTTAAAGCGGTTAAGAAGAAAAGAGGTTTTCAAGTTTACAAACATGAGAAGATAACGCGTGACTGTTCTGATTTGTCAATAAAATCTAATGCTTTTTTATATTAAAGTGAAGGGAGGAGTGGAATAGGAAAGAAAGAAGCACCTAGAAAAGTAGCATGGCAAGAAAAAGCGTGGAAGCTGAGTGAGAACTGTTTTCTGGAAATCTGACGTGTTGTAACACTTATTTTTCTTTCCTTTGTGCTTTCAAATATCAAGATAGTAAAACAAGTCACTTTAAGTTTTAAGTTACTATTTGGAATTCTTTCATTCTGTGCTTGAGAATGTAAGCGATACTACATCAATAGACTTTTTTATTAAATTCATTAATAAATCTACTGTTTGGTAATTGGTAAGTTAACCAGTGAAGTGCAGTAGAATGTTGCCTTGTGAGAAGGAGGAACATTGTAACAGTTTTGAAACTTGTAACTAATAACACTTTGTTAGCTTAAATGGGGTTTTTATGCAGTGAATAAGTACACTGTATTAATTAAGCAGAGCAAAAATTAATACTGGTTTGTTTCATGAAATCTAGGGTGCTAGACAAAAAATATTAAAAAGAAAAACCTGTGATACCTAAACCAACTTTTTTTTTAATAATATTATTGTTTCTTGGGGAAGGGGGAACATTCTTTTTGTTGTACTGAAAAATGGAGGAAAGCAGTGCTGAGTTTTGGTTTTGGGGTGACTTCCTTACTAGTGCTTTCTTCCTCTGTCAGTTTCTTTAAATCTGCCTCTTCTCATCCGTGTTTTGTAGATAATGTCTTGAACTATTTTTTTCTGGTTTTATACACATTATGTATGTAATTACTTCGGTTTCCCTTTGCAGCTAATCTAGTTGTGCTCCTAGTCTCCTTTGTCTCTGGGGAAGAAAAATAGCAGCTTTATGTAAAGAACTTCTTGGTTCTAATGCAGGCTAGTCCTACTAATACTTACAGTTTTTAGGCAAATCAGTTTTCTGCTTTTTTTTTTTTTAAAAAACTTTTTTCGCCTTCTCCATATATAAAAACATATTGAAATCTGTATATGGTTCAGAAGTGATTTGATGGATGAAGTTTGGCAATTATCCTCTCTGTAGGGATATAGACCTGTGTGAAGTGAATTCAGGATGCTTATAGAAGACTGTTAATGGCTCAGTGTGGTAAAGGTACTTGTAAATGAGGTAGAACTTCTGGGTGCAAATAGGAAGAAGCATCGGAAGAAACTTAGCTGAAACAGGGGCTTCTTAGTAGTCTCTCCCCATGTGTGTTACCAGTAGATGCTGGTGCTTTTGATTTGGGTGGTTTGGATGTGGCCCTTAGGTTTAGTACACTTTCTGATCTCTCCAGGCATGGGAAAAAAAAAAGGTTGGATTGTTTTCTTGGATTTGTTTGTCATTCGCTATGCAGTTCTGTGCAGTTGTAGCCACTGTTCCTGTTTGCTGTGTTAAAAACAAACTCCTAACTAAAGATTAAATGATTGGTGACAAATGAATGTCAGATAAGGCATTTTATATATATGTGTATGCATGCACGCACACACATTTAATAGAAATATGTTGGAAGATTTAGGGACTACTTTATATTTCAGATGCCTCTCCCGGTGTTTTTTCAGGGTCCCAGTAGGGTGTTAGTGTCCTGTTAAATGGCAGACACTGGCTGTTGTGAGAGCCCATTTCTGTGCTGCTGCAACTTCATCTTTTATGTCAAATGAGCGTTAGCTCTGAGCAGAGTGGGTTGTCTGGGTTTATTATGTATAAGGCAGTATTTCTCCACTCTCAGAGTTCTGTACATGCTTCTGAGGGAAAGCTTGTAAATGTCCATAGTTTTGCTTTTGTGCCACTTCTGTAGATGGAAATTTATACATAAGTTTTTTATCTAGCCTGCAAGGTTTTTGTGGGACTTTTGAACTAATGCTGATGGAAGAAAGTGATAGTTGACTATTTGAAAGGATAATTAAGCTTAGGAAAACACCAGGGTTTATCATTGTAACTTGAGTAACTAGCACTTTGACAAATCTACCATTTACTTAAGATTCAGCATTTGTCTGTTCAGTTGAAAATGTTAATGTTTTGCTGTAACTCTCTTGGGTCTAGCCCAGTGGACAAGGTACAGCAAGACGTGTGCTATATCATGCAACATAACTTCTTTTTTTTTTTTTTTTTTTGCTGACATAAAATTAAATAATGAAAAACTTTTTGAAAAATTAAACCAGTGCAGAGTTTATACATAGTCAACATATTTCATACCTAGGCTACTATGGTTTTGATCTGCTGTTAAGGGCTGTAGTATGTACTGGAACTGAAACTTAAATATTTGTGTGCATGTGTATTTGCTGTCTCCCACACGGATGCAATTCTGACATGAGAAAGTTATGCTGTTGTCATTTGGGGTGTGAAACCTGGGGTGGAGCATGGGGGGTTTTTTGCTGAGCTTGCATAAATCCGTGTTCACATCCCAGACTCTCTTGACTAATGTTGGTAAAATACTTACATCAAACCACTGTCAATGCTTGGCTTCCTTACATGTTTGTTTTTGAAGAAGGTACAAAGATTTAGCTTATTTTTGCCCCAGCTTTTCAAAACTGCTTCTTCCCCACCAAGTTATGAAAGTCAATCAGGTGAGCATTTGCAGTCATGAATCTGAACAGATTTTCTCGTTTCATCCTTAGCAGTGATTTAAGTGAACCTATACTATTTTGAACTAAAGTGGAATGGAAACAGGGTAACGATCAGGCATGGTGTCTCAGCAACTGTAGTGTTTTATGGTGCTACTGCTCTTTTCTAGTGCATGTGGAATTACGTCTGTATTTCTTTTTGTGACATAGATTGCTTTATATTAGGCATCTTTAAAAAAAAATCCTGGAAAAAACATAAATTGTGCTTATGAAAGAAATATAACTGATTTTGAGACTTTTAGGGCATGTTTTAATTTTAAAAAAAATAATACAGGTAAGGCAGGTTGCAGTGAGGACCTTGGGATGGGGGCTGTGTTCTACAGGTAACTGGAGCAAGTGTCAGTTTAAAATAGCTGATCTAGGAGCAAGGCATGCAAGCAAATGTTTTCCAAGACAGGTCAGTGACATCCTTGCAAATGATGCGTCATTTATAGAAGTCATTTTAGGACTAATGGGGCTTACTAGCTTGTGCTTGATGCTGGAGAAATAGAATTATACTGATTCTGTAGCCTGTGTGGACCTGTAGCAGTATACCTCTGCTTCAGATAATAATTCCCCTCAGAAAGTGAGATAACAGTGTGAGGAGAGCTCTAGCCTAGAATTTGAAGTGTATGTATTGTCTGGATAGCCTCAGCCCTCCTTTTCCTCCCTACTACCCCATCATAACTCTGTATTATGGAGCTTTGTACTTTTTTACTTCAGCTTGGCTAAGCCTCTAAAAATTTTTAATGGGATTTAGTACTTCAATTTCCTAAGTAATAATGAGAAAAATAACTTCAGCAACATGTTTCATAATGGAGCAGAAGTGAGTTTTCAAGGGAATTTTTCTGACCAATATTATGGTTTTACTTGGTTTTTAATTGACATTAATATCTACTGAAGTGAACCAAAACCTTAGATTTTGGTTGAAAATTCAGAGAACAGAATTGTGCAGGTGATTGTTTTTTTTTTTAAGTGTAAAAACCATTATCGTTGTTATTAATTGTTGTTATTATTATTACTTATTTATTATTATGTCTTCATTATCCTGCCATGCCAGAAAATCCTATAAAACCTGCTTCCTGGCATAGAATTGAACTGTGTTAGTTTCCAAGAGTTATTCTTATGTGGCATTTGACTTTTTTTTTTTTTTTTTTCTTTCAAGGGTCTCCAGCCATTTGAATCAGTTTCAGTTTTACCTATAGAATTTTGAACCTTGTGCTGTAGTGTACAGTGTACGTACCTACACATTGTTTTGAATCATTCCTACATAATATTGACTTATCTCAGTGAATTTTTATGTTGCTTTAAAAAGAAGACATTTTATAATTCAGGAAAACAGTGTAAATTTGGAAATTAGTCAATATTGCACACACAATAGAAACAACGTTGGTACCATATTAAATACTTGTTCAGTTGAAGCGTTGAAATGTGATTTCTTGTGTTGATAATTAAAAGTGAATTAATTTAATTGTTACTAAAATTAAATTTGACATAGGGTAAATAGTCCTGACCATAGTGATTGTACTTGGCTTTTTTTTTCTTTTTTCTTTAAAGTTTTGGCAGCCTCCATACACTGATGCTATCTTTTGAACTCTGAAGTCTTTGTATCTACAAGAAGTCTTGTTTTTGCTGTTGTTTGATGCTTTTTTCTTTGTCCAGCTGATGAATACATTTTTTATCCTGATTATACTTCCCCTTCAAGTGATATACTCAAGAAAAACAGATTTCCATCAAACTTTAGTCAACAGAATACTTGTAAATCTGGTGAATACTCTTGCTATTCTTAGTATGGTAAAATGGATTAAAACTCCCACGTTTAATTTAATTTATTTCATAATGTTTCTGTGTGGTAGAAGTTGATTAGGCTACTTTATTTGTTCTCATGCCCTTCACCTCAATTATGTTTTTTTTCCTTTTGTTTTTTTAATGAAGACCTGAATCAAAACTACTAGACAAATTAAGATATCCTTTTGAAAAATTTAATGAAAAATAATTTATATTAAATGGTATTTTTGCACAGCAAAAGTTTGCTTTTCTAACTGTTAAGATTCCCCTCCACCCTCTGCCCTCATTCTAGGTTGTTTTCCTGTTATGATTTTGTAGATGGCTTAGATTTTTTTTTTTATTTTTTTTTATTATTTTTTTTTTTTTTGCTATTAGTCTCTTTATTCTGACGCAGGCATAGCATAGGCCTGTTTGTGGATTATCTTTTCTTATCGGTAGCTGTAAGAAGTATTGAGTACTCTTGGGGTTTGGGGGGAAAAAGTATACAGTTGCATTTAAAAAATAAGAGCGAAGATTTATTGCTGTCATTCAGTTGGTTACATCGCAGCCTTCAGTATTCAGGGGTTTTTTTTAACTGACTTATTTCAATGACAGTTGTGAAAGAGAAACTTAAGCAGTTGCTACAATTACTGTTTCAGTGTTGTGTTTAGGTTTTTCTTGTTGTGTTGTAACATTAATTTCATTTTGTTGAATTCTGGTTATTTAGCCAGCTGAATTTTTCTCAAATACTGCATATACTAAAGGTGTCTGCACAAGTTGCATAGGATCAGATTTTGTATTTAAAGGAGTAAAATATCACTGATTAGTGAGGAAAAATGAACATGTCTGTCCTACAGGTATACCTGTGTTTTGCAGTTCTTTAATGGGAGAAACTATATCTTTTAACATTTTCTAACAACCTGATTAGATGTAGAATCTTGATTTATTAACTCTGTAGGTGTTCTTTTTTATGCACAGTCTTTCTTATTTCATAGACTTCTGTTCTATAAGCATGGTGATAATGGTTTAAAAAAGTAGTTTGTCAAGAAAGCAGATAAACTGAGAAAGCAACTAGACTAAATTTTAACTGGGTAAATCTTTACTTTTTTGAAACAGGAGATCAGCAAAATCTCGGAGCAGAAGTCCATATTCATCAAGGCACTCGAGGTCTCGTAGCAGACACAGATTGTCTAGATCCAGAAGTCGTCATTCAAGTATTTCTCCTAGTACATTGACTCTGAAGAGTAGCCTGGCTGCTGAGCTGAACAAAAACAAAAAAGCAAGAGCTGCTGAGGCAGCCAAAGCCAGTGCAAAAGCTTCCAATACTTCGACACCTACTAAGGGAAGCACTGACACTGCTGTAAGTGCACCTCAAGTGAACAATGTAAAGGACCTGAAGAAAATAAAAACTGAGCATACGCCTTCTCCTACAAGCAGTGCAAATTTGAAAAATGACAAGGCAAAAGCAAAGGTCTCACTTCCTGAAGCAAAAGCGGAAAATAATTTAATTGCAGACAAAATTACTAAGCAGAAACCTACAGCAGTAAAAGAGAATAAATTAACTGTTGTAAAACAGCCACCGGCCACTGTAAAAGAGAAAAACAAACCGAGTACACCAAGTGTAGTAACCAAGGAGAAGGACCGAATTGTTGCACTACCAACCTCCACACTGCCACCCTTGCCTTTGCCTCCCACGCTGCCTGAAGATAAAGAAACTGATAGGTGAGTTGTGACATAGATTTGCTTTTGGGGGCTGTTTGTTCCTTTTTATTATTGTTGTTGTTGTTATTGTCTATTCTTTTTTTAATTGTCAGTATTTCCTTTAGAAAACAAATATAATCCTATTTGCTAGATTAGGCTAATGCGTTACGTAGTTTGTTCTTGCTCTTCAGTTGTTTACAGGGCGATTAATAGTGAACTGAAGTAATTTGATCTTAAAATAAAAATAATTTAACTGGTTCTTGAAAAGAAGGATTTAGTTTAGGAGGAATCTTTCAATCAAAAGTACACCAATGAGACAATTTAGAATTGCTGGTACAATAGCGTTGGGACTCATGCAAGAATGCATTCAAGGATTCAGTATTTCAAGTTTGGTATGAACAGGTAAATATTTCTGGGGAAAAGTTAAATTCGGTACCAATATGTGAAAATTCTTAAATTAGTTGGGGTTTGAGGTAAAGATTCTCTTCCCTTTGGAAGGCAATTGTTTTTATAGCTGTGCGTTATTTTAGTATAATTTATCTCAGAGATCAGTGTTGTTTTTAGTGTGTATAACAGAAGTGAGGTTCGTGTCTTGTCATTTGTGTTAACTTTTGAAGAATGATAATTGGTCTGTAGTGAAGTAATAAATGTTTGTATTCTAAATAACATCTGAGTTTAGACTACATTAGGTCTCTTCGTAGTCCTAACAGAGAATACGTGCTGTGATTTGTACTAGAAAATTATGCTGTTGAGCAGTAATTTACTATTTTCCTTTTGCTTTTGGTGATTGAGTTGAGAAGAGTTACTTGTGGTTTTACTCATGGTGTTACATACCTCTCATGTATGAGAAATCAACTTCTCACAATAAGTAAAACCATTTCTTCGCATTGAAGTAATAACTAATTGAAGTGTGATGTATCTTTGTAAAAATGGAACTGTAAAAGAAAAATTCAAAATCTTATGAAGTACTTTTATTTATGTTCCATGTCTGTGTAACTAGCCTGTCTTCTCTTGTCTCTTGAGAAGTGTGTGGTGTTTCTTTGGTTAGTAAAAGTAGTTATAACTAGAGGTGTAAATGTTTCTCTTGTGCTTGTTAGTAATTTAATGCTATGTTAAACATTAGGGTGCACAGGAGGCCTTAGCAAATAAATGCAACCTAACAAGGTATTAGTCAGATACTTTTTTTTTCTAGTAGTAAAAGAGAAATCTTGTTTCTCGCCCTTCAGCACTCTAGCAAATGTCATTCCAGTTCAGAATCACATCTGTGTGGTGAATGTACAGTTGCATTTAAATTTATGACTAAAAGCCATTCTCTCTAAGTAAACGGGATTTCTGACACTGTTATTTGAGAGCAAGACTTACCGTTTTAACTGAAAATGAGGCTGACTAATTTAACTAAATATATGACTGGCTTTGCAGTGTTGATCGCAATAACGTGGAATGAGTTTTCATCTTGAAGCTGACTAATTGCTTCTCATTATTAGTATTTTTTAATGTAATACCTGTTTTAAGTATAGCTAAAATGCACTGAGGAGTTAAGCTACAATTAAACTGTTCTATCAGCACTGGGCTCATTCTTTCAAAAAAAAGCCTAATCTTGCAAACAGCTGCATTAGAAAGATTAATGACAAGTAAGAGAATGTTGGTTATACTTTGCTGAGTTTTGCCTATAGGATGTTATAAACTTTGTATCAGAATGGCTGTGATTACAAGTCATGATAAAATTTAAGTCATCAAAGGAAAATGATCAATGTTTTTAGGGGGGAGGAGGGCAACGATATTTACCTTGGGCTCGGAGTTACTACAGGGAAATTGCGCCGACAAAGAAAGCTTGATGCTATGCAGATCTGGCTGGTTCCTAATGTTGTGTCGGTTGTACAGTTCAGTAAGAATCCGATAAACCCACATATAAACTACCTAAAGGAACAGCAGTGTTGCAAAACCACCATGTAGGTTGGCTGAAAGGGGAAACTGTTCTGGTGGTCAATGATGTGTGATTTAACAGACCTGAAAAAAAGGCTGCCTGTGGCAGTGTACTACCACTGTGTTACCTATCACTTTTAAAATCTGTTTTAGAACCTCTCATTCACTTTCACTAATATTGAACATTTGGGGGCAAAATTGTGAGAGAAATACAAATGCATGAACTTCAAAACTAAGCATTTTTCTTTACCATGACAGCTACATGCGCTGTACAAAGGTGTTTTATTTTTTATAGCACGCTAACCGTTACATATGTGATGAGGGCAGTGGATGCTTCCTTGAGGAGCCTCTTTAAATTCAGGCGGTAGCAGCTTGAGAAACGTTAGAAGACATTGAAGTGTTCTGTTTTCATGGGGAAGCATAGCCATGCAAAACACTGGAGTGCTTTATTTAATTTTATAAAGACTGCTAAGTGTGATTAATGAGAGAAAGAAAATACGCATTTTCTGTCATGAAAGATAGCGAGATCTTTCCATTTACAGAAGCTCCTGCTTTTTATCTATTAAACTAAGTAGATGAGAAGTTGCAGGAAATCTCCAGAAAAGGATGCTGACAGTAGAATAGTGCGGTTTGGCAAATAGAGCTATCTTGGAAAATGTCCCCTCAGAGCATGACGGAAAGTTTTCTTGATGCAGTGACAAAGTTTGAAATGTAAAGAGGTAATAGTGTATGAGAGTCATGTGGGGGAGAAACAGTTACGTAATTATGTAGAGATGGTCATGGCTTTAAAGCTGCTGGATGTACAGTAGCTGCAGAAATGTAGCTAAACTAAAGGAAGTATTGGTAAAATGGAACCATGTATTTAAAAAAAAAAATACCACAGCAAGTATGATGCTTTCAGAATTTTCCCATTAGAATGGGAAGAGCACCTCTAGAATTCTTGGGTGTGGTAATTGTTAAAGGAATACGTTGCTCTACATGTGTTTGGGGGATTTTTCTCAAGACAGAGATCAACTGTCAGTATCTGTTACCCAATTACGGTTAATGATTAAAAAATGGTCAGGTATTAGTAACGCATAGCAGAAAAGCATTTAGTCATTTTTTCATCTGATCTTTTTTTTCACTTGATTTGTATGCTTATCGCTAGGAACATGTTGAATCTGGAGTGCTTCAGCAAATGTATGAGATTGGAATCTGTAAATGAGGTGTTGTGGACTGCTTCTTAATGCCCTGCACTGTTACTGTAACCATGAAGCCTGTTATCTCTGGAGAGCAACATTACAGTGAGCTGGATTAGGTTTTTATGAGAAGTCAGAGTACCAGTTTTACCACTACACTTCTGATGTCTGGCAGCACCTGAGCTCTAAATATTCTTAATAGTCTAGGCCATAAGCTCGAGAAAAAGTTTGTGTGGCAGAAGTCTGGGCTGGTAAGGCTTGCTGTGTCATCTAACCTCAGCTTTCACCAGAAAGATTTGATTTCATAATTACTGTAGAATTTTGGTAGTTAGCTGTGCCTCTTGCAGAGGGCTGCTTGTGAGCCGTGTGTAAAGAATAAATCAAAGGCCTGCAAATTCTAAGAGCAGAGACTTCAAATGTTCATGCATCGACAGCCTAGAATGTATTTAAAAAAATAATTCCAACAGGTTTTCCTTTATGTATGTTAATATCATTCTGTTGTGTTCAATGTACTAGCAAAATTGTGTCTTTTTCAATAGTTTGCGAGAGAATCTTTCTGTGAAGTCAGTTAAAGAAGCAGAGAAGAAACTTCGCCATCTGCTTGCAGACTTGCCACTTCCACCTGAGTTGCCTGGAGGAGCTGACTTATCCAAAAGTCCTGAAGAAAAGAAACCAGCAGTTCAGTCACACAGCAAGAGAAGACCAAAGTATGTTTTAGACTTTTTTTTTAAAGCCTATCGAGCAAGTAGAAGTGATAATAGTTTCTTTAAAATATATTATTTTTAAAGGTTTCTGCTTTTTAATTACTTTTTCAATATTATTGAGGCTTGAATCAAACTGCATGGTTTATTGCCACTTAATGGTTATCTAATAAATATTCGGTGTTGAGGTTTTTTTCGAGGTTAAGACAATCCTTAGATATATTAGCTGTATTCTTAGAAATGCTTCTTGTTTTCTAGAATATGTGGACCACGACATGGTGAAACAAAAGAAAAAGAAATAGACTGGGGAAAGCGCTGTGTGGATAAATTTGATATCATTGGTATTATTGGTGAGGGCACTTACGGGCAAGTTTACAAAGCCAGAGATAAAGACACAGGTAAGTTCAAAAAAGCAAATGTAATCTTACAGTTCTAAAAGGAACAGGATATTCTGATTTTGTTTTTATGTTGAGTATTCTGCCCTCTAATGTCTCCAATAGTCACTTGCTGATAGTGGGAAGAGAATCTGCCTCTCTGCAACACAGCCCTGAAGTGTTGCATGTTGGGTGTTTTTCTTGTAGTGTAACTGACTTTTACGGCATTGAGATAATTTTTAAATTTGATGTTAAACTATTCCTCAAATGAGCAAGCAGTCACCACTATGATACTTAAGAATGTTGTCGCTACTTCTAAATAGATGATGCATTGAAATTGATTCTTCATATGTTTTATGTTCAATCAGTAGTTCTTTCTGTGACTGCTTGCCCTTCTGACTTATTTGTGCATGCTTTGAATGCTGGATGATTTTCTACTTCAGCAGTAACTGAATCACATAGGATCATGTACAAGCCTCAGTTCCTTCTCTCTGATCTGCAGAAGAATGAGCAGTGTAATTATAATTCATTCTTCACCTATGCTTGTCTCAGCTTGCAAACTTTAGTTCTTAAGTTGAACAGTCACAGATCTTATTTTTTATCTCCTACCTTGAGAACCATTGCAAACAATTGTTAGGAGCTTCCTCCTGTTCTCCTGCAATTCAGTTCTTCGCACATTTAACTTTTTAATCCTATCACAACCATATGCCTCTTTGGCAAGTTTCAAATTATTTGTGTGTGGCAGACATTTCTTAACCTCCAATAGCAGTTGTCGCTCTTTGTATTGAATGGATCCATACAGTTATAGCAAACCTGCCATTAGCTTTGGATTCAAATCCTGTGTGGAGAGAGGCATTATGGCCTCTGAGGTACCTTATAACAAGCTGTGCAATGGGCTTTCATAGCAAGTGGACTTTGTGTCATACTGGAATGTGATCTACTGTATGTGTGTCATATACTCTGATATGGGTACATCCTTTTTAGAGCTACCAAAGAAACCTGTGCTGTCCATAAACTTCCCAGGCACAGCAATAAACTTTCAAGAGCAAAATGATTGAGCTGACATACAGTCTTTAGATATCCTCCGTCATGAGTAGATCGTGCTCCTGCCATTTTGCAAAATCTAGCCTCATCCAACCCAGCCTGCAGTAAAATAATAAGGAAAATTCCTCCTCACTGTAAACATGGCAGTGACATTCTGTTTGTAAAAATTATACTGATGAATTCGAGAACTCTTTAGTTGTCTGCCTCATATCTTGAACTATGTAGTATTTCTGGCTAGATATATGTGTTATGACCTGTGGTGGTGTAGTAATAAGAAATCCAGAGCAGACCTAGGCATCTGTCTCTAAAGTTGCTGTTGGTAATCACTCTTATATGGGGGTTTATTGATAGACCCAGTGTGGAGTATCAGATGCAGGTGAGTGAGGTATGCAGGAGGACTTAAGAGTGGGTAGCTGAAAATTCTCATTTATAGTTTTGCTTCTTCATGAGATTGTTTCCCAACAATGGTTAATTCTGTTTCCATTCAGCATAGTGTAATCATGAAAATGTTAACTGTTTAATCCATTCAGAAATAGTAATAGATGAGAAGGGTTTTAAAAACAAATGAGCAAACTCAATACTAAATCCCATAGTTTGGTTGCTAATCTTAATGGTTTTTATTTAAATTTTCTCGTAGGGGAAATGGTGGCACTAAAGAAAGTACGTCTGGATAATGAAAAGGAAGGGTTTCCAATTACAGCTATTCGGGAGATTAAGATTCTTCGACAGCTTAATCACCAAAGCATTATCAACATGAAGGAAATAGTGACAGATAAGGAAGATGCTTTGGACTTCAAGAAGGACAAAGGTATGTAGGCTCACACAGGGATAGCTCTTTCTGATCCCATTCTTAGTACGGTAGTCTGCTACACTGGACTTGAAGTTAAGCTTCATTAAAAAATGTTTGCAAAATATGTGCTTGACAAGGGGGTTTAATTTTGACTTAATGACTAATAGGAGTCCTTTATTTAACTGAGCTATGCTTTCTGCTCATAGAAAAATTTTTGCTAATATTTATATATTATATATAAAATAATGGGGTAAAAAAAATGTATTGACTCCAGTTTTGCTGGAGAGGAACAGATGTTTGACTCCTTGACATTCGCAGATTAGGGAGGCCAGCAACAATAGGAAGCTCTTAATTGTGAACTTTTTTAGCCTTTTATGTTTCTTGTAGTTTTTTGTCATATCATTTAGAGTATTGTAGGCTCAGTGCTGAAGAGATGTTTTTCATTGTAGGCCTTGTTTTTATTTGAATTGTGCTTCAGTTATTTTTTTTCATAACTGGGCATGTGCATCTTGAAGGCTAGAAGAAGGATAAATGAAAAAAATGGAAAGCAAGGTTTGTGTGGTTGTGGTTTTCCCCAAATAGAAGGCATGCAGACTTCTACTCTCTACTCTTTTGGTTCCCTCATTGTTAAGTCTGGCTTGTTTGAGTTATTGCAACCTCCTTAGCTTAGAGCATCAAGCAAACAGCGGGGAAATTATGCAGTATTGTTGCTTGGTACTTTTGATATTGGAGTGGTCATTTTGTCTTTGGAGGCTGTTTCTTTTTAGGTCCAAGTCTTATAAACCTATTGATTTTGGGTATTTTGGTGTCCTGTGGGCAATTTGATATGTGGTTTGGCTGAGGAGGGTGTTTGGTATGTGGTACCTGTAATTCTTCCCTAATCCTTCCCTGACTTTCTGTGCAGCATGCCCAGCACCAGTGTGGGTTGAAAACACTGGTGTGTGTACTGCATAGCCAGCAGAAACACCAGGTGACATTGTGATGAGTCAGAAAATGGCTGTCAAAATTAAGCAGGAATTAGTTTGGGGTTCTTTTCCTAGCATCTTTAGGAAGTATAATGCCTTGAAGAGTGCACAGCACTGACAGGCTTTTTTTGTTGCATTTAAAAGTAGGAAGCATCTAGCAAAACAGTTTTGCTAGATAGTGCAGGTTCAGTGGTCAGCACCAACCCTGAACCCCGACAGTCTGCAACAGCCAGTTTAGGCTTTTCATATGAATCTTGTACTGAGTTTTAATTAGGTCTAACCCACTTGGCTAATGAGACCACACTGAGCCTTGACTTAATACTTAATGACTCATTAATTAATTCTCTCCCTTTCTGTTTGGTGCCATGTCTAGGATTGAATTGTAAATTTTTTTGGTGTACTTCAAACTGTGTGTCTCATTAATTTCAAATGTATTTTTTTTGTTCAAGTCTGTATTTGTGCTTTTGATTTGCTTTCAGTTTAATTTCTCATTCTTATTTAACAGCTTATTAAAACAATTACATTTTCAGAAAATTTGCAAGGGAAGGGGTTTCTCTGGAGATACTAGAATAAAATTAGTTTCTGATAGTCTCTTGAAAGCATTAGCATGATAATGAGACTGTGCTATTATGATTTGTCTGTGAAAAGATGGAAGTTGGGTTTTTTTCAGGCATTGCATTCTGTATTTCTCTAATGAGTAGTTCATTGTGAGATAGGGATTTATAGCTGAGACATTGTGGCCAAGTTGTAGACTATGCAGGGAACAAATGCAAGTAGGAGGAAGTTTCGTCATTTTCACGGTAAACTATTGCAAACACAAAAGTAGGCTGCTTGGCTTAAGAAGGAAATGTTATAAAAGCGATAATGATGTCTTATTCGGGCAGAGCTTACAGTAAAAGCAAAGCGTTTTGTCCTCTGATGAACATGCTTATCTTAGCGTTGAAATACTGTTCTTACAAAACCCGGCTAACACCCATTTGTGAAAGTAGGGAGTGAGAACATTTCTGACAACACATGTTCCTCTAGTTAATATAAGTAAAGTTAGTTTTGTGTCTAACACACCTATCATATCGTGACCTATTACTTGTCTACTTATTGACTTAAGGGTTTTTTTGGTTGGCTCTTAGTAGTTTAAAATACAGAAAATTTAGTTTTCTGTCAGTTGTGTAAGTATTGGGCACAGTTTGTACAGTGCTTGTTTTAAGGATGCTTTTTAAGATAGTAACATTGGTCTGCAAACCAGCAATGGCTTGGCTTGTACAACTTCGTCCTGATACTTTGAGCTGTGTTATATGTTTTTGAGTGACACAATCCTATGTCTTCTGAACTTTTGAGTATTTGACTTGTCCAGTATTTTCAGCATCATTTTACTTTTAAAGAAAGTAGAAGAAAAGTGTATCTGTGTTTTATCCTGGCCAGCTTAGGGGTAAATTTGACAATAGGAACAGCAACACATTGGAGTTGTACATATATTATAAGGGCATTTCTATAAGTGGAAATAACGGACATCGAACGGCACGGTTGTTTGTATAGGCCAGGCACGTACACAGTTGAGTGGGCGCTACATGGGTCTGCTATACTGAAGATCTGAAGTTTTTACTTTTGCAGTCCTCATTATGTAGAAGACATCTTTGATGATAAAGTTGGAGAACAGCATTACTGATTACTAATAAGTAATGTAACATCTTGATTCTGAGATATGATCCTGCCACATAAAACGTGTTTGTTGGGTGTGGCGAGAAGGAGTATCCATTTTGTATGTTTCTCATGGAGGTTTTTCTCCCCTACCTATCATTCAGAAGGTACATGTAGGCTCATGTGAGGTGAACGCACAAGGGAACACGACTCATAGTTTGTGTTGTCTTGCGTGTGTATCTGCGTAACAGCTGTCTTAAAAAGAAAAGTCTGCTGAACATACTATTAAAACCTCCTCTGCCTCTCGCAGGACATAAAACCTCATTTGACTTGACAGCACCAATGAGCTATCGTTTCCATTCAATTTTTTCCTATAATCTTAGAACTCTTGTTATTTCTGTTGAAAATGTTTTCTTCTAGTGAACTAGTGCAGGAGCAATTGTGGGTGTCAGTCCTGACAGCAGTAGAAGCAGCCTAACACTGCTGGTGCTTACAACCAAGTCTGTTGGCAACTAAATTTTTCTTCACTCTTCCTTCTTGTTTGCTTGATGGTAGTTCAAATTAATAGGAGTTCATGTTCATGAACTTCAGTTCATGTCCTTTCAGAGCAGAGTTTGGAGCAGGAGGATTGTACTTTGCAGAAACTCTTCTCAGTGATTTTTATGTCTAAGAAAGTTTGTGTGATGTTCCCTGTGCAACAGCAATTGAAGAAAACAAGATGTAAAACAACTTGAAAACAAAGAGCTATTTCCTAGGTAAATTCAAATCTATACATTTCATAAGCTAAGTTAGTTGAGCCACTTCATCATTTACGAAGTGAATCATTGGAAAAAAAGGCCCTTCTTACTTTGGGCTTTTGTCAGCTCTGTTTTGTTTTCTCAGTGAGTCTGTCATTTATATTACTTAGGTGTCTTTCTCTGAGTACCTGAGATGACCCTTCAGTTCTCACTTGCTTCTTTATCAGCTATAAGCTGTTTGCAGTCTAGCTATAGGACTGCCATGATCTCTCTTTAATAAACCCATGGAGAGTGCCTGACAGCTTTTGTTGCTATTAAGGTAAAACCAGTAGGTGTACTGACTGGCATCTCTTCCTCCTTTTGAATGGAAGAGGCATTTTTAATTGCTAAGCTGAGGGAGGATGTAAAACTTAGCATGGTAGACTCTAATAAAAAAGATGTGGTTAACATCACAGCTTGGTGTGGGTTTTTTTGGTTGGTTTTTTTTTTGTTTGTTTTTTGTTTGGTTGATTGGTTTGGGGTTTTTTCCTGTGTGTTGATTATCTGCTTGGATTGTGCGTGTGTTCCTGTAATTCATTTTAAGATCTAAGTCTACTTTAGATAGATTAAATTTTGAATTTATTTGCAGTACAAATTAACAAATCTTTCTAGGCATGAAGTATTTATCTCAACAGTATTGTAGTACACGTGTCAAAAGGACACTGACTGTGACTAGCAGGTTACTTTCTCACAGCCGTCAAGGAGTACTTTGAAAGCTTGTGGTTTGGAAGGAGTCTGTGACAGCAATCACAGTTATCAGAATGTACTTCACTACAGGGTTCCTTCTCGTATCTTAGCTAGCTTTATCTGGTATTTCTGGGAAGTTGAGTAAAACCAAGCTGATGTGAATTTCAGAAACTCTAATGTAATCTACAGCTTGCCTTGCTGCTCTTGAAACAGCTGATGGAAACTTCTTACCCAAATAGTATTCATGCTACAGCTAAGTTATCAGGAATTGTGTGGCTGCTTGAGTGGTGCTTCCCATTTGCATGTGCTCTACTAGACTCTGGTCTGGAATGAGTGCAAACCTAATTGTGTGGCTTTTCAACTTGATCCATGTTATTGCAAAATTAGAAAAGTCCCTGATTATTAATCAAAGATTTCTGATGTGTTTGGTTTGCTTTTCCTCCGCTTTTAAGTTTTCTGTTTGGTTTTTTATTTCCCTGTAGTATGTGATGAAATGAGGGCGATATTTACTCCCAGGGCTTCTGTATGCCCTTCGCTGGTATGCCTGTTTCAGAACATGTTTCTATGCACATGGAGTTTAGGTTGGATTTGTTTCAAGAAGATAATTTAATTGAACTTTCAATAGAAAAATAACACTGTCATCAAATAAAACCTTAACACTGGGTGAAAATGTAAAAAAAAAAAGGAAAGTTCTATTTTTTATTAGACTACATTTGCCTTAAACAGTAAGTTTTGTGATAGCTAAATGGAAAAATGAGCATAGCAGTGATGCTTTCTTAAGTCATTAGCCTTTATTTGGTATTTTGCAAATTAGAAAATAGGTTTGTAAAATATGAGTAGAAAGGATGAATATCTCTTTAAGGGACTATAAGGAATTTAAATGTAAGGAACTTAAAGGAATTGCTGGACAGTTTCTTATTTAATTTTCAAGGTTTGTTTGATAAAATTCTGTTTAAAACTGTCTGGGAATATAGCGTATCATGAGTACCATAAGAGAAATGTTAAGGAAATGGAAGAGTAAACATAATCCAATTATCTTCAATCAATCAAAGGGAAAAAAAAAAAAATCTATGTGTTGCCTAGAAGAAGCTGAGGAGGCTTATTAGTGAAATGAAAATCTGATGGAGTCTCATTCTGAACTGTGAGTACAGAACAAAATGTTGAAAACCTGTTCAACAACTCAGCATTGTACATAACATGCACTGAATAAGGCAGGGATCCTTTTTTTTTTTTAAGCATTTTTGTATTTCAAGATACTATTGTAACGATTGAATTAAAGTTTGCACATAATAAGGCACTTCTGGTCTCCCAGTTCCTCTGATCTGTATCTAATCGGATATTTCGAGAAACCTCAAACACTTTCCCTATAAAATTACATTTGGAAAATATTTACTTAAAAGATGTCATCTATGTAGGCTTTTGGATCATTCTCCCCTGCTGCTCTCTCCCTCCCCCCCCTCACCCGTCCAGCCCGAAGCACTTGTATCTTATTTTGGGAACAAATTTGTAACTTGATGTCCTGCTTTGTTGGATCTGTGTGATTTGATGACAGTCCAAAAAAATCCAGAGCCTGTCTGTGTCACAAAAATGCAAAGTATGTTTTTTTTATGTTTTTGGCCCCTCAGAAAATCCTTTGTTTATTACAGGTCATCAGTGCTGTGTTTTGTTGAGTTACCCATTTTGTGTGCATAGCTTTACAGCACTATACCCCAGCTCATTTTGTGTTGTGGTTAAGAAAACTGCTACTGTTAGAGCTCCATGACTTGAAATATATAAACAGGAGGAGATGTGTTAATCGTTTAATTATTCTAAAGCAGTATCTCACTTTTTGACCCTTAACAATCTTAACTGACAAAATGGTCCAAAAGATGGATTTTCAAAATGCAAACAAAAGGAGTAAGGGAAGAATTGTTTCCATCCATGTGAGTCTCCTTTCTTTATTGTGTACCTCCCTAATAGATTCAGCTGCTCTTATCCCATATGCAGAAGTAGGCACTATTACTACTGTTCAGCTGTTCCAGCTGCTGCTCTGTCAACATGCAGTGACATTAAGTTTTCTTATTATTTTAGTAGATGAAGGAATGGAGATGAGCTTGCATGGTATTAGCAAAAGAAATGGGGCACCCAAAACATAAACGCCCCGTTAGTGCTTTGTTGCAGCATGTGGAAATGGACTGTATGCTGCCTCCCACCCTGCAGGTACTGATTTACTGGGAAGTGCAGGTCTTTAACGTTACTTATCTTCCTGCTGTTATGTTACAGTCAAATAAGTAATTCTGTGTTCATTTGAATTGCATGTGCTTTACTGTAACAGAGCTCTAGGTGTTTTTATGACACTGTTTCCAGAGACGTGGATATTGGGCAAAGCAAGCATGAAACAAAGGGTCATTTTTAAAACGTAACCTCCAAGTTATCAAATGCCTTGGCCTCATAAAAGAAAGAATTACTATTTTTTCTGTTACGTTTTCCATCTGAGAAATGGATATTTGTGTGGCATTTGTTTTGATAGAACTAAAGGATGCTGTAAATTTGAACTCGGATGATGCTGTAGTAAGCAGACTTCTGCCTGTGCATAGTTCACTTGTGAAGTCTTCCATGACTTTTCTTCCTGAACATCTGTAACTTCTTTCCCTGTTATGAAGGATGAGATCACCCGATCTGATGAAAAGCAGAGGAGATTTGAAATGATCAAGTGGAATAATGTAACCGCTTTGTTGACCAAAACTGTAGATCTCTATTAGAAAAGGGCACCATATTTGTTTAGAAATAAACTAACAGAAGTTTCACTTCAGTTTGCTTGAGACCTTTTTTGCAGCTGCAATAACTTCCAAATATAGTTTGAGTAATACTAAAAATCAGGTTTTAGTGGTTAGACTGCTAAGGCTAGTAGACTAATTTTAATAGTTTCTCATAACCAATGAAGAAGATTCAGCTTTGACAGTTTTTCTTTTTAAAATAAATACTAACATTGTATAATATGTAGGTAGTAATGCACAAGTGTAATGGATCCATGCATTTGCTCTTGCTCTGGCATGGAAGGAACATTTAGCATTTATGCTGTTCTAGTGTATGTTTCTTAATGAGAGTTGCAGAAAATATAAATCAGTGGATGTCATCTCCCAGGTACTACTCTGTTTTATTTATGAATTATCTTCACTGTTGTCAGCTTTCCTTCTTGCATGAGGGTACCAATTGTGATTGCTGGTTATAAATAGTGTTGAAAAATCCCAGGAGCTAGTGGCAGAGCAGGAAATTGCTCAAGGCATGGAGCCTACTTTGCATATAAACAAGAAGACTGTGTTCAGCTGTTCTCACTAAAGAGGTCTGCAATCCCAGTGACCCTTCCCAGTCTTTCTCCTTGTCCATGTACACACAGAGTGTAGCCTGCTGCCATGACAGAGTTAACTGCCCTTTGTATTGCAGAGCGAGAAGATACCAGGATCACTGCTGTTCAATTTTGTTGAGCTGACATCCTCTGAAGGGCCTATCTAGATTATTCTGGCACTGCAGCATTAATATCAGGTGTTTTGTTTCAAGGCATTTTGAAATATGTCATGGTTCATATATAGAAGTTCTCAGTTTAGTAGACCTAACACCAGACTGCCAGCTATCTTTTAACTCAGTTATGCAAATAGTAACACTGCAGCCTTTTGGTTCTTTATGACTCTTAATACTTATTTCTTTCCTTTGGAAGTGGTGGGATTGGGTTGTACCTGCTTGATTTACCTTCTACTCTGCTCCACTTCCTCTGTACACACGAGGCATATTTTATGATCAGTATTTTGCTTCCTCAGTATAACATACAGCAGGACAAAAGGACCTAAATTAAAAACAATGAACTCTGAGTGTCTTACGTAATGGCCTGTGGTTTAGCTGCTCTACACTGATCTTTGTTACAAGTTTAACACTGTATGAGTAATCTTCTTGATGTTTGTTAAATAGCAGATAGATTTAGCACTCTTTCTTCCCTTTTCAGCTACTATGCAAGAAAACAAGTCAGTTCATTAGAATTTGGCTGTGTGTGTATGTTCTGGCAAGCTGACTTCTCATTATTGCTCCAAGACTTTCACTAGCTTCTGAATGGGAACTTCTCATTTAGGAACTAGAACCTGTAGTGAGTTCTTGTTCGGCAGAAGCTATTTGTACTTTAGAGTGGTGGCTTTGAAATCTCTTTGGGAGAGGCTTTTTAAAATGGAAGGTAGACAGACCCTCTTGAACGTAGTTTCTGCATTGCCACCGGTGCTCTGTAGGGACTGCACTGTCTTCTCTGCCCCAGAGTTAAGAAGAAAGGGAAGATTAAGTACTAAAAAGTAGACCATACTGGGAGTGGTTATGCTGGAGGTGGGTTATTGCTGCTTCTGAAGCACTCGACACTTTACCTCTTTAGGGATACTTACATATATCACAGAGCATTGGCTTTAATAGCTTTATTTGTGGAGTTACACAGGCTAATGTGAGATAAGACCAGATTCTATTATGTTTAATGTATGCGTGTGGCAAATGGAGTACAAACTCTGTCTTTGCAGAGCTGCTGTTGCTAGTAGGTTAGTTCTGCTTTCTCATTTTGTCCTCTCTTATAGATATTTTTAGTCTGAGAAGGGCAGGCTTATTTCTGACCCAATTCCACTCTGAAAGCTTAAAAAAATCAGTCACCAGATCATGACAGATGAACTAATGGTGTACACATTTTGTTTCTAGATATCTCCCCAAACTCTTTATAGGCAATATTAACCCAGTTAATTTTTCTTTAAAATGGATGGAGATTGAGCACCATAGGGAGAGTATATGTCCATCTAGATTAAAGCACCGTGTGGTAGCATTATATTTGTTTTCACAAACGTTTGACTCGTATAACTGGTTACATGGAAAAGCAATTTTATGAAAACATTTTACTGCAGTGTATTTCACTGCTGTTATTGGACATGAGGTACAGCTATAAATACTGCAGAAAATGTAAACAGTTGGTAAATAATACTTCCAGCTTTCAAAAGTAGGGAGCAGCAATGCTTTGGACTGCTGATAAATCAATTTCTCTCTCTGTTTCTCCTACCCTTTCTTTTCCTAGGTGCATTTTACCTGGTATTTGAGTACATGGACCATGACTTGATGGGACTGCTGGAATCTGGTTTGGTTCATTTTAATGAAAATCATATTAAATCTTTCATGAGACAGCTGATGGAGGGCTTGGCCTATTGCCATAAGAAGAACTTTTTGCACAGAGATATCAAATGTTCAAATATTCTGCTAAATAATAGGTATGGATATTACTTAAAAAATTTGTATGTTAACAACATCTTTAAATCTTTCTTTTAATCTTCACAGTTCACCTGCTTTTAAATCATTTTAGCAAAACGTTTTTTTTTAGATTGCCCTGTTTCTTTAAAATCAATTGTAAAATGCTAATCTTGTAATGTTACTGCTTAACACTGGATACTGCAGTTGTTTGTTAAACTTAACCTGTGTTAAAATGGCAGGATTAAAACTTGAATCTTCTAGGTCAGAGTATGGGGGAAAATTATCTGAGTTCAAATATATTAAAATAGAATTTTAGGACATAAGTGTTTGACGTGTATTTTTTTGCCATCTCATTTCAAGATGAAGTGCGGCTAGGCTGGTTCTTTGTGATACAATTCTGAGGTCTTTATCTTCACCAGTCAGGATAATGCTTTAAAAGAATATTCGATCAGGCGTTTTCAAACATGCTTTGGCTTCCAGTTATAGCCGTGATCAGATGGCAGTAAGAATTTGTTTCTTTTTTAACCCCTTGTCATTACAAATCATATTAGTAAACATGCTTTTGTTCAGTGTGCAACAGCAGCAAATAAAAAGCTTGTGTGAAGATAACGGATAACTCCAGTACAGAGCTCTTGTTTGTCAAATCCAGCAGTACTAAAATCAGGGAGCATCTGTAAGAGTGAGGTGTATAATAGCAAAAGAGTATCTTTACAGAGGAGTAGTTAGCTTCTGGGATTTGTTGTCACAGGAGTTTTTCTGGGTAGTGTCAAGAGATTCAAAAAGATGAAACACATTCATGGACAGGAACATTAACACCTGCTAGGAATACCTGTTTTAGCATCCTTAACACAATGATTGGTGGGTGGTGGTGAAGTACAAGGAAGATGAGCCCCAAAGTGAGCAGGTTCACATTTTCTCCCTAAAAATCTTTTGCTGCTGTTGGAGATTAAATACTGGGCAAAATGGATCAAGGATCTCTTTTCGTACAGCCCTAGTTTTGCCCCAACTTTCTCCAAATTAAATTTTCCATTTTTTCCTCATTTTTTTTCTTATAATGAACTAGCATTAGACTATCTTCAGCTACTAAACAGGTGCACACATGCCTCTGCATCACTCACTTTGCCCATGCACCTGATCTTGCTTGCCGTCTCTGTGCACCTTTGGGAACTCAGACGCTGAGGTAGAACCTGACAGCGGAGAAGAGTTCATTATGGTAGAGGTGGAACTTACTGTTGTACTCTGCTCTCTCCAGTCCAGGATACAGAGTTTTTCCCCCTAGGATATTTTTTGAGCACCCTTAGATGTTTCCACTGGAAGAAGAAAAAGTTGATAGTTGATCTGAATCGTTTTAAGCCAATGTTTCTAAAATCCCATTACCAGTTACAGCCTGAAGTCAAACACATGGATTATAGATATTTTAGATATGCAACTTAAATGTCTTCGCTCAAAAATTCACTGAGGAATAAGCATGTAAGTTTGAGGGGACCATTTCTTTGTTTGAGGGAAAAAATGGAATGGAAACTATAACCTATATATTTTTTTATCACAAAATGATCATTCTTACACGTATCAGCAGGTCTGGCCCTAATTTGATAAAGCAAAATTTAACTGAAAGTTGACATTTGCATGTATTTGAAAGTGATGGGAGTTTTAGAAGCTCATAAGTACAGAAAAACAAAAGCACCTTTTAACACTCCTACATTTCTTTCATGTATTAGAGAAGCTTGCAGATAGTTTTCTGTTGAAATCATCCAGACTCTACAGATGGTGGGGACTTCTGGGCATTGGTGCCTTTTAGCTGTGGAAACTGCCAGGCAAGAGCTCTGTGTCTTCTACTATTCCCCTCATATATGGGAAAACTCAAGAAGGGGTTAGGGGTTGTGTCATTCAGCAAGTTGGCTGCTGGCAAAAATAGAAGCCCTTATCTGGTTGGTCACTCTGATTTAAAGGCTATATTTAAACTTTACAAGAGCAGGAACAGGACTTTGATGATTTCCCAGAAGGAAGTACTATTGCTGATAGTTGTTTGTTGTACAAATGCTTATGCTAGCAGTAAGGCATGAGAAAATAGCAGTTTCCTTCCTCATTTTTTTTCCTGCAGAATTACTGATTTGAATACTTTATAGTATACACCTAAATTTTGACTGACATCTGGTGATGTAAATGCCATTTGATGAGCATACCTAATTTTGCTTATTTGTCTTTGCTATTCAGTAAGTTACTGTATTTTATTTACTGCATATATTGCAGGGTGTCGCTGCCTCATTAATGAGGTTTGGTGGCAATCAGTTGGAGCTGACTCAATCTCAAACTTCACCTGATGTTTGGGGAGGAAATCTTAACAGGATTAACCACTAAATAATTCTTTGCTTTTTCCACCAGAGGGCAGATAAAGCTTGCAGATTTTGGGCTTGCTCGGCTGTACAACTCTGAAGAAAGGTAAGATATAATTATACTGTGAAAAAGCATTCAGAAATTTAATCTTTTTGCATAACTCTGAGGGCCAGAAAAGAAGACTTTTCATTAGAGGAGATGTTATTGTACTTCAATACAAGTAATTACTTAGGAAATGGAAAGAAGTGCATGTTGTCTTACACTGCATAAAACCACAAAACTCTCTTTGTGCAAGTGTATTACTTTTCCAGGTGTTTTGGATAAATAACTGTAGAGAGTGGCCATATATTGACTGGAAATGTAAGAGTTGCAGTCCCAAGTAGGTTGCATCAATATGTAGGTTTTTACTGTTAGTTTCTGGTCCTGTTAACCTAAAGCGTATTCTTTCTGTTGGTACACCTAGGAATAGTTTATTTAGGGAAAGCGAAATTTTTTTTGCTGACACAAATTAGTATACAGTTTCTTTTCAAAAAGCATTACTTTTGTGTAAGATCTAACCTTATATTTGAAGAGGTTCATTGTATTCTTTAGGCAGTCAGTGCTGTTTAATCTGCTGGAAACAGAGATACAAGTTTAAATAAAAGTTACTCTGAAACTTCTTGTGACTTGTGCTTCTGTTGTTCTTGGCTTCATTATGCTTATACTCCAGGAAACAGGTGCACAGTTTTTATGATTAAGAACATCAGTATTTATATTGCAATGTCATGTGTTTGTCATGTGGAACTGGATTTTCAAAACTCAGGCTGAATGTTCATTACGATAGTATGTACGTTGGGTGGTTGGAAACAGAGAATATTAGCTACCTGAACTTACTTTGATTTCTGCATGCCTACTTTGGGAAATAATAATCATAATGTTAGGTTTATGAGTATCTTGTTTTCTCACAGAGCTCTGAGCTTGTGTTGAACCTGATAGCATTAGTTTCACTGTCTTCTGAGCTGTTATTTCAAGAACGTATGCTTATGTACAGTTCTGAAAACTGTTGAGTATAGTAGCAGGGTAAGATAATCTTAAGCAGCTGCTGGATAATTAATTTTTGGTTTGGATGTACTTATAATAAAAAGGGATTGATGCCGTCCTACCTTCTTATTTTAACATGCACCAAACTGACCTAGTTTGTTTTTTATCTGATTTACCTTTTTTTTATGTCTGTTTTTAAATTAATGTAAATTTTGCTTGTAAAACTGTTCATTAAGAATTGAACAATTGAAAGTTCAGTGTCTTTATAGTGCAAATAACAGATTTTACTATACATGAAATAGCAACATTATTATGCCATTATACATAAACAAAACCAAGATTAAAATGTAATTATGCCAGCTAATAGAATTGCCAGTTGAACTTGGGAGGATAATTAGAATCTCATTAGTAGATTTTTGAGAATTCTTTTGTCATTCATTTTCCTTCTGAGTGGCTTCTGACCTGTGGTAACAGACGTAATTAATGTATACTAACAAGTGTATAATAGCTGCTGCTTTAAATTAATGTATTTTACATTTGTTTTACTGTTGTCTAGAATTCTATACTTCTCAAAAGGGTACAGGATTTAGTCAGAGCATAATGGGGAGGAAATAAAAAATTAATTTTAAGTAAATTCCCATCGGTTGTTGTAGTTGTGCTCTTTTAAATGTGACTCTGGTGGATTGAATATGTTTGGAGTAGGAGATACAACAGATTGTGTAAGAAAACATCTGTTCAAATAAAAAGCACCGTATACTGATATATATGAGTGGTGTATCTGTAGAGAAAGTCCATACCATGTAAACATTTCATAGAGGAATGCTTGCTTCAGAGATAAAAATGATAAATGATGGGATTGTTTCCAAAAACATACTACATTTTAAAAATGAATTGGGGAGTTTCTTAATGAAAAAAGACTTGGGTCATTTTGCAGAAATGATGCCTGTACCACTAAGTATGTTGTAAGAGCTTGTTAGACTTTATGCTACAGTTGTTCGAACTCCACACTTAATGTTACTCTGCTTTCTATTTGGAATTGCCTAGTGTTGGTAAGAGTGAATTATTAAAACTGAAAGAATTCTGGGGTCCCTTTTAAGACACCTCGGTTGAAACAAAACCAAAATCTGACATCTGTTTTCTGCCTTCCATTCTGAACTATTGATGCTGTCCACAAAAAAAATGTGTGTCTAAGATAGTGGAAATCCTTGCCTTAGTGTGAGGGTGGAAAGGATTATTCCCAGTGACCAAAACTTCCGGTTAGAACTGTAGAGAATTAAAAATGTTGTGAAATGTAGGAAGATACTGGAAGCGTTCCAGGCTTTGGAATCAAAATCGTTGAAGGATGTAGTTCAAGAAAAAGGCTTTTTCTCTTTTGCTCTTACTTACAGAGGGGAAAGTGACTTTTTTCCTTCTTTTCAAAATGCTTGTAGAGGTACTATATTCAGTATGCTAACAATCAATGGTTGCCCAGAAGTTACTGGTTTTATCCAAGCAGGTCCTTCTCCTGGAATGACTAGCAATGTAATAAATACACAGTATTGCTATCTGAATAATAATTGGGATGCAGGATTCACATAGCACCGGGATGGCTGTGTGTTTATTATTTGTATTTTTATATATGTCCTTTGATAAGCTTGGTCAGACGGTTGTGTTTGTTTTTGTGCAGTTGCAGCTTTGCAGGACTAAAATTAGGGAAAGGGAGTGGAAGATTGCACTGTTCTTAAACAGCATCACAGAAGTAAAGTCTTCAACGTATCACTTTTTCGGAAATGAGATCGTAGTAAAATGATAGTCCTCTCTTTTTCCTCCCCCCAACAGCCGACCATATACCAACAAAGTTATTACATTATGGTATCGGCCTCCTGAACTTCTGCTCGGAGAAGAAAGATACACACCAGCTATCGATGTCTGGAGCTGTGGGTAAGAGTTTGGTATAGAAGTGTAGCAAGCATAAAAACAAGCCAAAAATAAGTCTTAAATGTTTCTATCAATCTATATTGAAAGCTATAATGATGGAATTGTGCAAAACTGTTTTACAGCTGCATCTTGGGTGAACTTTTTACAAAAAAGCCAATATTTCAAGCAAATCAAGAACTTGCTCAACTGGAACTTATAAGGTAACTTGCAAGCACTACTGCATAGTAGGTGCCTCATAAACTGTCAGGTTTCTTTTGTTAGTGTTAAAATCGGAGATCATGCACTGTGAACATTTACAAGTACTCAGTTATTGCCCTGAGTGAGATTTTAGAGGTTTTGAGGGGCATGTAAAGCAAGTGACTGTTGCTCAGACATGGAGAAGGGGTTTTTGTGAGTATTCTGTGGTCCTAGAAGTGTACAGTTGAATAGTTAAGAGTTTTTTTTGTAGAGCAGCTGGAGTTGCCTATTACTGAAGTTTAAAGAGAGAGTAGTCAAAATGCCTGTTATTTTTTAAGATGATGTTACAACTTCCTTGTGGAAAATCAAAACGAAAACATGGACAATAATGAGGACAAGTGGGATTTGGGAGGAGTAGGCAGTTGGCATGCTACTGCCCTTGAGTTCTTGTTTCAAGCCTTCCACATACACACCTGGGCTTTATTATTTTTGTGGGAATATTTCTGTTCCCTTACAAACTGCCAGATGCTTTATGGAGGTAAAAACTCTGTTTCTTTCTTTAACTCAATAAATCATAGAATGATATGTATATAACTCAGTGGAACCAGAGCATCTTTTTTTTTCCCTTTATTCAGCAAGCAAAAATTGCTCTTGATTCTGATATCATAATTGACCTCGTAAGTGAGGAGAGGTCCTCTTCCTAGAAACAAGGGGAAAAGAGGGTGAGTCCTACAGAACTTATAGAACCTGAACAGTAAACGGTCAACATTATTTTAAAAATTAAGATAATGAAAAATATTATGAGGTTATATATTGAGATGTTTTTCAAAACAGATTAAACAGTAGCATGTTTCTGTGTGATGTGTTATTAGCTGGCCTGGAAAAATGAAGTTTTTAGGAGATGCAAAGTGTATCAGTGGTCATTCTTGGCGTAAGGAGAACTAAACTCGTGAGTTGGTAAATTTTTGCTTTTGAGCACTAGATGGCATTGAAGCACATCACAGTGCAGTCATTTGAAGTTTTTTCTCTTTGTATCGTAATTCTGGTACAGCAAACTAAAATTTTGTGATTTCCTTCTGCTGGGAGCTCCTGTTTGTAGCTCGTTTTTCCTCTTCACTGATGCTATGCATTTTTGGCTGTTTAAATGTAATATATCATTTTTGTCACCATCTCTACCACCATCATATTACAGTCAACAATTCTACATTTATTCTTTCTAACTTTAATGTTCAGAGATAGAGCTGAAGGAAATTCTGGTAGGAAAAGATAGATTTATTATTCTTTTCCCTCCTGAAAGTTACATACCCCAACCAGTGTAAAGTCAGATTGGTTTGCATAGCATTCGGGGCATAACTAATAGATCATTAGGTCACTTACACTAACCATTTAAATCTAATAAATGGGAGGGGTGAGCTAGGGAAATGTATTTGCAAAATGTCCTTTTATGACTGCCTGCATCAGAGTTTGAAACCTTGCATGTACAGTAAAATGCCTCTTTAGTTCTTCTGCTCAGAAGCATGGTGTTGGTCAACCTGTGCTTAGCCATCCTTGGTTGGATAAAATGGGTGGGGATGGAGGGGGAGGAATAAGACTACAGGCAACTCCATTTGTGGAGATAGATGAAGCTTGAGACGTAAAGCTCATAACAAGTAAAAAATGTACAGGTTGTCTAGTGGTCAGATCTTGCTTCTGCCCTTAGGCCTTAATGAGTCGTCGTCGTCCCCCCCTTATGTCTTCAGTAACAACTAAATTCTCAGTAAAAAGTGGTTTTTCAGATATTTTGTGTATCTGTCTTCACTGGCATTGGGAGCTAAGGACATAAAAGTTAATTAGCACTCTAAACCTGGGCTATCCAGTTCTCCAGGTCAAACACCTGGAGTGCTGTCCAGACATAGTTGGTTAAGTTCTTCTGTGGATGATGCCTGGGGGTGGGGTGAGGCAGAAGCAGTGGACTTCTAAAGTAAGTTTAGTCTGTGCAGGGTGTTTGTCTTTTGTAGACAGTTCGTCATTATTTAATGGTGTTGGGCACTGGACAGTAGAGAAATTTTAGCTAAAAGAACCTGAACATTAAAATTAAAAATTATTTTTGTGTTCACTGTACATGCAAGAATAACATGACAGCTGTGCTCACTTGTGGTTTTGGATCTCATACCCTTTTTTTCCCTTCTTTTTGGTACAGCCGAATTTGTGGGAGTCCTTGTCCAGCAGTGTGGCCTGATGTTATAAAATTAGCTTATTTCAACACAATGAAACCAAAGAAGCAGTATCGTCGAAAACTGAGAGAAGAGTTTGCTTTGTAAGCATGAAGAATTAGTTTAGTCAACTGTAATAGCATTAAGTTATCCTGGAGACTTTATGAACTTCACTATTTTCTGGAGAATGAACATAGATTAGGTGTAAAGAAAAAGAGCTTTAGGTTCTTATCCTTCCCATGATACCCACAGAGCTTGTATTAACCCTTATTTAATAAGACCTTCAAGAAGAGGGGAGAAGGCCCTAAAATTTTAGCCACCTGTCAGCTTTCACCTAAGGAAACATTTGTTTGCCATGATTGGTACACCTGCTTGTTGTCCCTGTCCAAAAAAACAGCTCAGAGTACTTAATTGTTTTTTATTAGGACAACTGGCTACAGCTAAGTATGTAGTCTGGTTAACATGACAGTCTTCTGGGTCATAAATTCATTCAACACAGAGGAGTTATCTGAACTGTGTATTCTAAATTACTACCATTGGACTAGTTTTGTGCAAGTATCACATGTGAAAGTTATGGAAAACAGCTGTAAGCTTATTTTAAAGGTTTGTTCCCCTCCTTCAGTTAGCGTGGGTTTCAGAAGAAATGTATTGTCCTGTTCGTACTAATGAGACTTACATCTTTAAAGCAATAGAATTATTGTCCATGGACCAATCAAAACTGCAGCTCCCTGGGTGCTAAATTCCAAAGTGTAAAGTAACAATATAGTTTTGGCTGAAAAAGGTGGGTTGCTGTTTTTTGTAAGGACAATGTTTTAACCAATTACACCACGCAAAGCAAAGAAAGCTTTGGTTTTAGGCTTGCATAGGTAATAGAAGGTGAAGTTTATCTCTGCCTCTTACTACCAAGCTCAAGTTGTGAGTGGGTTTTGTTAGGGTGTAAGTTATCTGAGGACTTAATGATCAGTTGTTTTGGAAGGGATGTGTGCATAAAAATTTTGCACAGAAGTGTGTGATTCAAAATAAAAATGTGATGCTCTTCTCCATTTTGCTCTTTTGTAGCATCCCACCGGCTGCATTAGATTTATTCGATTACATGCTTGCTCTGGATCCAAGCAAGCGCTGCACGGCTGAACAAGCTCTTCAGTGTGAGTTTCTGCGAGATGTGGAACCATCTAAAATGCCTCCTCCAGAGTAAGTGATTTCCTTTGGCAGTGGTCCTTACCTCTATGAAATGTGAACATGCACTGATTTCATTAAACTCATTGTGTTTCAGTTAAAGTAGATGGTGGCAGAACAAAAATGTTGATAGATACAGTTGTTTAATGGTGATTCTGCACTAAAATGGTTGTGCAGCTCAGTGACTCTTACACCGTGATAGCAGTGGTTGTGAGGATCTCAGAACTGTTTCATTTGTTACTGAATTGTATATAGTTACTGAGTTAGTACCTTTTAAAAAATACTCTTACACGAATGTTTCTAATGTTGAAAAACTGTCATTTCCCTTCTATCTCTGTTTATCAGTGTCTACTTTTTTCAAGGGTTTGAGGTCCTCCATGAATCTGAATTGCCTTCTTTGATGGTAGAATGACACTGGGTATAGAATTCTGCAAAGGTACCCGAGAGTTAAAGTGAAATACCATAAATTGTTTCCTATGCCAGATGAGATTCTTGGTTTTACAGTCAGGAGAAGTGAAATACTTTGTGCAAGTTTTTTCCTGTCGGTTTCTCTGAGAGGAAATGTATTGCAGTGTCCAGCAGGGTTTTTGCAGTGACTTAATTGTTATTTTAATCAGTACAAATCTCATTGGAACAGGCCCCAAGGAGAACAATGAAAAGCTATTACAGAACCTGCAGGTTTCATTCTTTCCTCAAGATAGCTGTCAGAACATAGAACATTTAATATTGTTTGAGTAAATTGTACCTCCAAGGCAGCCTGTGCTGACTTCTTTTTAATTAGTTACCAACTGGGAAAAATGTTTGAGTTTTATCTAAGAATTTTATTAGAAATCTTTTGAGACTTACCTGTTACATACACACAGTTGTTCCTAATGCTCCCAATACATGAGGCTAAGGGGTTTCATTGCCTGAATATGGCTATATGTAACACTGTCTGAATATCAGTAATCAGCAAGCAACCTTAGGCTATTCACTAAAATCTCAGAACCACTTGTACAGCGTGTTGCTTATATGCTTTTTAAAGTAAGTGAATGGGAGGAATTTTTTTTTTTTTTCAGGGGCTTGGTAGTGCATGCATTCTAGAAGCTGATACATGGAAATTCAAAACAAACTAGTTGTTGGTGTCCTTACAAAAATTAAGAGGAACCACACTCACTTCTGACAGAGCACTCACAGGAAAGTGTTGACTGTTCTCTTGAAAGACTAAAATTCTGCTTTGGGAAGAAACAGCTGTTCATTCGAAGAAAGTGACAGTGCTGATTGCAAGGACTGTAGGATACTTCTCACAATGAGTTCTTGCTTGTTTCCAGTTGTTTTTGCCTAAATACTTGGCGGGTCTTTGACCTGGTATGTGGAGGGAGAGAACAGAGAAAGCAGTTGCCTTTCCAGTGGCTCTTGTCATCTGTCACCTAATGTTTCCATGTTCCTGGGTGAGGGAACTGCTCAGACAGTTATTAATATGTAATAGGAAAACAGAAGGTGCTATTTTTACTGCCTATCGCAGTATTTCCATCATCTGTGGGATGGGTCTCTGTGTTCCTCAGGAAATCAGAACTGGGATGCCTGCAGGGAATGGTAATGGAAGGACAGAACTGGTGTGGCAGATTACTTCCTTAGGAGACTTTTGACTCTGCTTTTATCTGGCTTAAAGGACTGGGATATCCCTTGTTCTTCCTGGTATCCTAACTTTGCTAGTGCCAAGTGCTATTTATTCCTGCAACTTTTTTTTTCTTTTTTTCCTACTTTCTTGATTGTTTGTGCTCTGTAGCCATGTCTGTTGCTGTGGACAAATACTTGAACTCGTGAGGCAGTAGTAATTCTACAAGTGGACAAAAGGAATTGGTCACCCTGACCCTGAAAAAATCTCTTCCATATTGATAACTCCCTTATCTGTTAGTCTGCAAATTGTGTTTTATAGGAAGTGTGCAGCATTGATTTTGAAGTCTTGAATTACACAAATAATTAGGCTTTTCATCAGTATGAATGCAAGAAAGTAACATTGATTCTCATTTTAAGATACATGTTCCCCTTTTCTGCCTGAGGGTCCTGTGCTTCTGAAATAGGCAATCAATGAAGAGATTTCAGCCAGAAAAAGCAGATCTGAGATTTTGCTGTCTTTGGGTGTTTTCTGATGTATTTCCCAGTTCCAGGAGGTTCATCTTTCAAAAGTTACATTACGTATAATTCAAGCATTTATTTTACCAACATGGTTAAAAAAAAAAGTTAAAAAAAATTTCTGGGATAAAACTGATTATCTCTAATCATTCTTTGCAGCCTTCCTTTGTGGCAGGATTGCCATGAGCTGTGGAGTAAGAAACGCAGAAGACAGAAGCAGATGGGCATGACTGATGACTCAACAGCAACTAAAGTCCCTAGGAAGGATCTCTCTCTAGGCATGGATGAGAGCAGAACCAACACCCCACAAGGCATGCAAACTTCTTCCCAACTCAAAACTCAGGGCAACTCTAGTGTAGCACTTGGTCAGTAATATTTTCAGTTCTTATAATTACCTTCTACTTGGATTGCACCTCTAGAAATTTTAGATGTTATTTTCAGAGTACTGAAGTCTCCTGGATTCTTGAGGGAGGAACAGTATTGTAAGTTAAATCTTTGTTACAAAAGGTTTATCTTTCCTTTTGGAAACTAGGTGTTCCTTTTAAGTTTTACCTAATTTTTCAGTCTGGTCAGAGCAACTACCTTGCTCTGTATTTTGAGGGGATTTTATCTCTTGCTCATCTATAATTCTTCTGTAATCCCGCAAACCAGCTGCTCTAAGTTCCTCACGGTCTCCAGAGAGGAGCTTTATTGGTATTGATAAACTGATCAGAAGGCAGATTTTGGAACAATCGTAGTTTCAAATTAGACATTCCCTCAGCATGTTATGTTAGTCTTCAGCTTTCCAAGTTGTTGGGGCTGAACTAACTTGTAAAAAAACCCAACCAGACAAACAAAAAAACCAACCCACAATGCACTCTCCCTCCCCTTGCCCCAGCCTGGTATAACAAGAAGTAGCTACCTCTACAGATTGCACAGTCATTAATTCTGAAACTTAACCAAAGTATCTTGCTTGGAGACCAATTTTATGAATATAATATACAGAGTAAAGTAACGGTTTCCTGTGTGGACACCATTTGAGATACTCAGCAGTTTGGTGATAGTTCCCTCATCATATGTAGAAATATACAGAGCAGCCATACCAAATGAATACCTGATAAGTTTAATTTAGACCATTTTTGATTTTGTGCAAAATGACCATAACTCCTATGGCACTGATACAGGAGTTCAGCTGAAGAAAAACAGTAAATGCATTCACAGGGCCTGAAAAATTCCTTAATACTAACAGTCTTGAATCAACTCTTCATTTAACAACAAAGCAGAGCTCCAAATACTCTGTGCAAAGATATATAGAAAATAGTTCTTTCGATCACATTTTATTGCCATTTATTGCCTCTTGCTCCTGTTCATCCTGTTTCTCACTGTGAGCTTCTGCCACTCCGTATGTTTAGGCTAAAGTTTTGGCAGTATTTTCAAGCATGACTTTCTGTAGCCCTTAAAATTTTCTCCCCTGCAAATGAAAACTGTATAGAAGTTTAAAGAGTCCAAAGGGTAGTAGTTATTTTGTGGTTTTATAACAGGTAGCCTGATGAGAGACTACCATGTTTTAGTCATTAATGCAAACCATGCAAAATAAACTAAACATAGAGAAGGAATCATTCAGACCTATACTGCTGTTTGCCCATATGTACATAGAGAAATACATCTGGGTAGAAAAGAAGACCACTTAATTTTCAGTGGAGCTTAGACAGTTCAGCATAGAGGTGTTTTCTGTATCAAGCAAAACACTTCTGGAAGCCATAATGCACCTTAGGTAATATCATCAATAAGGTGCACTGAAGAACTCCATGTACTAACACATGCTTTAAACAAAACTGTTGCATTTGTTCCTGAGCACCCCAAAAGAAGAGGTTAAAACCACCTTGGATCAATTGCTAATGTTCTGATTAATGAATGGGACCCCTGGTTATCGTATCTTACAATTTAAAGGGAGCTATGCAGAGCTCAATAATTCTGTTCTCGTAGAAACTGCCAGATTTCCCAGAATACAGTTTGCTCTTGGAATGGACTTGAAACTAACCAAAGAGAATGGAATAGCTAGATTAGTTTCCTTGTTTGGCATTTTTCTGCTGAATTTTCTCTGAGAGGCTGAGAAGTTTGAGTGTTGAGCATACCATCCTCGGATGCTACAAAATCAACTGTTAAGCATGACATCTGAGTAAGAACCAGCAGTACAAGGCATTAGAAAAGATGGGGGGGTTTTTTTCTGTATTGGTTTTATTTTTGTATACATATATAAAATTGTTGAAGTGCCTGGATCCTGCCTGAGTAGGTTCCAAGTGCTTGTATCCTGGTGCACATCCACAAGGAGGGTTGTGGGTTTTGTAGCACTTTCCAGATGTGCTGCTCTTAGCCTTGCAGGGCAAATACTTAATATTTGTGTGACCTTTTTTTCAGGCATGACTTTGAATCTGCTGTGAATTAATATATTGGTGAATTAGCAGAATGGTAGGGATAGAAGAGGATAGAACGTGTTCATGTTGATCTGGGTTAAAAAAATTCAGGGCTCTGCCAGCACAGTCACACACGCTCATTTTTAAATTTTTAGCAACTTTGTTCTCTAAGTCATCTTCTCATAGGGCATGTTGAAATCCATGCTGCTTCACTTCGCCTTTCAAAATAAACTACCACAATGGGTGTTTGAAACTAAGAAACTACTTTGATATCCTGACTTCGTTATTCATATTCCCCTGCATTATCATAATCTCCTCTTATTTGTGGCAAACTCCATTTCACTGAAGAAATTGTATATCTTCACAAACCTGCATTTTCCTGCAACTCAGTGATTGAGTTCCTGTCCCTCAAACTCAGCACTTGCTTTTGCATTTTATCGCTAGCTTCTGGGTCACCTAGAGCCTGGTCACTTGAGCAGGTGTTAGAATCCAGATGCTGAATTACAATGGGCCAGAATATGACTGGAAATTCGTTTTGCAGATGGCCACTTTTTAACAGAGGGATGTGATATGTCAAAGATAGGGAATTTTGCAGGGACTGGAGATCTTACAGCTGCCTGAAGCAGGTGGCCTTAAGCCCCAGCTTAGTGGTATTGTGGAAAATTGAGCTCCAGCTTGATGTTTCTCATCTGTCCGAGTGCGTGTGTGCACCCCTTGGAAGTCACTTTCTTTATATTGGATCTTACTATTCCATTTCCTATAGATACTCCCCCGAAGGCAGTTAATATGTAAAAGCATTTCATTTCTATGTTGTCCAAACCCATGCTTTGCCAGTTGTGTCAGCCATGCTAGATTAGTTTTACTTTTGAGTTTCTGAAATATGCCAGTTCTAAATAATACTTAAAACCACCTTTTTTGTCTTTAGCAAAAACAAGCACTGGACAACAGTTAAACCAGAATGAAGTGGCAATCCTGCTAAACCTGCTACAGTCTAAAACAAGTGTTAGTTTGGCACAGTTTGCCCAAGTGTTGAATATTAAGGTTAACCCAGAGACTCAGCAGCAACTAAATAAAATAAATCTTCCTGCTGGAATTTTGTCAGCAGGTGAAAAACAGTCAGAACAGCAGCAGCAGCCGCCGCCGCCTCCACCACCACCGCCGGAACAGGAGCCTCTAAAACAGCCGGCCGTCACGCAGCCTCCTGTACCACCTGCTCAGCTGAGTCAGCCTAAAGTTGAGACTGACGCTGCCCAGGCAGCTGTACAGAGTGCATTTGCTGTTCTGTTGTCTCAGTTAATAAAGGCTCAGCAAACAAAACAAAAAGATTTTGTGTTGGAGGAGAAGGAAAACGGATCAGGAAATGAAATGTCGTTACAACTCAGGCAGCCTCCAGAGCCCACCACTCCTGTGTCTGTCAGCCGGGACGACGTGGAATCTCCAGCTCCCGGCTACCCCCATCTGATCAAGTCATTATACACGTCTGCAGGTACTGAAGGTCTTTATTGCTAACCGGCAGATACCTTGAGCAGTGGGGATGTAAGAGTTTGGGGATAAAGAGTTAACTTGTTAACCATATGCGCCTGTGTGCGTGTAGGAGAGATGATTAAATTGATTTTGTTGCATTTTACATCTGGATCATAGAATTTGTGTCTCACTGTAACAGGTGCCATGCAGACAGAGCAAAAGATGATCCCTACTCTAAGAGGTACACAAGTGCCGGTTGTAATTCTGATGAAACAGCTACATTGGTCATTATTCTGGGGGTTTGGGGTTTTTTCAGTGGTGTTTGTGGTGGAGAAGACAGTCTTCTCTAGCAAATTCATAGATGGAATTTGCCCGTTTTGTGTTTAGGTAAAGCCTATTTTGGGGAGAGGGTATTTTATTTTTGTTTTTAATGCTGACTAGAGCAATTTCTTAGTGTCAAATTCTGTAAGTGGTTACCCAACTGTCACTGACACACATGGTTGAAGGTTTCCACTGAGGTACAGCAGTGGCTTCCTTAGTCTTCTCAAAGTTTAGAGCTCTATTGTTGATCTTTTTGGATTGCTATTTCAGTTTTATTATATGGTGGTTTATGTATTGCTCTATGGTGTTTGCAGCTGTTGAAAGAAGTACTCTGAAGTGGTTTGGGGGGTGTTTCTTGAGGGTTTTTTGGGTGGTGTTTTTGTTGTTCATGTTTTTTAACCTTAAGTTTTGCTGTTCCTTGATAGGGTGGCCTTTTGTCCCTCAGGACTTTTATCCCTGTTTGCAAATCTTTTCTTACCCCTCTTTGAATTTTCTAGTGTTTAAGTGTTCCTTGAGTATTGTTTGCTTTGATTTTTTTTTGTTGTTGTTGTTGTGATCTTTTTTTTTGGTTTAGTAATTTTTTAAAGGAACTTGTACCATTTTTTTTTAACTGCTTGTCTGGTAATCTTACTTTGAGGAGAAACATGCATCACCCTCCTGAGGCAAATGAGCTGTTGTCTTCTCCAAAATAATCTGTTCAACTACCAATAAATTTAACTAATAAGTTAATGAGAATTGAAGTAACAAACCTCTGTATTGTTCCAGGAAAAAGTCCTTTCCTTTCTGGTATTGTTACTGTATATTTTTATTCCAAAGCTTTTCTTTTTCATCTGCTTAGGTCAAGAGGATTTGGTTAGGCAGTCCGAGATGAGGCTTCTCAACCGAACACCCGAACAAGAACGCCCTCGGATCTTGCCTCCGGACCAGCGTCCCCCAGAGCCACCGGAGCCTCCGCCTCTCACTGATGAAGACCTTGATTATCGGACAGAGAACCAGCATTTGCCTATAACTAACTCTTCAGGAACAGACCCTCACGCAGGAGTGAAAGCAGCTCTTCTGCAGCTGCTTGCTCAGCATCAAGCTCAGGCGACAACAGAGGAGCCGGTACAAACAAGCGTGGATTATCAGGCTAGAGAATCCTACGTAACAGGCCCAGACTACAAGGATAACTTTGGATCATCTTCCTTCTCATCTGCCCATTATGGCAGTAGCGATGGAATAGGAAGCGGATCATCAGGAGCATTAGAAAGGAGGAGCTTCCTTGGAAATTCAGATATTCAGTCTTTGGATAACTACAGTACTGCTTCATCTCACTCTGGCGGTGCCCCTCCTCCGTCGGCCTTTTCAGAATCCTTTCCCAGCTCAGTAACTGGTTATGGAGACATTTACCTCAACACTGGCCCCATGCTATTTAGTGGAGATAAAGACCATAGGTTTGAATACAGCCACGGCCCAATCCCGGTTCTGGGAAGCAGCAGTGATGCTTCCGCAGGGCCAGAGAGTACGCACTCTTTGCCCACAAAGATGCACAACTATAGCTACGGAAGTAACTTACAGGAAAATCCCGGTGGCATCAGCCACATGCATGGACAGACTTGGACTTCTCCGGCCCAAGGACCCGGCTATTCCCAAGGATACAGGGGACACATTAGCACATCTGCAGTGAGAGGGCGAGGCAGAGGATTACCATATTGAGTATCTGTTTTTCCTCAGGCACATCATTTTTATCTGGAAAAACTTTTTTTTTTTTTTTCCCTAGCTGCAGTTTAAAGCAGCAATTCAACAGACTTGAATAATGTTAATTCAACAGCTTTATTTTTATGTGGAAAAGGGTCTTGCATACAGTAGGAAAAATTAAAAATGCTTAAAACTCATGCTGTCTGAAAACTAGATAAATTGATTGTACATGTTCACAAACTAGTTCTGAATTTTATTTTGTATTTTGGCAGTTTTAAGTGGATGCTAAATTTAGGGACATCAGCTTTTTATGGCACTCTTTCAGATCTTCTGAACTATGCACATTTGTGCTTTTTTTGTAAGTTTGGACCAACTTTTATGTAAAAAAAAAAAATTTTACAACAATCAAAGCAGGGCACTGATTTATTTGGTATTTTTCTTTTTACAGAACTACCTTTAGTCAAAGGTCACTGTCAGTCTTTGCACTGCTTTCAGTGTTATTGTGGAAGGTGTACTTTGTGCTCATTTCAGATAATAAAACACAACCTTTCTCTTGATGCAAAATTTTATAAATATTTGGTCAATGTTATTTTTTTTTCTTTCAAGAAAAAAAAAAAAAAATGGCGGAATTTTTATAAAAAATTTGTTCAATG
>NW_009259486.1:772919-802525 GCF_000687185.1 Egretta garzetta | reverse complement strand
GATGAAAAATTTTTAAAATTTTGTGTCAATTTTTTTTTTTTTTTTTTCAAAAAAAAAAAAAAAAAAAGAGTGGATGTTCTGGTAAAATGTTCTCTCCATCTCCCAGGCTTGTTTATATAAAAACTGTTTTACTTGAATGGTAAGTGCCTTAACATGTAAGCTTAAGGTCTGCAAAAATTTGGAAGTTATAGATCGATATGAAAATAATACCTAAACCTAGGTAGTTAACATGAAAATTCAGATAATAATAGGCAACTCAAATAGGTCGTAACCTTGTGCTGTTTACTTCAGGTGGGCCAGTTATTTAGAGACCTAATCTTATCTTGATGAAATCGTAATTTCCAAATTGAAGTTCATGAGAAACGTTGAAAGTGAGGAGAAGAATGAAGAGTGTAGTTTTTCCTCGGCTCCCTCTTGGGGTTGTAGTAAATGTTTTAGTTCCTCTGCCAAATAAACTATACTTTATATGTCCCTACCAAGTGATGAAATAGTTTTTTCACTTAAATGTCAACAGCAGTAATTACTTTGCTTTGTGTGAAAAGCTGACACTGTCATCTTTTTACCACAAATACTGCATTATAGGAAGTAACCAAAGGAAAAATGACCAGTATTTAAAGCAACAGCAAAACGTTTGACACTAGTTCTAATTCTCTGTAAACTTGTGATTGTGCCAATTAATTGATTTTATATCTGCTATTCCACAGCACACTTTAATATTGGAATCGAGTCTCTCTGAACAACTGATAAAATGACTGTGGCTAAAACTCTTACCAAGAGCCACTCCTCATATTAATTACAACTTCCGGCATGTTTCTTTTTTTCCTTTGACAACAAGTGGTCTCTCTCCTGCAGAGAGGAGGTATGGTTATATTTTGCATGTACGTAAAAGAATGTTTTAAAGCCCATATTGGAAACAATTTTCCAACTGATTATCCAGTTGACAAATCGGTACCTTATGTAACTGAGTGTTTAATTATTACTTTTTAAAAAGTAAAATTTCTACTTACACTATTACAAACGTAGTCTTGTCAGTGACTTTTTGGATTTTCAGAATAGAAACCAAAGTTGTTGGCGTTTTATTTTGTTTTAGTTGAAAATCCTGGTTCGTATATGGCTAACTACCACATTGTGTAGAGTATGGAGAAACTCCCTTCGCTAACTACGTAGCGTTTGAGGATCTGGCAAATGAGAAATGGAGAGAGAGTCGTGCTGCTTACAGTGTCCCTGTGAGCCTGGCAGTTGCCTTCACTAGACACAGCAGAAAATCCTGCGATCTGAAAATAAAAGCGGCCCCGTCAGAAACAAATAGTTACGACCTGAATAGCTTTGTGCTTAAGAAAAACAAAAGCTTCATGTGTGAATGACAGCGCATTGGATAGTTTCCCTTGAGTAGGGACGCCCCCGCAGCGTTTTTCGGCTAGTAAAATTTTAAAGGCAAAAATCGTTAGTGTCATTTAGATACGGACCGTGTCAGATAATAAGGCTTTTTGTTTACTAATCTTAAAAAAAGCAATCCCATGGGGATAGACACGGATTGCTTTTTTTTTGGAATCGAGCAAAAGACTTTCCAAGCTCTTAGGCAGTTGCTTTCACTAAGAATGTGCAGCCTGGGGTTACTCTCCTGCACTTCAAAAATGTCACTGCAGGTGACAGCTGGCTAAAAAAGCAGGTAAGTTCAAATGGAAGGTAGATCTCAGAGGACTAAATGATTTGACTTCCAACACAAAAATGCAAGGAAGACGTGTCTCCTACCGCTTCTCTTTTGGAGGTAAATTTTCAAGTCGTTCAGTTCACCTCATTTAATGCAGAGCAGTCGGTCCCCTCTGCACGTGCGAGCGACAGTGCAGTTTCCTTACGGGCTGGCAGTACTCTGACATTGCATCGTTCCGCCGAAATGGGTTTCAGTCTTCGGCAATGGGGGAGAAAAAATAAAAAAACCAAAAACCCACCAAACAAAAAACAACCATCACAATTAATCCTGACTGTGAGGAGAGAGAAGGAGATGCGATGCGATAAGACAGTTGACTTCCAGATGAATCAGAAACAAAACTCTGGCACGCTGTGGCAGGTGCCTACTGCACAATGACTTTTCCCCAGGTTCAGTTTAAGGATTACTACTAGCCTGTGACTTTGAACACTCTGTTTGCCCAGGACAACAGTGTTGGGATAATTTGGAGGGAAAGTTAACGTACTTCCGTATATGATAACTCTGAAGAGATTACCTTCCCGGCAACCTGGGAGATCTTCTTGGCTCTTTTCGCCGACAACCTTTCCTCCTGGGCAGGTAGCGGCTGCACCTGGGCTGTGTGTGGGTGAGGAGCTCTGCCCTCCCTCTGCAGGGCAGCCCGTGGGGTGCGTGGCAGGAGGATTTCTCCCCGCAGCTGCGCTCCCCTGGCCCCGGAGTTGGCATCTGGGCAGGTTAGCAGCCGGGGAACTGGCCGGGTCTAAGGACTGTAGGTCCACGTTCATTTGTACCAGACCTGTGTGTTCCCTGTCAAAATTTCTTCTGAATTAAATCACGTGATGAGGTGCTTATGTCAGTTCAGAATTTTACCCTCTTGAACAAATTTCGCTCGGCAGAGAGAGCCTGTACTAGTTTGGCATTTTACATCATGTGCATTTTTGATGCAGTAGTAGACATTCTGAAAACCGCGTTACTTTTCTCCATTCCTTTGGGTTTACATTTTCTGTGCTGAAATTCCAAAGTGTGCTACAGAGACCTGGACACTACATCGAAAAGTAAGTGTTGTGTGTTTGTATTTCTAAATAAACATAGCAAAATACTGTAATCATGGACTATCAAGTAGCAAGTACTTCATTATTTATATTAAGTGGTCTTTAGCCATACCAAGAGGAAGAAAGCGAGCACGACTGGACTGCTATGACCATGACTTAAAACGCTTAACTATTACAATACTTAAAATCAGCCAAAGGAAAAGGAAACGGCTTTTATCACAGGTCGCTAGTTGTTGTTGTTAACCTTGAACAGAAGGAGCAGTGTTAGGGAAGAGGTGTAAAAACGCGTGTATCCCTAAATGTTAATATAATTTCTTGGAAAAATAATTTTAAAATGGCAGACTATATTTTCTTATCTTTCCATGAAACATGGTCTATGTTAAATTTTCTCCATGCCACAACAGTGTAAAGCGCTTTCTAGAAGCGGAGGCGATAAGTGCTGTAATGTAAGTTCTTACGGTTTTGAGTGCTCTTCTCCTTTTGCTTGGTGCAGGAGGCAGTTTCGGTTTTGGTGAAGTTTACAGTTGGGTGAGTTTAATAGGTAATTGTGCGGTAAAAACTGAAGTACTGAAGTAACATAGGATACCTCTTGTCTGCGGGCAAATTAGATCTCAGACCATGAATTCTGTTTCCGAGAGAGAAAAATCTCAGATGTATTTCTTGCATTCTTCTTTTCGTTAATAAAACACGCAAGTGTTCTACATACAACATTTCGCCAGTCTGTTCTGTTACACTGTTTTTTACGTGGGGAAGCTCTGGCTATTTCCCTTCTTGATAGTTTTGGGATGTTCTGTGTACGCCGAAGCGTGTCATGAAAGTAAGGAATCGCTGAATTCTGTATTTAAAAATGAAATGACCTTGGGTTGACTTAAAATCAAACTAACTTTTGCTTATCAGGGTGAAGAATACTTTCTTGCAGGAGTTATTTCAAGACAACCTAATTTAAAATAATTAAACTGTTATGCTTCAGCTTGCTTACTCTTTGTTATTTTAAGCCATTTGTATATAAAATGTATTGTGCGGCCTGTAAATAAAATACATGAAAACTTGCAGTCTTTCATTGTTTTCCCTCTCGGGCTGTCAAATGGCATTTCGGTTAAACTGAGGTGGTTTTTTAGCATCCAAACGAATAGAACTTCCAGCATGTTAAAATTCTGTAAGTTATTTAAAAAAATATTTACTGCTCCAGTACTTTTTTTCAAAGAAAAACCACAACCCCTGGCGGTGCGAGGGCGTCCTGGCTGGAGCAAGGTGCAGCGTAGTGCGGTACCCGTGAGCACTGATGCTGCTGTTTCCAGCACCTGGGGGGAAAAAAAAAAAAAGCGTGAGCTTTTCAGGACGGTGGGCTATGTGTAACCTGACATTTTTTCTTGGTGCTGTCCAAGCAGAGGTGCAGTTAATCTTCCCCACCACCGCCTCTTTGAAGAGGAGCGTGTGTGCATTAGAAGCAATGGGCAGTCAAACCCACAGAGCCGTCAGCCAGGCCATGCGCGTACGCTGCTGGTGAAGTGCTGTAAATTGAGCGTGGCTTCAGCAAACACGCTTCGAATGCCCTGGGCTTCTCTGCTTTTCTCCTGCTGTGTCAGCTAGTCTAATGAAAACAGTTGCATCTGTCGATAAATGCTCTACTTCCATCCAAAAATAGCCACTTGCCGTATCTTCAGTACTCTTAAACTCCAGGCTGGAGGGACTGCTGCTGTCATCGCTTCGATGACTTGTCATTGATAAAGTCAGAAGAAGGGCGGTGAAGGGGCAATAGGAAGGTGCGCAGGCCAGCAGCAGTTGTGTGGGTGTCCTTTGACATCGGGCTGGCAAAACAGGTAGCTGAAGCCCGAAGCGGCTGCTTGCTTTGGAGACAGCGTGGGGCAGCAGCTCCAGTGAAAGCCTGCGTCTTTCTTCTGGTGACCAGTTCAGGCCGTGTTGCGTAGGATGGTGACCCACGCAAAGCCCATCAGACGGGTGCGTGGAACAGTTTCTAGCTGTCTGCTCAGTTTTTTCTCGTTAAAGCTGCTATTGCAGCTGGTAACATAACTTGAAGTTGGCTCTGGTTTATGTTGGGGTATGAACCTGTAGCAGTTTGGGAACGGTGCCTCATCCCATTCATTCAGCTGTTAGTGCCATACGGCCACCACGCTGTGAACAAGGGTACCAGTAGTAATTCCAGTGGGATCTGCATGTGAATAGTCATCCTCAGCTGCAAATAAAATAGCATCGAGTGGAAGAGGAGAGATGCAAATGACTGCACAACAACAGCCTGTTACCAACACAGAGCAAGGAATGTGCTCCTGAAATCGGTGGCAAGAGGGGAAGCAAACCGTTTCATGTCACAGCCATGAATTATTGCCTGTTAGCTTTGAAAGAACCTTACAATTTTGCAGAAACTTCTGTTAAATTAGCTGAACCGGGATTAGGTTGCTTCTATTTTTAAGGAATGCCTGTAAGCTCTGACAAGGCCGTCCGGATGAAGGGGATTACAGCCACCAAGCTCCCCCATCACGTGGAAGAAAATGCAAGTCAGAGCTCTTGGCAGCCACAACAAACAAGGGGAGAGAGACCTTCGGCTGACAAATGAGGGGGGCTGTTTCTTTTCCCAGTCAACTGCGTTCACTTCCATGAAGCTTTAGGGGTTTGCTTTTAAAGCTGCATGCTCGTTATGGCCACTTATTTTGGGCTTTTTTTTTATTGCCCACGGAGAAAACTCGCAGTCAGTGTGATTTAACTCAAGAGGAACTTTGAGCCTGAGCCTATGGTCAATGTTTTCTTTTTCTTTGGGTATGGTAGCCCTTGCTAATAGGCAATTCTCTGATCGCTTTACACAGCATGGCTTCAATTCCGCTTCAGCAATTCCTCTGTGGGTACTTTGGACGTACTATCGATATGGCAAGTTCTCGTGACATGATGAAAGCATCTTTAATAGGACTCCTTGCAACGAGGCTTTGCAGACACCTTTGCCAGTGTTAGAAAAATACAGCCTAGAAGAGACGTAACTGGGTAGAAAAGGGAATACTTGAGTGTAAGCTTTACAGAAACCAGCCTGGGAGCTTCTGGTGCTCACAAGCAGATCTGGCAGCTGTGCGTTGCCCTTCAGGTAACTCGGGGGGATTAATTGGTTTCTGCGGTTGACTTGTGCAGATGCATGTCTCTGCTACACACCCTCCTATGTGCTAGGGTACAGCAATAGTTGCTAGAGGACGTAGTTGGAAGCGAGTGTTTAATGGGCCGGTCTAGGGCAGAAAGGTGCCTTTTTTCTTTCTTCCTGCAAGTTCTTTTCAGGCCTGTTTTACAAACATGTAAAATACGTTAACAGTTCTGACATGGGGGAAAACCACTATTTCTCCAGCCTTCCAAATGTTTTCTGAGAATCTTGGTTTTGCCAAGGAGGCAGCAGCAGGGAAGTGCTGACGTCTGCTGGAAGGAGAACAGCGTGCCCTGCCATGGGGGCCTCTCTCAGCATTGGTGCTGGAAGAGCTGATGCTCATTTTCCTTCTTGCTCTGTGTTGAGGTCACCGTGAGCTAGGAATGGACTGTACATAGAATTGCACAGAAAGCCTGACTTAGGACTGGATTTTCCCCAAACAATGAGCAAGGGAGAGGTCGTTACTTATGTGTCCCATAGGTTGCCTTCACCTTCATTCTGCTCCATCCTCACCTACTGCAAAAAGGATATACAGGAGTGGGTTCAAAGCCATTGGGTTTGTTTTTTGTTTTGTTTTGTTTTTCCTTACTGGTGCTGTCCTTCAGGGAGCTGTTGGATGTCAGAAATCACGACGCAGCTTCCCCGTGTCTGCTGGACTACTCCGTGTGGCTCTTCCTGGACTCTGTGGCACACGCCGTCCACTTCCTTCACTAACTTGCTCTCAGGTGGGCAAGACGTAGGGCAGCTTTCAGGGACTGGGACAGGACGTTTCCCTCATCTCTTCTCAAAGCTGAACCCCAGTAGCTCGTGTTACCACTTCCACCCTTAAAGACTAGCAGCAGGAAAATGCCTCTTACACAGGCCTTATTTTTTTGTTTAAGGAGGAGACAAGACTTCAAACACCGTGGACTTCACTGACACAGCTGTCTCCTGGCCTGCTTCTCTAGATGAAGAAGAGCAACGCCTCAGATAAAAAAATGCCATCGGTTTCAATAAATCGCCAGAATTTGAATCCCTGGAATGGCCCAGCCTTGCGGTAAGGTCTCCTGCTGCCCTACATGTGCTCATCCAAGCCTAATTCCCTTCTGTTCCACTGCGATACATGAGTAGCTGTGTTGATGGTACTCTTAGAAATACTCCAGGCCTTCCTTATTTTCCTGGCTATTGTTTCAAATCCTTTGATGTACCAGGATATGGGGTATACAACAGGATGTAGAGCCGTACGCAAGCTCTCTCCTTTGATCCATTCCCTGATGAAGGCATCATGGAGCGAGAATGGGAGAAGGAAACAACCTCACCTGTCCAGCTGAACTTGGCTTTGCTGGGTAATGCGCTCACTGGTGGGATCCGCTTTTAGTTCTAGCTGGGGAATATTAAGTTGTGCTTAACACGGGAAAGCTCAGAGTGTCTTTCTGGTAAAACGCAGGGGAAGCGTCTTCTTCCCACACTTGTGAAGCCAAAGTTTCCCTGTGCTTTTACTTGAAGAAGGCCAGAATCATTTACTGGCATTTTTACTAAGTGTTTTTCACTGTGACCTGCTTCAGCCTCTACATAGACAAAGCACCATGTCTGGGACTTCATCCAACAACAACCTCTCTTTTTTTTTTTTTTTTTTTTTTTTTTTCCTTGCCAAACTGAGCCCTAACCTGCTTTAAAAATCCCTCCTGGTAGGGAGACTAAATCTTGTATTTCAGTGTGAGAAAATCAGTAGATGAGAATTTGAAACAAACTGGAAATGGGGTTTTCCTGGGTTACAAAACGTTGTCTTCACATTTACCGCTAGCAGTGCTGCTTCTACCTCGCTACGGGAAGGGCAAGCCAAGGGTACAGAGACCCTCCCTGCTCCCTGCCGCCCCCGGGAACTTGCTCCCTCCAGGTGGTGCCAGCTGCGGGCTGTGACCTACCAGTGCACATTATGAGGCACATAAATGCTGTTAAGTCTCTCTGGTGGGTTTTTTTTATTTGAGGGGGGTGAAGGGGGGTGGACACCCAACCCTAAACTGAGAAAACCCAACCAGAGCACAGCGGGTTTGTCCTCTCCATCAGCTTCACCTCGCAGCTGCGCACAGCAGCCCTGCTCTCGACAGGATGCCGACGCCAACGCCTCCTCCGTGCCCTTCTGCCTGTGGGGGTTTGTGCAGGGCTGATGCTGTTTGGGCTCCGAGAAGGAGGTCGGAGGGGCAGGGTTTGGTGAGGAGACGATGCTCTGCCGTGGCAGGGGCCTGCAAGTGCTCAGAGACGTTGTGGCACCACAGCATCCTGCTGCCTTGCAAAGAGGTTTGGTTTTGATCTGAGCTTCCTTGGTGGAGCATCTGGAGCATCAGGATCCATGCCCCGGGCGTGCCCCCATTCGTTCCCGGTTGGAAGCATCATTTGTCTCCTGGAATAGTTGAAATAGTGTCACTGGTTCAATGACGAGATCATTTTCAGCAACCTGCTGGTCAGCTGGGGTGTGTAACCACCCAGCACCCACCGGAGCACCCCCTCCGTACGAAGGGAACAGTTGCCTCTCTCAGCAGCAGAGCTGGTAAATGCACCAAGACCCTTCTGTTCACGTCGCCTTGGAGGGGAGGGGGTTTAGAAAAATGCTGTTGTTTTTCATGTGGGAATCTGGGAGAAAGGGGCTTGTCTGAGGCCACACAGGATGTCTAAACTGAAGTGAAGGAGCTGAATATGGGTGTCTCGTTTGTTCTGCCTGGGTTGCAAGAGCGAGTGCAGAGATGAGCACGCAGGTGGCCCAGGTTTTGTAATGCCGCACCAATATTTGTCTCTGAATCGTAAGCTCCAAGACAAAGTAAACTGGAGGTCCTCTGCTCTGAAAAATGGAAGGAAGCTCCAACGTGCTTTTCCAACGATGCTGCTGTTCTCACGGGATGACGTTTAGATTATAGTGTAAAAACCCCAAATACTGCTGTGTAGCATCTTTAAAGCCAGCATTGCCAATGCTACCTTTTGTATGCTGCTTTTATTACTCCTCCTGGAAAAGTGGTTTTTGGATGCTCCAGTATTTGCTGTTCCCCAGTTCCCTCCACCAGGCCAATGGATGTTGATTGTTTCCAAAATACAAGAATGAGCGCCAAGGCTTGGGTTAGATGAGGTTGTTGCCTGTTCTGTCCTGAACAAGTCGCTTAGCCTCGTTGTGCCTTGTTGCTTGTCCGTAAAATACAACCAAATAGTTGTACCCTATCCCCCAGGACCAATGTCAGAATAAAAGCGTTGCCCGAGTTTCTCCAAAAGGCCAGTAAGCACTAAAGAACAGTAGAAAAACGCTGAACTTCTTCCTTCATTAACAACTTTCTGGTCTACATCCCGGCAAAGCAACGTATGATTGAGAGATCAGGACTTCTGCTTCACAGCTGACCTGATGGCAAAAAATACGTGGAAGTTACAGAAGAGGAGCAGCCCGTCCCCTGCCTTCCTGTGTTGGAGTTTAAAAAGAAAACGCATCCCCATGCTGGGAAACAAAGGTTGCTGTGCACAAACCTGGCAGCCCAAGTTCCCGCTGTGCAGCCCTGTAACCTTCCTCACCCCACAAATACTCTGGAAAACTCGTGTCATCTCCAGGCTTGAGTCCTTGCCCTCAAGACAAGGAAGGCAGTGGGCTATCTGACTGCGCAGGTACCTTCCTGCTGCTGCAGAACAAAGATTAATTCTGACCATTTATTTTAATACCTTTTTTTTTTGTGAAAATCATTTATTGTATGCGGGGGGAATAGACTAAGAACTACAGAAGACATGGGAAATGAACAGAGATCTATTAATGATGTATATGAGAAGTGAGGTAGTAAATAATAGTTAAAAACTTATCTGCAGATGGTCTGGTGATTCCGCATCAGGAAAGTATTACTCTAAACCTGGCAGCCTTTATTAGAAGCTATGTACATTTTTCTCCCCAGATTGCTTCTCGTTATGGATTGCAGATCCTGCTCTGAGACTTCCAAGCAAGCACATACGATTATGCAAGATAGTGAAAGAAGACATGCAGGTAGTAGTAATAACTTTTATTTGCAAACTGTATTTGCAATTACAATATTGCCTTTTGGGAACAATGACAAAACCCCCCAAATCCCACAGAATTTTGCAGACCTGTTCTATCAGAAATTCAAGCCTGTTTCAGCTTCTAGCATCAGATAAACTGGAGATGGCTGCCTCTTTCAGCTGATCTCCCGGGAGGCTCCAGTTTGGTTTGGGTTTTTTTTGGTTTGGCGGGTGGTTTTGTTTTGGTTTTTTGGTTGTTTTGGGGTTTTTCTTGCTTTAAGTACAACATTTAAGTCTTAACTATAAGAACGCAAATTCTTTACGGCCATCCAGGGAAACCTTCTGCGTGCTTTACTGAAGCGCCTCTTGCTGCTACCTTGCAGCCTCTCAACTCTTCTTTTTCAGTTTCTCAACTCCTGTACTAAAGTTTCAGCTTACAGAGCTTTTTATTCTAAAACCTACTATGCTATGCCCTTTGTTAAGGGAAGCGGTAAATCAAAGCATCACTTTGCATCTGAAATCCACTGCTTTCTGGGTTTGTTTCAAATGTAGATATATGGCTGGGTACAGTGTGATGGAAATAAGGTGCTCTTGACTTTCCAGAAAGGATAAATGTGAAATGCAGAAAGGATGTGCTAACGTGAAGTATGTGACAGGAAACTTGATTTTAACTGTATCCCTTCTTAGTTTAGTATGCACACAGGTGTGCAGTTTATATGAAATCATAATCTCATGGATTCATATGCATGAAATTTGTATGTAAAAATAAAAAGGAGCCATACCTTGTCACAGTATGTTGTTTGTAGGCTGGTCAGTAAATAACTGATTCTTTTCAATTACTTTTTTGAAGTAACATTTGTTTAAAAGCATCTGTTATTCTCTTTGAAGTGATGAATGAAAAAATGTTTGAGAAAAAAATCAACCTTTTAAAGAAAATGTAATTTTCATTGACATCTTTTGGTGAAACTGGCGTGACTAGCTCAACGGTCCTTCTTTCTTTCTTATGTATTTCCACCAAGTTCTAAAAATACCTGATTACTCGAGATTCAGTCCCAACACAAGGCATCCTCCTGTCCGGGTTAAAATATGTTTCTGTCTACGTATTTAAAACGTATGACATGCCTGTGGTGGCCAGAGCAGAAGGGGAGTAAACAGCATCCAACAGAACTAAATATAGTCACTGCAGTCCATAACAAAATGAGAAAGTTGGTAGCTTAAATATCAGGTGAGATCGTCAGTTGCCTCCCTAGAACTGGGAAGAAAAATGTAAGGAGAATGAGAAGGATCAGTTATATTGACCAATGAAAAAGAAATACTTCTAAAACCTCCTCCTGACAACAGAAGAGGCTGCAGATAACAGGAAAAAGTCAGGATTGCATACGCAGAAGAGAAAGAACATCAAATGCAGATGCTTCACTGACACTCAATTTGAGGGAACCTATTTCTGGCTGTGTTTTAAGTGCGATCGATATTCAAAACAGCTTCTGCTGTAGGAAAAGGGGATAACTGACCCACTTCCTACAGAATGCAGAGACAACAATTTGACAAGACAAAATCAACAGGAACGACATACAAGCACGTGCTTCACTGCGCAGAGACCGTTTAATAGGACACTGGCTCAACCTCTCTTCCAGCAGGGTCGCACGGCACTTTGACAAGCTGCGTAACTCCCTGCGAGGATTTCACGGGACAGGAGAGAAAACACATCAACAGCAGCATCATTAAATTCATAAGCACATACACAGACCCAACAAATTGGATTAGATTTTTTTTTATCGGTAGGATTTTTGTAAAGCGGCTGCTCCGAAGCGTGCTGGAGAAGCTGGCAGCTCCTACTGTTCTTCCGAGCAGTTCTAAAACTGTTCCTAAGTGGGAACGAAAAAGCTGCTCAAGCTGACATTAAACACTCTGTAGTTAGTCAGAAAAAGCAAGAAATCGGGTTTATAACACTTGTATTACACACTCTGTGCTTTGCAAAACATCACCTACATCACGCAATATATTGCATATAGCTGGAATATTAAATTTGGCACTTCCACAGCTCGACCACAGCTAGCAATGCATTAACATTTTTAGGCTTGATTTTCTGTAGCTTTTTAAAAATAAGATCCATGAAACAACTCGTAATTATTATGGTGACAGTTTTATGCCCTAGAAAGAGCTTATGCCACTTAGAGCTCCTGTCCAAAAAAACTCCCCAACCAAAAACACTTGAAGACCTGAAATCTCAGCTCTGGAAGCGAGTTTGTGAATTATTTTTCTGTTTTGAAGCAAGTTTCTTACATTATTATTAAATATATATACTTTTATATATAATTATTGTTACAGAAAGTTTATATATCTATCTATATAATTATTATTATAGAAAGTTTATTGCAATACATTTTAGAATACTGTCACGTTTTGCTTTCTGCTTCCTTAATCTGAAAAGCTGAACCACATTTGTCTCCAGCAGATGAGCGAGCAGGTGCTTCACCAGATCACGCATCTATTGGTTAAGATACTGGTCATTTAAAAAAAAAAAAGCTTAATTAAATTAATGGCTAGTAGAGCTAAAGACTGCTTTACGCCATGATAATTGCTTGAAAGTCTTCCACTGGAAGGGGCTACACTTTTGATTACAGAGTAAATAATTTCCATATGCCGTGAAATTCAATAGTACAAGTATCCCCCTCTATTTCTTAGGCGACTGTGACCTCCACCGCTGCAGTGTTGTGCATGAAAACTTTGACTGTTACCTTAGTCTGAAATTGTTCCTGCTGTCATTGCAGATTTTAGGTCAGCTAAAGGATGAAATCCAAACCCCTGTTAACTTCAGCAGGGATTTCCATTTAATCCTCTAGTGGCAGCATTTCCCTTTCGAATAGAATTTTGCTTATTTTTTTATAAAACTACCTTCTATTTTACAAAAAACCCCTTACCTATAATTTGGCATACTTGTTTTGGCACAGATGACTTGAAATGCAGCTCTCCTCAAGAGCTGTGAACCACACAAATGTGTGGATTGTGAAGAAGACATGGAGACTCTCAATTGTTCCCAGTCCTTGCACCCCGAGGACTCAAGAAATGGGTTTCTTTTGTTAAGAGCAATCTTCCTGAGTCCATTCGTATTCTTTACAGCAAATTTGAAAGGTGCTCAGGAAAATGAAAGTGGGTTTGCAGGCCTGTATCAGGCTCTGGAACACTTAATGAAGAGCTATAGCACAGAGAGAGATGCCCACAGCTACCGTTTATCATTACTGCGTGTTGGGAAGGTGCGGCTGCCTTTCTGCTGGCATTCCTCCTCCCAGGAGGGCAACGCCTTTGAAACGGGCTCTGAAAATTGTACCGGTTAATCAGCTTTAGGGAGCGCAATAAGGGGTGCAGAAAACACTGGGTTCTCTTTTGCCACTAAATAGTAATAAGGCTGAACCAAGACACCTTCTCTTGCTCTTCTTTAATTCTCTCGTTTGTCAAATGATCCTCTCTAAAGGTTGCTGGGATGCTTAACGAATTGTAATTAATGCATTGGTTTAACTTCACATTAAAAGCAATGTTTACATCTGTAAGGTGAATTTCTGTTTAGAAGGATATAGGGATTAAAGCTGTTTCTAGAACTGTGCATTATTGTTCTCCTCTGTGCATGGATCTTTCACGCTAGCCTGTCTGGAGTAACAGGGAGGCAAAATAATTAAGAGATGAGCCCTGACTTCTAAAGAGGTTGTTTGCGCCTCCACACAGAAACACAAGCAGTGGAGAGTTGTAGACCACTACTGAAATACCACACTTTGCCTTGAAATTAGATTTTTTTTTTTTATAGTTTAATGTCTTCACACCATAAAAGTTTATCGTGCTTCACAATTTCCCCTACATACTTAGCTCATTTAGATATACAAAAGTTGGACACTTTTGCTCATTTTTCTTTGTAAGAGAGGCAAATTGGGTTTGGTACTGTTTTCTAAAAGAATTGAATTTTATCATTCGCTTCAAAGAAGGATTTGACAGACTCATAGCCAATAGGTCCATGGAAGAGTACTAACAAAGACCAGGCAGACATACGTGCCCCAGCAGCCCTCACCTGGATGCCTGGGAGCACAGAGGGCCAGCAGAAAGCTGCCTGGTCTGGACCCACCGCCCCCGCCGTGGGATGCTTTTTTATTCTTATGAATTTAAAAGAAGGATGGACAAAGTGACAGCAAGCAGATGACTGTGTTTACATGACTTCAGGACAGTCCTCTCTGGAGATGAGAGGGAAATTCCAAGAAAAAAGCTGTGAACTCTTTTAATTCTTTCTGCCTGTGAGACAATAAATGCAAATGCTGCTTTTCAAAGCCAAAATCTAATGAAGGCACCAAAGATGTGGTAGCTAATGATTAAAATTTAAGAGGGTTAGCATGTGGAGCCCTATGATGTTTGTGTCTGGGGTATTCCAGGTTTTTTTATTTTAGGTGCTGTTCTAACTATTGCGCTAAGAGATGAGGGAACAGAGCGGAATGTTGAGCGTGTACCTTAATATTTTAATGCAGTGAAACGTAAGCTCGCACGTAAAAGCTCAGTGAAGTTGGTCGCATCTATAAGACACAAGAAGTTGGCATGAGAAGACAGTGAAAAGGCCTGCTACCCTCCTGTGTGAGGCTGAATGTAAGGGCTAATATGATGCATAAGCAGAGGAATATTAATCAGTAGCGCTTTAGTATATAATTTTAATGATTTTAAAGTAAACTGTTACTTTAAAACTTACTAGAAAAGCTTCAGAAAAACAGATAAACAATCCAGTCTAGAAAAAAATGTCCTAATGTGACTTTAACGGCTGTAATTAATTGTTGCAGAGAATGTTCGAATGTTATTTGATCACCTACCTTGCATAGAAATTTGATACATGGCTCTCTTAATACAATATAAAAATGTAAAATGTAATCTGTTGATGGAAGCTCATGTTAAACAAAGCCAGCCTAGATAGAAAGCAGCTTTTTAAGTGACAACAGTTGGGCTTGGGATGAACTTCAATTGACAGATGTTGGCATATGTGCTGTTGAAATGCTTAAATATTGGATATTTGTGTCCCGGTTTAAATGAAGTTGTTGTTTTGATGTGGGAGTTGCCAGGTGAGATTTAGACCTAACATTATGCAGTATATTGGGATGAATATTTCCTTCCAGCACTGACTGATGGACAGTGAGATTTGGGGTTTGATGAAATCTAGCTACAGTTTATTAGGAAAAAAACCACTTCACATACTGCTTTAGTTTATGGAATCCACATTTTACTGAAAAGGTCTGTATCCCATACCTCTTAACAAACTGGCATCACTGAAGCTATTCATTTCACCCACTCTTTGGGACTCCGTATGTATAGATTTTGCTCGGAACTTTAAAAACTATTTCTTTATGTCTTTGAAAGATGCTCAAAATTTGGAATCAGGAAAAAGAAATCATAAAATAAGGTATCAAACAGGACAATGATAATGAAACGGGAGTCCGAAAAGAATTTGCACAAAGAAAAAAAGAAGGAAGGTGCAGACAGGTTACAGATGGAGGTGCCGCTGCAGAGCCCTTTGCCGTTGATGTTGCAACAGCAATAGTATTACTACTAGGGAGGTTACTGACCGCTTCTGTCCTGATATTCGTTGTTGGAAAACCTCGCCTGAGTTAGCTTTCTTGTTTCAGACATCAGCAAGTTTAGTTTGAAACACATTTTTAAACTAGCCAAGCCATAACTTGTTGGAGTTGAAAGCACTGGCAATATCCGCATTGTCAGAACTAGGGCAACAGTGGTTGCCAGTTCAAGACGGAAAAATATTCTGGTGATACAGATAGCTCTGAAGAAGGTAATTTATGGATGGCTTAAGTCACAAAAGAGTGGAAGTGTTTTAAGAGAGAAATACCTGGTTCAAATGGAGCATCAGCTAAAGAAATTATACGGAATAGTCGGTGGAAAGGGAGTACAGGGCAAAGGCAAGACTTGGCCACAACGAATGTTGTGGAGCCTGTGAAGAAACAGAATCAAGAAATTAATGCAGGTCTTAATGTCTTTCTTGAGCTTTCTACTCTTTCGTGTCCTTTATGCGGAGACTTGTAACTGTTCTGGACTCCTGCCCACGTTCTGTGCTGATGCTTCGTCATGCTGCAAACAACTGGAACAGGCTCATGCTGAACTTCAAGGGAAGCAGTGTGCTTCTGAAGGTGCAGACCCTTTCACTAGAGTCGTCTTGCCAGGAGGTGCTGGAAGGGGGAAGTCTGCTGTCCTGATGATCCTCCCTAGGCCCGTAAGTAACACCAGAAACTGGATTATTTGGTTTGGGATGCTTACACAGCAACAGACTACTTGCTGGTAAATGAACATACTTTGATTAGAAGTGTTTCTGCTGTTTTTCTCTGTGATACATCAATACAGATAGAATGAAATGAGACACTCACTTTTTCCTTCTGCTCATTGGAAAGGTTAACAAGACTGAGAACAGGTGCTCCGTAGCAAATCTTCTGGCTGTTTAAAGACTTCTGAAGTAGCATTTAGCACTGAAGTAACTGGGGCTGGACTGAAACTGAACTATCTTTTCTTATTTGACAGTAAACAATTAAATATACTGAATAGGAAAGGCCCCAATCCACACAGGCTTTTTTACTTTTGCTGCTCATGTGTCTTGCATCTGCCATCTTGTCATTCATGGATTGAAAACCAGCAATGTGTTCTATGGCTGCTGAAGGGAGAGTACCTAGTTTTATGCTTTCATGAGGCAGTTTTCCTCCCTCCAAACTGGTGTGCTATCAACATGGGTATGCTGAGTGGACATAGGAGTATTTAAGAGATGGCTGTGTTGGGAAGCTCCCAGGAAGACATGGGATCAAGGTGACACCGTTTTCCCACACCCTTGCCTCTTGTCTTCTCAAGAGTAACTTTGCCTCGCCTTGGCAGTGTTTAGCGCAGATTTGAGCACCGCTTGTCTGCATGTTCAGACGAGAACTTTCTTTTAATCTAGAGAGAAAAGGGTGGCCACTACAGTAGGGGCACATCTGCCTTGTACAGTTCTCACTGCCCTGAAGGGCCTGTTCCAATGGAAGGGGCAGGAAAGGTAGGCTTATTTCCATGGAAAAACCTATGCAGAAGAGCCTTAACATACAGCTGGTGTACAGACAGTTCAGAGAAAAAAAGAGGGGGAAAAAGAGACAATAGAAGACTCACCAGAGAGGAAAAATTACGGTAAGACTATGTAAGTTATCTTCTGTGGATGGCGTTGGGGGGGGGCTAAAAAAACCCAACCTGCTTTTGGTAGGTGTCTTTAAACTGCTTGCCTGAAATGTAAAGTACACACAGCCTTGTGGAAGTGTTTATTAGTGTATTAGAACCTACTATTTTCAAGCGCCAAGAAGCTAAATGATAGATGTTTGGTTAATGAAAAGAGAGTTGTCACCTGCTTACTGGGGTGACCTAACAGCAGAGAGAAATTAAACTGGGCTGTTACCAGTTGTGTATTCACAAAGTACAGACGATAACTATTTCTCCCTCACCTGACAGCAGTGAGGATGACAGGCTACAGGAGAGTCAACGTATAAAACATCCAGTGACTACTCTGAGAGGAAATTAAATGTTGTCAGAAAAATGCAACCAGATGCAATAGATACGCTGAAAACAGGGATTTAAAGGCTCTTTGCGCAAGCTTTCCGCACACTTGGAACTTTGTTTTAGAAGCTATTCTAAGTACAGGAACACTGCTGGTGTAGCGTCAGCTGTCTTCAGTTTCATGAGGGACGCACTTCGGCAGTTCCTTCATTTGAAAACAGTTATTGCAGTTTGTCAACCTGTTGTCCACGGTGCACACACTGCTTTCTTAACATCTGGAAATGAACAACCAAGTCACTTTCCTTGGTGTAATTTAATTGCCATAGCAACAAGGAGGCTATTATTACAGACAAAGGAAACGGCTTTAGGAAAGCAGAATGGTAATCAAGTAATCAATAGATGGGCCCTTGGTGCCTTCGTACAGTTACTAACCCAAGTCCTACACTTGGATCGTTTGCAGGCATTAATTCTCCCCTTCACCTTTTTGACTTTCTCCAAGATTTTCAAATGCAAAGTTTTATTTTAGCTTAAAAAAAATAATATGATGAGAGTCACGCAAAGAGGCCAGAGTTATGAAAAGATGTGAGACTTCACAGACAAGCGCTGAAGATACTACTTCTCTTTTGCAAACTCATCTGTAGGAATAGTAACTTGTTCATTCCCAACATCTGTTAAAGGAATACGGCTCAAAGCCTTATTTTACATTAACCTAAAAATCTTCGCTAAGCCACAGGAGGTAGTGGTTTGATTTTAAAAGTGCTGTGCAACTACTACTTACAATCCAATTACTGTTGATACTACTCCCCAGCTGGCAATCAGTGTTTTTTAAAGCTCATGTTTGCTGTTATTTGTGGTTTACGTTGTGTAGTCATCCACAGAAGTTGTTAATTAGCTTGATTCCTCTTCTCTTGTTTCAGCATTTGCTTGTGTGAGACTTGAAAAGGGAATGATTTGCATCAGCTTGAAAGAGGTTCTGTTCTTCCATTTATTAGTATTTATACTAATAGCTGCATCAACATCTTGTTCAGCAGTTTTGAACTCTTAGGAATTTCCTCACGCAAACTACAAAGATTTAAACCCACAGCAAACACTTGTTGACTCTACACTAACAGCTTTTAAGTAACTTGACTACACAGCAATTAGATTGTGGTAAAATACACATGGATACCAGAAGGTTTACGTGTATTTTAATAAAGCATCAAACAGGATGATTACTGCTGCCCGTAAAAGCTGGGTAGTACAAACAGATTTTTGGTGCAGACATTTTTTAAATAACTGTGTTAAAAATTTCAGCTTGACATGATGTGAAATTCTTTGCCTCCTAAGATGCCGTCACTAACAAATAAATTAAAGAACAATTTAAATTCTCTTACCCTTGACCCCAGCAACATAGTGGCTCACCATAGGCTTAGAAAATGAAAAATCCCTTGAGGTGTGTTTATGTGTGTGTGGGAAGAAAGAGTCTTACTTAGTTTGTCCTTGTTAAAATCCTATTCTACCTTCAATCTGCAAATGGGCTAATACAGGTTACACTGAATTGCGATGCTGTCCCTACCCACGTAGTCCATCCGGCACTGTGCAGACTGTGATTTCTACCCCAACACTGCAGCTGCAAAAGCTCTGACCCAGCACGCCTGGGTAAATGGCAGTGGCCGGTTCTGGAAAATGTGAGCTCTTTCAAGTACAAAAGGAAGGAGCCTCAGGTTCTTTTGAACTGTGCTATGCAACCGCCACCAATACTTCAATTAAGATTGACATTTGAATGAAAGTAAACTTATTTTCTTTCTTTTGTAAGGGGGGGGGAAGTGTCAACTGAATACATCCTCCACAATCCTGTCGCTGTTGCCTGGAAAAAAATGAATACTCAGGATTAAGCAATTTGGGGAAGTAATTTTAATATTTGGAAATGACTTCCCTGGTAGAACTTGAGGTTATAACTTTTTTACTGCCAAAAAATACTGACTTTTGAAATCAAAATGCAGGAATACTTTACTCTCAAAATTTAAGAAATACATGCTAGCCTAGTGTCAAAAGCTTTCCACATCCAGCTAATAGCACAGCCTAGTTTTGTGAAATCAAGTACGTCCAATATTCTATGTAAAACAGACTTTCCACTTTTGTCAGACAACAGGTCAAATGGTGACTTGACAGCTTTGACTGAAGTTCATGTCACAGGAAACCTTAAAGTTACTGGCAACAAGAAGTCAGTGCTTCTCCAGAAGAAACATAAGAACAAGACAGGTGTCATAGTTTGTGACGCTGTGCAAGAATTTGAGGCCGCCTAAGAATTCTTGTTTTGTGTGTAAGGTAATTTTTGAGAAACACCTTTTTCTGCCTTATTAGGGAGTGGGATGGTATTTTTTCAGCTCTTTGTTAAAGACTCATTCTACCTGCAATCTGGAAATGGGCTAATACAGGTTATGCTGAATTGTAATGATGTCCCCACTCACGTAGCCCATCTCACACTGTGCAGACCATAGGTTCCAGCTCAGCATCTCAACTGCTTCATTTTTGTCCTGCTAAAGGGGGACAGAGCAGCTCTGATTTTAATAGCAGTAGCGTCAGCAGTATTAAAAATTGCATTCTGAAACTGTACTGGTATGACCCCTTTTAGCCTCAGAAGCTACTTTCTTGTATACAAATGTTTACATTTATAGTTCAGAAAAGGAATAGTGCAACAGCCACAGATCAGTGAACAGAGGGCAGTGGAATTCACCTCTGATTTTACTGCAGAAGAGAATGTACAACAGTTTTGGGAGTTAAACTACAAATTAGAGTTTATATAATGCTGGTAAAACTTAAAATCCAGGATGTGCACTTAAGCAAACCACTGATATGGTTTAAAATGCTGCAACCCACATACCGCTGGTGAAACAAAATGGATGACTTTGGCTCAAAACGCCTCCTGGGCCCCACTGCACTGGAATGACAAGAAACTAGGGGTAACCTCTAGGAGAAGAAGGGTAGTTTGATGACCCTGTTCTGGCACCGAGCGTCTGCCCAACTCTTTCCAGCCCAGTAGCCAAAGGTTTCCTAGCATCATCAAGGAAGTAATGAGGATGTGATAACACTCTCTTAGCCAGACCTAAAATTCTTTAAAGGGAAGGCCTAGATTTGAGGTCTAACACTCAAGAGCTTGTAATTTTGTAAAGGTAAGTTCAGAAGTCCAGGCTGAGGAAGTGTTCTTAAACTGGAAGTCAGCAAAGCACATATTTTAGTGAAAACGGCAGAAAATTAAACTGATTCAATTTGTGCCTAGTGAGACACTCAGATGAAAAGTTACTGTAGGCAAAAAATCTGATTGTGAACTAATAACTGAATGCTGGAACCACAGTACTGTTAAGCATTAACACAACTTGGTGATTTCTTCCCGTTCTAGTGGTATAAGAAGTTGTTTAAGCCATCTCAAAAGATTAAAAATATTATCTAGTTACCCCTGCCAACTGGTACACAAGCCTTTGAAAGCCTGAGACATGAAAATCATTACACGATTCTTCACCAATCAATGTAGGCTGTCCTCCCTTTTCTCCCCTAGTACAAGAAGATGGGAGTAAGTTAGCTCCAGGATTTGGGGAAAGGAGAACAAAGTCTTTACTCTTAAGAATTTAGGAAAATGTTGTAAAAACAAGCTTAATTCATGGCAAGACAGTCTTGGCTCATGTATAAAAGCACATGTATGAATCTGAATTCAGAGCAGTTGCTAAACAGAGCAGTTTATTGCAGAGTTGGTAAAAAGCACTGACAGACAAATGGCCAACACAATTTTCAAACTGTAACATTAGATACGTATCTTAGCTGCATGAGTACATCTGACATCAGTGAGATTACTCACAAGCAAAACTCGAAACCCAAACAGACTATAAAAACTCTTCTTTTGAAGGGAGCTGAATAGCTACTTACACCCTTTCCATGTAACGCATGTTTCAAGGGCTCCCCCTCGGATGTCTAATTAAGACATTTACACAAAGTGAAGAGCATATAAAGATATCTTTACCATGAAAAGAAAAACCTGACTGCAGAAGTAGTTACCCATTCTGCTGACCAGAAGCATTTCCCCTGCAAAGTGTTCCCAGTTTTGACGTTAGAAAAACACTATGTCACGAGGCCTTACTGCCAATTCTAAAGAGAAGTAGCTTGATATTAATTTTTAAAATCCTGATTTCATTGAAATTTTAACTTTCTAATTTGTTTCACAATTTCAGTGTAAAACAGTGTGTCCAAAGTGCCAGAGAAGAATGAATATTCTGTATTATAACGTCACAGCAAAAAACCCAGACCTGAACCATCTCTGAAGTATTACAGTACACAGCTTGGGGTAACTCCCCACCCAGCGTGTTGCCATGTTACACAGAATTGTACTCGGCTGATTTAAGTTATCTTACTGTGATAGCAGCGCAATGTAGTAGCAATGCAGTTCGCTGTTAAACAGTAGCAAACAGCAACAAATGAAATTAAGTTTTTGCTAGAAGAGAGTTAAGTCATGAGTTACACAACTCCTTTAAAAGGACTGAATGGAAAGTCAGACAGACTTGACCCACAAACACAATACAGACAAAACAGAATGGAAAAGAAGTACATCAATCCAAACTTCCAAAAAAGGAGCTAAATGACTTACCTTGAAGTCTTGTCTGTTGAAGAAAGAACAATGCCCATATTCTCAGTGTGTTCATTACATAAGAATCCCTTCGTTAACAAGACACAGCCACTATTTTGTTTCATGGGCTCATGAAGAAAGGATGTATTTGTGCTGTACTTTTTATCATCAAATGCTATTTCCAGAGCCACGCTGTTACTCTGAAGTGGCTTCATTAACAAATGAGGAAGTGATATATATCCTATCTCCATTAGAACCATGTGCGGAAAAAGAATGTTTGCCATATGGGAAAAAGGAGAAAAATCGGTGAGGAAGTAAGTGCTTAAGCTTCCTGGGTATCATAGCAAAAAAGGCAAAGCTTAAATTGGCTTTATGTACATTATATTTGCAGTTCTGAACATGTGTTCATGTGTTTTACAGCCATTCAACAATGACATTTTGAAATTTTACTGTAATTGCAGGATTGCTCTTAGAAGCCAGAAAGGTGAGTAATTTTTAAGTTTTTGGTGCAGTATGATGAGGTTAGTAAGTTTAATACATCTACATTTTAATTCCTTGCTGATTCTTGACCGAATTATTGGAGTCTTTAGCAGTATGATATAATTGTTGGGTCATATCCTGAAGTGCACTGGAGCAGCAGCTTAACAGATGGCATCGTGGAAGGCCTGTATTCATTAAACAATGCTTCAAGATTATTTCCTTAATTCTCCTTCTGGAACATTTACCTTCGTTGATGTATGACACCCGGTTCCAGGAGGTAACAGTTATTACCAGAGGAAGATGGCTTTGATCCCTGGGTCAACTGCAAAGCCAAAGTGGAAAAATGCATCTTTGCAATGTGCAAGGGCAGCTGATACTGGCTACTGCATAAGCAGTCCCACCTCTAACAGTCTGTCTTCTGTCATGAATCTTTTTCCTTTCCTTTCTCCTTTCCAAACCCAGTTTCTTCTCATGTCTAACTGGGAACACCACACAGCGTTAATCTCTTACATAACATTGTATCTGTTTCCCCACGATCACCAAACACTGCAAGAAGTAAACTGGACTGAATTACAAAGGAAACAATAACAAAAAATATAACTCCCTTAAGCACCCTGTAACTTTTTTTGTGAGTTTTACAGCACCTGACAAGGTTAACAAAAAGAAAAAAAAAAGAAAGAAAACTTTATACTTCACTTTTCTTGATGACATTGATTTGTAAATTCTAAAGACTATCTACAACTTGTCAAGTCATCTCAGTTTCAGTTTTGCTGGTACGCGTTACAGATAATGATACTGACAGCTGCCATTTAAGGCACAGTTTTGATTCTGGGATGAAGATTTAATCATTCTTGATATCAAGCAGGCATTATGTTCTCAAGGTCTCTGAGCAGCCTTTTTGGATATAATACTAAAACAATAAGGTCAACTGGGGGAAAGACACAAGTGACAAACTTTAGATTATGGTCATAAAAGTGCAAGAGACCCAGCTTGCACACTTCAACATGTTAACGCCCCTTCCAGTTTGAAGTTCCTCCTGAAGGCAGTATTAAGCCAGGACATTTTATGCTGAAACAGATAAAGTAGTATGTAGACTATTCTACCTCAGCAAAAGACAAGTTGCTAAGAACACTCTAACGTGATTCCCTGTGCTTTTCTACCTAACCATGCTTCACGACTACAAAAATATGTTTTCTGTGAAGTATGTAAGAAGCTTAAAACAAAACATATGCTTTGAAAACCGAACCAATGCTTTTATTTATTTTTAACCAAGTTTTCACCCTCTACCTACTGCTTAAAAGCCAAGATCAACGAACAAATAATGGTACGTTCAAGAAAAAATTAGATATCTACTGCAGGCTTAACATGGCATGTTAAGAGTATGCCTGCAGCTGGAACTATTTCTTATTTATTCTAGATTACAATATTCACTACTGTATTTAAGAACAGATCTTTTGTGTATAGACAAGCTCTAAAAAACCCTCATTGTTTTCCTCTTCAGTATAAAAATATAGCATGCACACACACAAAACAAGACTTCTCTAGGCAAAGATGCCTGCTGTAGGTAAAAATAAAAAAAATAATTAAAAAAATTTTGAAAAGTCTTGTACAGATAAAAGCCAAGATGCTATGCATGTACTAATGTCAACCGTGTAACAAACGTTCATTCATTCTATACTATTCTGACAGGTGGATCCAGAAAGTACATTTGCATTTACTTAATCTTTATGTTTCATGTGCTCCTTAAATTGCCACTGAACAGACTTGCTAGTATAATCCAGAAATGTCTAATTTCGTTCCAAATATTTTTTTTAAACACAAAAGCAAATGAATACAGAATTGTTTATGACTCAAGAGCTAGTTCAACAAATTAAACTTCCCAAAGACAATACATTTGTTTCCTGAGATGGCTAAAAGTCACGTTTCAACTTCATGTTACACTGCAATTAACAAAAAATACTATGCACAAAATCAGAGGTTAACTACAGCATACAAGCACATTTACAGAAGTCACCTATTTTCACTAGTACTATTTGTGTTAACGTGTACACCTTAACAAAAGTCCTAAAATAATCTTTATACATTACAAAACAAGGATTTACAAAACTTTATTTTATTTCCAAGTTACTTCATTCTAAAAATGTTGAAACATAAAAAAATACCATTTACTAAAGGAGTTTACAATAAAAGGCTAACAATCTGGCATGGAAGAGGTAAATATATGGAAAGCTGTTTTAACAGTCACAAATCAGTCGCTGGTGATTAAAGAACACTTTGTTCTTCAAAGCTGGTAGGCACTTCCACGTAGCCAGCAATGTAAGTTTTCCTACCACTCCTTTTCCCTCCCATACATAAAAATATCCAATGCAATAGAAAAAAAAAAAGTAGGCTAAAAGAGTGGACATGTGATCAAATAAAAGCATTATCTAAGGTCTTGTTTATTGTTCATCTTGTGTAAGTGTAAAGATTTTGTCCCAAAGTTTTCCTGACAAGATGGAGTTATTTGGCCTTTAAAACTGTTAGCTGAAATATCTCCCTTTTTTACCAGTGTATGTTGTTTGCTCACTGCTGTATTGTTGGTTTATGTCTGTAACAGAAACTGGCTCTAGGCCAGCCCAGGGGTCCTCAAGCATTGAAGGTCTGTAATAGTTTTCCACATCATTAGACACTCTTTTCTCTCTGCCATGCGCTGTACCAAATGGAGTAGATGTCCTGGGTGATTCCTTTGGAAGAAAACCATCAGGTAAAGAAACATTTAATAGACTAAATAAAACTAAAAAAAAAGTTTCCTACTAATGTAGCAGAGCTTTGAAGCTGATTATTAATGATAAATACTCCTCCTAACCTGCATCTTCCTCAGAAAATATTAATTTTATTATACTTTTAATTATGAGTGATGATTTACCAGGATAAGAAAAAAAAACACCTGTCTTCTCCAAAATACTTGTCACTCTGGCACATAACTACAGAAAAGCTCCTTATGCTATTTTTCAGAAGCTGCCTAAGTCAACTACATGGCTAACTCAAAAGCTCAACAACAAAACAGTGAGTTAGAGGCTGAGGAAGAGTTGATAACGTTTACAAGAGCAGAAGTCAGGTAATAAGTACTTACAGATTGAACACAGCATTGTATAAATCAAACAGCTATGAATGACCTGAAGAACTATTGGGAAAAACACCCTGTTTTAAGTAAACTAGTGTTCTGCGAAATCTGAGACGATTGATATAAATTCTGGATGGTAACCAGTGAATAAACAGATAGTGCATAAAAGAAAAACCTTTTGCATGGGGCTTTTGATCTTTGAATTTTATTTTTTTTTTTTAAATATCAAGGACCACCACAATTTCTTCTACAAACCTGCTACAGGTCTGCAACTTAGAGAGCTATGACATAAAGGAAATCACTATAACAGTTTTCTCCTGTTAGTATCATCCATTGTTCTTTTCCTCAGATTCACCTTCCCCAAAAGCAAGGTTTTGGCTAAAGCTATATTCGTTTAAATTGTTTTAACCAAAGTTAAACCTATACTACAGATACACAATAGTTTCCAAACACGCCTGTTGCATTCGGTATGATTAGAAGAACGGGATTCCTTCAGGCTGATTATCAGCCTCAGACTTTGTAAAGGAGGGTAAAAGCACTGATTAAGGGCTGCTTCCCTCACCCTCCAAACTTACTGGACCAGCAGTGATGGTGATATTTGAATTTGACTAATAAGCCCTACTAGTAAATAGATCATATGAAATAATTTCTGGGTAAAACCAAGAAATGGTGCCATATAGCAACATCCTCTGTGCTTAGCCAGATTCCCCTGAAAACTGCTTAGTCTTGAACCTATTTCTAAAAACATGCTGCCGCAGAAGCCTGCTTGCGTGGTCCCCCTAAGTACTGTTCTAGAACTCCTAAGGCTTGATTATAATGGAGACACAGCCAAATATGGGAACATCCATGTCTTATTTACAGGGCACTGGTCTCTAATGATTCGTTGCAGTACAACTGGGTTATGCAGATAATATGATGATCTCGAAAAATTACTAGGAGGTAGAGATACTTCATTGTATCAAAACCACAAGGGTAAGGTCAGAGAATCACCTCAGAATACATTAAAAACTTTCTAAGAGACAAGGAGTTTCCTAGAACATTCACTAGCAAAAATGACATTTATGTTAAGCACTCACATTTAGTAGTAAAGCAGTAGTATTCTATTTTCAAAATAAAATAAAAAACCCACCTCTTTAAAATACCATGCTTAACAGAGACCCTGTAACTTTGACATTGTAAGACAGTTTGAGTGTGGAGTTTTTTTTAATGTTATGTCTAATCTGCTGGACTCAAAAGCAAGCTGAGCTGACATAATGATCTGCAGTATCCTGTGACAGAACAAAATAGTTCAATGGTAAGACTCTTTGTTTTGTAATATTAGATTTCACTACAATATAATGCAGGCCAGCAGTGACACCAACATTTCTGCATGTTTGAAATCTAGGAAATCTATTATTACGTAATACAAGATTAACGGCCTTCAACAAGTGTTAAATTTAAGCACATGGATATTAATTTTTTAAAATTTAAAATACTATTCATTATATGCTTTTTTCCCTTTTGTATTTCCTTTAGGAAAAAACCTCAAAATGTGATTATTCATTATTATAGCCCTGTGTAAAAGGAAAATACCTGTGCAAGCGAAACCATTCTGTGCAAGAAAAACTGTTTGGTGCCAAAGATACCTTAAAAAAGAAAAAAAAAAAAGGTACCACTGGTACCAACAGCCTCTTGTCACTGAACTTTCCTTAAAGAAACAGCCACTCTATTCTCAGTGGGCTTCTTCCAGATAACAAATCTCTCTATAGCAGAAATAAACATCTTCTGGTGCTATTCATTAACATGTTACTGAATGGGATAACACTGCCTTGAAAATGGGGACAGTCACTCCTTTTATCAGCTTTTTTCACCTGATGTAATTTTAGCTGCTGGCAGATGCACAGAAACACAGAAGTCATGATTATACCACTTCACGGGATTTTTTTATTTTTTTTATTTTTTTTTTTTTTGTACTTTCTGTAATAATTTTCAGCCCATCACCACTAACTAGCTACTGCTACTAGCTAGTTTGCTAACTTGTGTTGAGTATGGAAAGGGAAACACTACCCTTTCACTACTAGTGAATTCTAAGAGAAGACATTCATAAGGTGAAACAAATATGTTTTTGTAAAATATAAAGTAGATGCATCTCTGTGGAAAAACCATAAAGCTCTGTAAAGCATTGGCCAGATAAAGGTCAAGTCAGCCATTTGGGGAAAAATCAAGCTTGCTATGTTTTTCTTTAAGTTTTCTGTCCATTTCAAAACATGAAAGTCTGCAAGCAGAAAATGAGCACAGAAGACTAATAACATGTCATTACTAGAACACTGAAGTAAATATAAAGTCTTTTAGATTTCCTGATGAGATTTTAACAAGTCACTCAAAATTTTTCATCTCAAAGGTGACAGTAGATGAAAAATTCCAAAAGCACTCTAGTTCTCTTAACAGCAGCATCTACAGAAGAGAAGGGAACAATCCACATACCTCAGAAGAAGTTTGATGTTTAGAACACGCAAAAACTCCCTCTACCTAAATCTACTCATGGCCTCATGGACTGAGATTCTTGTTGCCCATGTCAAAGAAAATGGGGACTCACGGTTTATGAGACTTCCTCCCTCCATGACTGCCTCTGTTGTCCTCCCAGGCAAAACCATCCGTGTGTATACAGGTAAAAGTATACACATACACACTACCTTAGTCATAGGCAAAGCTACAGACATACAATGTCTTTCTAGTCTTAGAAAGCATCACCAACAGGTCAATGCTCCTAAACTACTCACGTGGTCTGCAGAAGGAAAGGGGAGAAGGGAAAACGTCGTGACCATCTGTGACTGGATTCAGACGTACCTTCTTTATGTCAGGTTTCTTACATAAGCCCAAGGATGGAGCCTACGAGACTATTCCTGCCCACAGGTCCTGACCCGAAAAAGTTCTGACTAAAACTAGAGGCAAAAGGATTCCTGCATATTCTTCTACTCAGTTAATTTAAGGCAGGCTTTTAAAAAACAATTGATTATCCAAGAAGTGATCTTCCGAAGGGAAATGTCTATACATCAGTGACATAAACTGTCCCTCCAGATTCTGCAGCAAAAACCCCACATCCTTTGCCTTTTCAACAGGTACAGAGGTTATGCAATCTGTAGGCTTCCCCACTCTGACAGCCTCTGCTATTGTGTTGAAGAAAATGTATAAAGTTTGTAATGATCCCCCTCCACCAACTATGATAGTTATCTGCATCGTAGAAAAGCAACCAAAGACTGTTTTTGAATGGAAACGTGACTGCAGTGCAGGCACACTGTCTAATCTGTGTTACAATTTGACTTCATTATTACACTTTAATCCTTAAAAGTGTCAGTAAGAGTACGTGAAAATTTTATCGTTGTTTTTACTGCACGTGTAATTTGTTACACTTTTAAGGCTTCTGTAATACTGCATAAAGCCAGCTATGTACATAAAGTTGGTATCACCTCAAGAACTTGTCATCCCTATTTGCACTGCCAGTTGCATGCCCCAACTAAATCATCTGAAAAAAGTGTAACTCACAGAACCTGTTGTTGACAGCTCTCAGAAAAACTACTTTATACAAACTAAAGCTTTCAGCGCAATACAAAGACTTTAAAATTTTACTCTATGACCCCAACAGATGCTGTCATTTCTGCTTAAAGGAGCCTCAGCTTAATTCTCTTTAATAGAGCACTTCTTTTCTCTGCTCATGTCCCAGAAAGCTCTCTGTGTGGATAAGGCAGCTTCCATGACGTAAGACAACACAGGCAAAGGAAAAGCACACAGCACTTCACCACTGTGTTAAAGAAAACTGATCAAAGGGAGGTGCATAAAGAGGTGTTTGCTGCAGTTTTGGGTCATGCTTAATTTTCTCCCTACCTCCACACGTCAAGAGTGTGAAAAGGAAGAAAGCTATGCTCTTTTGAGTCCTTGTGTCTTCCCAACAGGCCTCAGCCAGGCCTGGGGCCCTCTTCCCTTTCCTGACCATGCAAGCTGTCTGAGCTGGCGCCTCTCCATCCTCTCTACTGCGGGGGGGGGGGGGGGGGCAGTGGTGGCCCGGG
>NW_009259486.1:771596-772209 GCF_000687185.1 Egretta garzetta | reverse complement strand
GGCCGTCCGCCCCGCGTGGGTCCGGGAGGGCGGGGGAGCGGGGAGCCAGCTCGTCAGCCTTAACCAGCCATTCGTCACGCTGACCCTGAGGAGTTTTGGGCGTTTTCAAGCCGAAGAGGCATAATCTGAAGGCAGAGAGTCTTAGAGAGTCTTATAAGATGCAGCTGTGCCCGGTTAACTGAAATGACAAGGCATAGTGATAAGCCCCGGTGTTAGCCCGCGCCACTGCGGAGTTGTAGGTGAAAGCCCGTGGTACTGCCGTCGATTAAAATCATCAAAATCAACCGTTGTAAAGCAAAGCAAGCGCCTCCCTCGCATTCCATGGCGCTTCAGATACGCTTTCTTGTACTCCTTTCTTGTGCCGTCTTCTAATACGTGAGCCTGCAGGTACTGCACGCGTTACAGCAGTCCCAACTGAAAACAACGCATACAATGACAGATTTTAAAGGGCACTTTAGTGCAAGGTTCGGTTTTTTTAAATCACTTTGAACTGTCAGCAATTCTTCAGTAGCTCAGGCAATGAGACCTACACATACAAACTCATAGGAAAACGCCCTCTTGGAAGAGAACCTCATATTTAGCGCTATAAACTCAAGTTAGTTATTAGCATTCC
>NW_009259486.1:769902-771562 GCF_000687185.1 Egretta garzetta | reverse complement strand
AATGCAAATCCTCAACACCTCAGTAAAAAATAGTACAGATTTTTTTTTTTTGGGGGGGTGTGGGGTGTGTGTGTTCCATCAGTGCAACAAAGCATTGCTCGGTTTTAGGACATTGCAACATATAAAAGGGCTTTCAGAACAGCAGCAAACAAAAGTTAGCCGATAAAATAAGCAGAATATTTCTATGCTTTGTGTACCAGCCTTGCTTTTCTTTGGCTTGAAACAGTTGCTGTTTGGTTGGTTGGTTGGGTTTTTTTTTCCCCAATGGCGATAACTATATTCTCAGTGAACTCAGGTCTCTACTGTTTTACAATCTCCCTGTGAAAAACGGGGCAATATCCTTGCAATTCTAAAATGGAAAGAGACTAAACCTGCTCACTTAAATTTTTTGCTAATCCTTTACTGTTTTATCTTCTTAAGAAGACCAATTTTCTATCATTATGCACACAAGGAATGCCATGTCTTTGCAATTCGGTTTATCAACATAAGAATCAATTTGCCTGATCAGTCTTATTCCAGAAAAGGACAGCTTCATTTAATTTAAGCCCTTTCCACACCAAACAAATTAGAAATACGTATTGTTACACACACGTTGAGTTATAGCGGGATGGTTTTGCTGATTAATTTCTTCTTGTTGACAAGTCCTAATTGCTTCCAGGATTTTAAGCACCCATGTCATACTTTTCATTACACGTAGCACATTCAGTCAAAAAACCCGTCACGCAGAATTATTTTCTCTGTGTTCTTCCTCAGCATTCAAGCCACCTGACACACAACACTTCTTAAGCCTGTGCTGTTCGTAATGCTCATTTTCAAGCAGTCAGAAGTTTCAGCTATTCTTGAGGTGCAGCTGTCGCCTTATCCTCACAGAGTATTTCTCGTAAATAAATGCTGAACCTCTGCGCCGGCTTTTTTATCCTATTACAGAGCAAGAAGACACCATGGTGTTCCTGCAACAAGCCTTCCACTCTGTTCTAACCCAAACAAAAAATAGTTGGAAAGTCGTCAGCTCAAGGAAAAATTGCTTAAAGGTCAGTTCGAGCTAACCCTTCCATAGCAATATACAACTGAAGACGTAGCTTACAGCATAGGTAATATTGCACCTTCAGTGAAGCCAAACCAAGATAAAGGATTTACCTCCTGCTGCTGAGAGGATTTAATGGCACCCAGCACAGCTGCCTACCTTGTAAGTGTGGAAAACTCGTGTGGGGATATTTTACTTTTATTCCGTCTTGGCAATGTTGTACGTCGCAGCCTGTAGACTGAAGTGGAAGTACAAGTTTCTAGCCATCAACCGATTGGTTTGCCCAGGAATTAGATGTTGCAGCAAAAAAACCCCAAACCAAACTAAACCAAACCAAACGGTCTATTTTGTATCGATACTGAGGTTTTTACACAGGAACTGGCATTACTGCTGCAGTATCTGCAAGACACCTCAGCATCTGCCAAGACAGACACCTCAGCATCCGCAAGACACCTCCCCGTCTCATGAAGTCCGGCCACCTGCCTCCTGCACACCGAGAAAAGCAGCAGAGGCACCCGTTTGACCGGGACTGCTTCACGGGAGAGAGGAACCATCCCACCACCCCGGAGGAAGGGGCACCCCTCTTGACAGCAGCCCCAGAACTCACGGCGGGAAAAGCCGGGGGCGGCGCCGGCG
>NW_009259486.1:676949-769110 GCF_000687185.1 Egretta garzetta | reverse complement strand
GTGCCTGCTGTCCAGTTCTAGGCCTGATTTTTTTCAGAGGTTACAAAACTCTATACAGTTGTTTTGTTTGTTTGTTTGTTTTTTTCTTCATTAAAAAAACCCCACCAAGCTGCAACAAAGTCGTTTTCCTCTGGCTTTCAGATTTCTCTGTTATTAAATAACATAGAAAAACACTAACAACTGTGTTAATTGCGTTAGAACTGGAGGTCAGTTTCCCAAGATGAATGCACCAAGCGTGTCTCTGGTTGGAGTCTACCTATTGACAATGAAGTAATCCACGGTAGTGATGGAGTTGGTCATAGCTTGCTGCATGTATAAATGAAAAAATATTGTTTGTGCAATCAGACTAGAGGCAATAGACTGAAGGAGTGATGCCCTCTGGAATTTGATGTAATTGGAATGGAATCTATTTAATTTGCATTGGTGCAGAAATATTAAATGTACCAGTTGGCTCTCTTGTTTACTTCTGTCACAAGTATAAAGGAAAGCTTTTTTGGGAGTATGACATGAGAATTAACTTCTGTTCTGTAGAATGATCTCTCTGTTGGTTGCTTACTCGTATTGTTGTTAGACCAACATTGGGACAACCTACTGAGCTTAACTAAAGAGTTTAAATCATATTGAGAGTGAGTGGAAATACTTATTCTTCATCAAAGTTATTTATAAAACATACATATGAATGTTTAATTTACAGTAAATTCAAGCATTGTGGGAATAAAGAATTTACAAATAGGATATAGATAGAGCTGGGAGCATGGGTTTTTCTTTCAATCATCAAGTTACTGGAATAATTAAAAGCAAAAATACAAGAGCAAATGTGAGCTCATATTTTAGAGGATTTGGACTATTGAGCCAGAATTCCAACAAAAAACACCCTGTGGGAAAAGTTTTAAGTTTGGGTATGTGCCTGTTAGGTAGATAGCAAGGAGGGGGAGGAAAAAAGCCGGGAGATGCTTCTGGTCAATACTGATCAATTCTGTTTGTGGTGTGGTTTTGTTTCTTTTTGTTCCCCCAATAAGGGCTTGGTAGCACGTTGGTCCTCAGGATCAGTGTACTAGAACTGCTGTTTCTCCGATAGTCAAAAGGCTTTCCGTTGTAATTGTTTCAGGAAATTAGTGTCCTTCTGGAATGCAAATCCAGGTCCTATATGTTTTCTTTTGTGAGTATCTGTGCTTTTCTAGTTTGAAGAGACTAATAGGTCTGTCTTTTCCCTCAGATTTTCAGAAGCAAGCTTTTTGCTCTCTTTCTTGCATTTCTTCATTGTTGTGGACATCAGTGTTATTTATCAGCATAAAAAAAATCACAATGGACTGTTTCTCTCTGAAACAACAATTGTACGCTCCTGTTCTGTTCCAACTATAGAAGAGACCTAATCACTGAATGGCATGTTAGATGTTACCATAATGTGAGCAATATGATAATTAGTAAGGATTCATCAGTCTTAGTTATGCATAAATACATATTTACAGACTAATCCTAACACTTTATAGGCTTCTTTGGAGAATTATCTTTATGGAGTCCTGCAGTTCAGCCACAGGTAGAGAACCCTTTGGCTCTGAAAAGTTGCTGCTGTTCTGGTAGTGTACCTGTGAGAAACATGAGTAATGCTAAATGCTGGCTCAGGAGGAGAATAAGTGAGCCATTGAGTAAGAGTGTGCAGCTTTAAAAGGTGTAAAGGTGTGGAAAGAATAGAGGAAGGTGGACTCTTTTTGTTAACTACAATGATTTTATTTTTTTTTTTTTTGGGAGCTGTGCTTTTCTGTAAAGCTGCTGTTTACATATTTTCCTGTAAACACAGAGTAATGCCATTGTGAAGCAAATGGTGCACTCTGTTCCTTAACAGACAAGCATATGCTCAAGTGTTTGCTCAGCTAGAGCCAATTTGATAAAATTGAGGTTAAGCTGGAGGGTCTGTGGTGTTTACCTGGCACTAGCACAAGTATTTTCTGACACTTGGAACTTTTACTGAGGCGTGCAGCATTGAAGAGAAGGTGGCAGCCTCAAGTTTTCCCAAAGGCTTTGAAATGTGCAAAATACACTGCTGCTCCTACATAAGCATGTCTTCAACATGCTTCTTGGTCTGCATATTGTATTAAAACCCCAGACCCATTAAACTCAAATCCCTTGGGAGTGATTGGTCATAACTGAGGAAAATGTCTTGAAGATGGAGAACGGGATGCAAGTGCTCTCACTCGGAGTAGTACACTGAATGAAAACATTTTAGCAGAAGCCTTGAATTCCCAATGCTGCTTCATATCTCTCTAGCTTTTTTATTACCTCTCTATATCTATCTCCTTATTACCATATATACAGTAAGGTAGGAGGGAGAGTTATGGGGGTGACTGAAGGGTGGCTGAGGTCTGATGGAGGGAGTGTGGAGCAGGTGACATAGGTGTTCACTGCTGCATGACTGGAAACACACCACACTGCCCTGCACGCTTTGAGGGACTGTAGTTCTCTCCGTTCTGTAAGGAAACCTATGCTTGAATTAGTTGGGTTTTCTTTTTCATTTTTATTTTTCTTCCATGTTTTACATCTTTCACCTGTACAAACACCAAAAATGGATGCTTACCACAACTTGGTATTGCATCATTTTTGTAGTGGTATTGGCCAGGTGCTTGCTTTTTTTTTTCTTGTGGTATGAGATCACCTTCCAAATAGTAATGAAATTACCATCCACATGGCGTGGTGAAGTGTTTGCATCCCCAGCCTGCAATTAAAGGCACTGAGTTAGCAGAAGGTCACCCAAGAGATAGTTGGCAAACCTGTGGTCTAGTCTAGGAGATTGCTTGCTCTGGCTGTGATGCTTATTGCCACTGCTGTTGTTTCTTACAGCTAGTCAGGCTGGAAAGGGTCAGGGAAAGGAGGAAAGCATTGATTTCCTTGTAGTTATCTTGCACTTGTAACTGCTGTTGAAAGTTAAAGCTAGAATGTGTATTTCCTTGATTCATATTCTGTTTTCAGTTTTGAAACATTTTTTTTTTTTTGAAATGCAGATGTTCTTTTTTTGTGTGTGTGATGCAAGCGCATAGGTCTACACAGGTCAAAACACTTTGTGGGGATACTGTGCTTCACATTAGTCTGCTACCCATTAGTTTTAGTTCTGTCGGCTGGAAAGGGTCAGGGAAAGGAGGAAAGCATTGATTTCCTTTTAGTGATCTTGCACTTGTAACTGCTGTTGAAAGTTAAAGCTAGAATGTGTATTTCCTTGGTTCATATTCTGTTTTCAGTTTTGAAACATCTTTTTTTTTTTTTTTTGAAATGCAGATGTTCTTTTTTGTGTGTGTGTGATGCAAATGCATAGGTCTACACAGGTCAAAACACTTTGTGGAGATACTGTGCTTCACATTGGTCTGCTACCCATTAGTTTTAGTTCTGTCACTCTGATATTGCTTGCTATGCTTTTATTGGATTTTTCTTCAGATTAGTCTTCTAAAGCTATATGAGTTTGTGGAAGACACATATAAAAATATCTCTAAAAAAGTAGCTTTATTGTAGAATTGCTAGGTGTTTAGAATAGGTTCTGCAATGTTAACCATAAGGTTTTCCAACTTCGAAAGGCTTAACTAATGTAATACAGTCCTCATAACCTACCTGTGCAGAAAGCTTTATTATCCTTTATTTGGGGAGGGAGTTGAGGGAGGGTGATGGGAGGGTGTCATAAAAACTGTTTCAGACAACCGAAGAGAAACATATCTTGCAAAAAATTGGAGAGTAAGTTATTGTTTTCTGTTTCTTGTCAGGTGCTAGTAATGTAAAGCCATTGGATGGTGTGAAAATTCTGGATTTAACAAGGTTTGTGTTTTCTCTTTAGTTTGGAACAGTCTGTCTAGCGGCAAATATCCTGATAGGAAAAACTAAGAAAATATTTTTTTAATATTGCAGGGTGCTTGCAGGGCCCTTTGCCACAATGAATTTAGGAGATCTAGGGGCTGAAGTTATCAAAGTGGAAAGACCAGGTAAGATTTGCATTTTTTTTATATATAATGAGTGTGGGGTAGTTTAACAAATAGTTTATCTATTTTAAGTAATGCATGAGTAAGAATGCAAGATTGAAAACTTTTGAAAATATTTAGAAAGACAATACTATGTTTATTTGGTTATGATGTAGTTTTGGTGGCAATGTGTATGGTATTGTGCTAAGAAAGTTGTTGAAGTTGTAAGGTCAAGTAACTTTTTCAGATATTAATGTACAAAACAGTACTGAGTTATCACTTACTGAAGTGCTTTATTCCATCACTCAAAACTAAATTGGTTTTGTTTGAATTGTTTGGACTTTGCTTAGATTTTAAGTTGGACTTGAGAATGCTTAGGTGTATAATGTTTTTTTTTTATGTGGTGAGAGGCTTAAAACAGGGTTTTAAGTGTAGTGTTTGACATGCAAAATTTGACAAACATAAAAAAAACCTTCCAGCAATTAGTTACATAAGAATTATGGAAAAGGTGTTTTTCCCATATGGGAATTCAGAATCTTCAGCTCCATTCCCTCTGAGCCAAAACATCTTAGATAATTTTAAATAGGAATATATGTCTTATTGCTCAGAATTAGAATACTGATAAAATGACAGGCACTTCCGTTTTGGAAAAAGAAACTCCACCTTGTATTTTCATTTTTGTTATTACAAGGAAGGAAGGTAATATGAGTGTTTAAAATACATATGTTGTTTGTTAGCATTGCTTTTGTGTAATAGTATACAGGTCTAGTGGGGTTGGCAAGGATTTTGACTGGTAGAGTATAAACTGACTTGGCATACTATATCAACTTTCTCCTGAGAATAATTTTAATATTTCAGTATAGTTTCAGATGGTTAATTAAAAATTACCTTGTCAGAGAAATCTTTCTTTGGAATTGTGCAAAGTGAACAAAAGTTTTCTGCATGAGGTAGTTGTATCTTTAAAGTCCAGGATCTGATATTTCTGTATAGTTGGAGATGGGGGTTCACTGGAAAAGGGAGACTTCTGAATTTGCATGAAAAACTTCATGCTAGTGCTGAAAGTGTGTGAGGTTAACAGGCTTCAAGTGTGTGTTTTGAGATGCAGAAACTTGTGTAGCTCCTTTTGAGTCTGATTGGAACCTGGGTAATTAGCTGCATAAATAGAATTTATTTTATTTTGTGTATTTTAGCTTAATACAATGGTTTTCTTCTTCCACTCAGCACATGCACCACTTCTTCAAATAGTTGTTGAAGATTGGTTAATTGTAAAAAAAAAAAAAAAAAAAAGCTTCATTCTTATGGAATAGGTACACTTTTTAGTTTGTAAGATCATACAAGAAGAATAACAAATTGAGTGGCATTTGGTTCTTTTTTTTTAGAAATATTCCCTGCATTTGGCTTTCAGTTTTATGTACCATTATGCACTTGAGGCATGTAATTCTGCCACACGAGCTGCACACTGTCATGTATCTCTTTCTTCTTTAAGTTTGCATGTTTTAATTTTCTCTCTTTTTGTGTTACTAGTTTTGAAAAGAGCTGGTGAAGTTAATTACACACTTGACATACTAAAACACATTACATTGCCTATATTTTATTTTAAATAGGAAATCGTGAATGTTTTGAACACTTAACCAAACATTGAATGTCTAACAAGTTTTGTCCCATCAACCTATGGGTCATCCTTAATTACTCACCATTGTTTCAAATGTTTTCACTTTTGCGACAGGGCAAAAGCCGCATCAGTTTTGTACTATCAGATGAGACTGGTGATGGCATTATTCCAAGTATCTAGGTAGTACGAATGGAGCAATGTCAGTGATTAAGTATGAAGTGATGGTTTCAGAGACTTGAATTCCAGCTCTTAAGAGTTTTGCTTTGGGATTGAAGGAGAAGTGTAGCCTGAGAATTCTGAATTTCAAACATTTTAGAATGTGCATAGTGGTCTGAGATGATGCCTACTTTCACAGGAATATTAATCCATACAGGATAATAGCAACACTAGTGCCCTACATGGAAAGTATTACTGAAATGTTTTGTTTTGAATGGCTTGAAGTGGTAACGTGCAAAAGAATTTGTTTTTTCACCAAGCTTACCAGTTGAATCAAAATAATTATTTGATATATTAAACAGTACAAATGTTGACGAGTAATTTACGTGTGTGTGTAAGTTCTACCACAGTTGATCTTGAGTGGCCATGGACCTTTGTGTTACCATAGTGTATAGCATAATTATCACAGTAACTATATTGTGTAAGAACGAAGGTCCTTCAGCTTGTTTATGTATCTATGCTAGTATCAAAGAGTCTTCTGTGTTGCCTTGCTAAGGAAAGTTTTCACTCATGTGAAGTTAACAAGTACAAAAAGTCTAGATATTGAAATAGATATAGGACTGTACATGCTTGCTAGCACTGGGATGATGATTATAGCTGAATTTAAATTTAGTTCTAATTCTAATTAGAACAGATTGCTAGTCTTAGCTTTAATTCTAATTAAAATAGATTGCCAGTCTTCGTGGTGTTTAAGAAAGGTTTAAAATTGGAAATTAAGCATAAATTATACAGTGACATCAGTGTCTGCAGCAGCTTTAATGCCATCTTGCCTTTCTGTAAGGTAGGAGCATTTCTGGAAGGGGGATTGCACCAGCTACAGTAAGTGCTGCTTTTTTGTTCGTGTTCCTGCAGCATGCAGCTTAACAAGTTGTTGCTGATCAACAACATCTTGATGTTGTGTCTAGAGTGTTTCAGGATTAGTTTATTGACCACGTGCACTGTATGATTCAGTGCAGGGCAAGAGCTTCTACTAAATTCTTCTGGATTGCCTAACAGAATAGCATTGTAGCTATTTAAGTTAAACCCCACCCAAACCCAGCCCACAAACAAAAACTACCAAAACCCCTGCAAATACCTTGGTGGTGTGTGGCTGTATATTGATATTTTAAAGCCTAGAAGTTACCCCAGCATTAGCAACCACTATGTTCACTTTGCTTAATCACATTCTCTTCTAGCTGGGTTTCTTGAAATAAATATCCTAAAATGTATATATAAACTTCTGTCTTGCCTGCTAGATGAAGCTTAGGTGGTTTAAATATGACATTGGAGGAAAACTTTATATTCTTTTTTATTTGTTGTCAGTGTGATATTAGACAACTACAAAAATGTGATGGTATTTCTTTCAGGAGCTGGTGATGATACAAGAGCCTGGGGCCCGCCTTTCGCTGGAACAGAAAGTGTTTATTTTCTCAGTGTCAATAGAAATAAAAAGGTAAATGGAGTGTGATATTGAACATTAGCATATGTTTTCTGTATTTACAACTGAAGACATAACACTACTTTGATTCTTAACATATATAACAGAGCAATAGTTACATTTGCCTTAAGTTATGAATAAACTTAGGGAGAAAAAAGAAGAGTTCTTCTGAACAAAAAAGGCTGCAAACCTCTGGTATGGTGCTGTGGTCAGCTGAAGCAAATTTAAAAAGTAAAAGTGGTCCTGCCAATCCTACTGGTGCAGATTGACCAAAAATGAACCTTGCTGGAAGTAAGGGTTATTTTATTTAAAGAATCAGGTTTTTTCAGGTGCATCAGTTCAGTTGACCTGTAGGAGAGCAGGCATCATACCAGTTCGTTTGGCTAAAGGTAGCTTGTGGAACTTCAGGATTAAGATGAAGTTTCATGACGTGCCCGAGCTGTTTAAAGGCTTGTTGCCGTTGACAGAAATGTTTCTGGTGTCCCCGTGTGTACTTGTAGTAGTAGGTGCTGTGCAAATGCACAGTGAACAGACTGCAGTGCGGCTCAAAGGTGCACATCTGTCAGACTTGGTTTGGTGCTTGTCTGATCCATTCGTTGGTGGGACAGTTCAGCTTGCTTTACTAACAATTTTTTTTGCAGGGGGAGGTGGGGTGTATGCTAAAATTTACTTATTTGATTCAGCTGTAGTGTGCAAATTTACTGTTGGTTATGTTTAGAAGAGGCTGATAATCACCAGAAGGGGTTTCATATAAATTACTGATGTATTTTTTTATTCCCAGAGTATAGCTATTAACATGAAGGATTCAAAAGGAGCAAAGCTAATCAGAGAGGTAGGTTTTGATAGCGCACAAACTGTGCCTATTTTGTACTGTTTTGATCCTGAGTAATAAAGAATAAACTCTATATTTAAAGTATTAATTTGATATCTGATAATTAAAAATATGTATGCAGTAAGTTTGTTAAATTGCAGTATATAGCCTCTGTGCTTTTGGACTCAATGTTCAGTGTAATATCTAATGATTTTAGACATTAAATTTACATGAAAATGTAATCAGAAGCTTCAAATGAAATGTGAGGAAAAGGTCTAACAGCCTAGTGCTTTCCTTTTACTGTTGCTGTAGTTGATCATACTGTACTACATTAGAAAGATTCAAGCTGGACTGATCTGGTGAAGTTGGTGAGTGGTTTACAAAGAGGAGATACTGGGCTCCAGTATTTGCAGGTTTTTGAATGTTACAGTGTATTCATTACTTCAGTTGCTGTGCATCTTTCTGAGAAATACTGTCTTGTAGGTCAAACTTAAATATTTGTTTCTTTTTTTCAGTATTTGAGTTCAGAACGGAAGGGTCTTCTAAGGGTGATCCATTTTTCCATTGAAAAATGAATAAAAGCGTCATATTTGGCATACTGTGAAACTTGTGCTTTGTCATCCCTTTATTTATTGAGAAACAATAGACCTGCTACTTGCTAGTGTTTGTTTTTAGATGTGCAGTGTTAACATGTCTAAGAGGGTGAGCTGGTGTCTGTTACTGTTTGTTTGAGTATTGGTTCCAATCACACTTTCACAGTGAGACTGTCTGTCTTGCAATAAGTGGAATTTGTCTAGTAGTAATTGGTTCCAATCACACTTTCACAGTGAGACTGTGTCTGTCTTGCAATAAAAGGAATTTGTCTGGTAGTATTTTTTTGTTGGGAATATTGCATGAAATGGAAATAGACTAAGTTGTCTGATACTTTTTGACCTTTTTTATTCCCTGTCAGCTATATAAAAGACACTTCATATGGAAGTCTTTGGAGTTTATAAACCAAGGATGCTGCAGTGCTTTTTCTCTTTGTAGAACAGAACTATTTATTGTTGATTTGTTATGAAGCTGTATGTTTATCTTCTAAAGGTTTTGGAAGCAGACACTGTTGTTTGGAATAACTTTGCATGGTATAACACAGATGTGTGTTTGGATAAACTAGTTGCATTCTAAATAAGGACTATAAAAATTGTTCTTGCATAAGAACACTAGCTTGTTATTTGACATTTGAAATGGTGAAAGGAAAAACTACTCTATGCAAAATGTCTACTAATTCCATGTGTGTGTGGGGGCTGGACCTATTGGAAGAGTTAAAGGTAGCTGGATCTATGAGTCGGGATGATCTGGGGAAAAGATGGCTTTGGCATAAGCCTCTTATGTGACTGCCACTATTTGTGGTTAGGACGTTCCTCTCTTCTCATCTTGACATTTGTGCAGGAAGATTACTGCTTGATTCTGGTTTTAAATGTATAACTTTCTGCCTGCAATATAGAGAAGCCCTTTGTGGTGTGTGGAGTTGAATGACTGGTGACCTTAAATTACAATATAACCTTTGTACTTGAGGCTCAGGTGTCTGGTTGACTTCAAATCCCACATTTTTAAATCAAAGCAGCAACTTTCTTCTCCCTCATTTGTCATGCAAGAGCAACATCCTCTCTGTCAGCTCAGTCCTGAGCTTCCCACCCTTTTCCTGCTGGTATGAGCTTTTATACAACTATAATGTAGAACTATCATGATGCTGAAGATAGGGATGGGATAGGATAGCTGGCAGTAAGCATACTTAGAGCTACAGACAGATAGTTCCTGTCAGCAGCAATATTAATTTTTCCCTTAGCTTGATGTCACTGAAATACTCAAGCGTGTATGAGAATTACTTCTAAAGATGTGATGTTATGGAATTTCCAGTGGGAGAACTAACTGTTAAGTATTTACCACACTAGCTGTGGAAATGAGATCTCCTGTGGCAGAGTAATTTCTTATAGTTTCTATCCTTTATTAAAGTTGCTTTTGTCACCAATACAGCTTTCTGTTCTTTAAATCAATGGCATCCCTATCTGTGATATAGCAGCATTGTGGACTGAAGTGATGAGGCATTATTGAAATGTGAGTCTACTTGTGGAGTTGTTCATCATTCTGCTTGATTTAGAGGGATAGTTTTTGGAAGTATTTGGTGCAGAGGTCTTGACATTCTGTTATTGCATCTCAAATGGAACCCGAATGTAACTTCTGTTTGTAGTTCTGGCAAACCGAATATGCAAAGGGAAGTTAGCTATAACAGGCTTTTGTTTTCAGTTGTCTCCTGGTAATGTCAGGACAGATGTGTATAGAATTGAGCATTGTTCAGCAATGTATTTGTTACTATGAAAAGTAGTGTTCGTGTCAGTAAAGTAATTGATGAAAAGAAGACATTCAAGTTTGTGACACTGGTTACTCATACATAAATGTGAATTGTGTCCCAAGCTTAAGCCTTAAGAAGAAAAGTAATAAGGTGGTTTTTTTATTATGAAAGGTAGCATGGTTAGAATAAATTTTGTTTCTCCCGCTTGTAAATTCCATATAGGTAGAAGGGCAAATCTGAGAATCTAAAAAAAGTAGTAGAGTCTCTTCAGGTACTATTCAGTCAGTAGTATCAAGTGAGAGGGCAAATCTGAGAATCTAAAAAAAGTAGTAGAGAGTCTTCAGGTATATGACGATTCAGTCAGTAGTATCAAGTGAGCTGAAGAAATCTGTTAATCAGGAGTCTTGGCTTCTTCCTCTGGCACTACAAAATACTTGTCCATGGGTCTGCTCTTTCATAATTATACAATTACATGGTTCCCACAAATTTATTCTTGGTGGTCTTTTTTGTTTGTTCTGTGTCACTTGTAGCCTTGTCTTCCTTCCTAATGCTTTTGGCTTACTGTTAACTGCTTTCCAAGTATTTGTATTTCTTTCTGAAGGAAAGCTTTTTTCTTCCTCTTCAGTGATGGTATGCGCACCAGTTCCATTCTCTGACATCCTTTTGTTGTAATATGGCTCAATATCTCTTTAGAGTATTATTCAGCAGTTATTGTCAGAAGCTCATTTTAAGAACCTTGAGGATGCCTTTCTCCTGAGTATTTAGCCTTAACTATTTAACTTTCTCTTTATTCATTAAGAACTTAGGAGAATTCAGTTGACTGGGAGCTGATGGCACTGTCTTCCCTTCTATTACCTTTAGCTGATAGGTCAGAGTGTCTCATGCATGCTCTATCACTTGATAAAGCAGACTATTCCCACACACATATATAAATGTGTTTTATATGTGTGTATACATATATGTTTATATGTGTGTATGCACATTCTCCTCTATGTGTAAAAAAAAAAAAAAGGGGGGGCCAAAAATCCTCCCCAAGCCCCCCCAAAAAACCTCAAACAAAACTTTCAAAAGGTATGAATGGTTTGTGTTATCAAGTTAGTAGCACGGTTATTTGTTACTGTTTACTGTTATTCAGTTTAATGACTAATTTGGCATGCACCATGCTCTTTTCTTTCCTGAGGCATAGATTTTGAGTGTATCAGTGTCTTGTCTGGAATACATAGTATTCCAACTCAGGTCTGTGTTGTATTGCTCTGTTAGTAGAAGTTAAAATAAGTGATGTGTTCAGAGGACTTATAGGACACAATGTGAAATTTCAGTTGACAGTGGACTTAAAACCTCCTTGAGACTGAAAATCCCTTTGAGTTTTAAGAACAGTCAGTTTGTTTGGATCAGAGCCTGCATCCAGTTTTCCACAGTGGCAGAACCATAGGTACCTATGCTTGGATCAGTGAGCATCAAAAAAAGTACTATACAGAGACTGCTGCCTTTATGCATTAGAGACTATTTCCAAGTGTCATGAACACTTTAGTGGCAGAACTTGTAGGATGTCTTTAAAATCCATGTTTACTTCTCTCTGAGAATATATTCATTGCTAAACTGGCCCCAAGTCATTGTATCCTTACGTAGCACTGTTGTCATCCCATGTATGTTGCCAAGTCCAGAGGTATGGTGCTTTTTATGTTGCAGCACTGTATGTCAAGCTTTCTTCCTCAGTGGCTTGTAGGAGATGGATAATTCTTCAGTATGAGACAAACAACAATACTCAAACCGTACAATCACTGTAAATTGGATAGATCATAAAAATCACGGTAAAAGCAATACACAAGTTGTAATGTTTTTTGTCTCTTGAATTAAGCAAGCTAAGGCTATAGCATTAACAGTTTGAAAAGTATTTATGTATTTACTGTGAAGGTTTTAAAGAAAAATTAAAACACCCTTAATTTTATTTTTCATAAAGGCATACTATTAAAGAACAAATAGCTTGCCCCTATTGTGTTCCCCTTACCTTACTTTGGTGGCTTGATAGTCTGTCCTGCACTGAGGATTGGGACAGCTGTAGATTTGTTTGAGCGACTTCCATTTTTACTAGCAATGCGTTGGCTCTGTGGAAACATAGGTCTTCGTGAGAACCTTCTTGTGACAAATGCTTGTTTCTTTAATAACTTCCATGAAGTTATGTTCTGTTCATGCCTATGGAATTGTGAATTAACAAACCGGCCAGCTGTCCACATTGAAATCCAGCAATGCTTGTTAAGAATCTGAAGACTGTTCCTCACTTTACTATAGTCCTACAGGTTCTTGATGTAGCCACTCTAAAAATGCTTAACATATTTTAGAATGCATCTTTACTGTATGCTGAACTGTAGCTTCTGTAAATGTTACTAATGTCTCTTCTGTGCATCAGTTAAACCATTCATAAGTTGTGTGCTGTCTTGTCTGAATAAGAACCAGTTTCTGTCTTTCCTGTTAAATACTTGCTGGCTTGACAGCTTCTTTGGCCTTAAATTCAGCTGAACAGCGTACATGCTAGAACAAAAATGCTTGTGATTGCTTTTATGATGATCCTAGTTTATGGAACCTGGTCTAATACACTGTATATATTAATCAGACAGTGACATGGCAGATTCAGAGAATGTGACTCTTGGATCAGCTGCAAACAGCATTAGGGAACCAAATGCTTTAGGTTATGCTTAAAAATGTGTGCACAAATGTGTATTCCTGTCAGGGAGTAGTTTCTTAAATTTCTGGATAGGGGGAACCAAGCAAAAAACTTACAACTCCCTAAAGGCATACACCTTTAATATGTAGTTATCTTTCTTCAGGAGTTCTTAATTAATATTAGTCTTATTGAAACATGTATATCTATTTATAACTTTTACAAGAAAAAAGATATAACTTAAAGCCCATCAAGATTAAAGGTTAATTTTTAACATCAGTAGATTTTTGACTAGGTCATTCACTTAGATGTGATGGAGAAAGTCACATTGCAAGGCTTGACAGCACTATTCTAATTGAGGTGACTTTTTAAGATGTTCATTTTAACCCAATAAAATTTTTGGGCTCCCTATTCTGCTTCTACATACAGGACTTGAGATATATGGCCTCTGTTACAGTAATTGTAATCAATGATTTTTGAATGCATCTTTAGCCTTCATTGTTTCTCTGCCTTAGAAACAATTTTATAAATTGTTTTTCATTCTTTCTCTGCCCCCTTTTTCTCAAGCAAAGTGCAGGTATAAAGGTGGTGATTGTTCTGTAAATGATCATCAAGTCTTGGGAAATTGATGTGATACTGATAATTATATTACAGTTTTGTCTAGTTGCTTTAGGATTTTGACAGTCATTCTAGATATGCAGTGTCTCTAATGCATAGTTTGCAGAGATGCACAGGCTAGCAGGTGGAAAAAAATCTCTCTAGGTTTGTAAGTTTTCTTTTGTCGGAAAGACTGGAGCCATTTTGATTAGTGAGATTAAGTTACATGAGGAATTTATTGAACTTTTGGAAACTAATTAATGTATCTTACTCATCCTTTTCTCTTCTAAAGCTTGCAGCAGTGTCTGATGTTTTTGTGGAAAACTACGTCCCCGGGAAACTGGCTGAAATGGGTCTAGGTTATGAAGACATTAAAAAGATTGCTCCTCACATAGTGTACTGTTCCATAACAGGTATTATTTCAATTACTTGTGTTCATTATTTCCTTTATTCCAGTCAACTTGTTATAAAAGTCATGTGGTTATATAAAAGTATATTATTTTGCTGTCATTTAAGATAAATTGAAAGATTAAGTGAGTTTGATTGTTCAATTCAAAAATGGATATAGAGAAATTGGGAGGCAGCAACCATGTCAACAGCTTATAAGGTGTTCAGCAGAGGCATTACCATGCCAGCCTGGTATGTTCCTATTGACTTCAAAGGAGCCATGTTTGGCTGGTGTCCTTGGATTTTGCTTTGAATTGGTAAAAAACTCAGAATTTTTTTTTTTAACAGTTTTACTGTATCAGTTTACATATTGCAGGTTTCCAGTATGGTAATCTTAGTGTTCTTTACTGCCCTGAAGCATCTTTCTTCAGAATTGTGGAGTTATATGTTCATGGAAGTTTTGTGTTACTTTGCTACAGTCTATTGCCTGGTAACCGAAATGGTAGAAGAGTTGTAGGTACTTTATAAATGCTGGGAAGAATGGAAAAAAAAGACATGAATATCAGGAACTGAATACATGTAAAAATAATTTTAAGTCTGAAAAATCACTTGAAAAAAAACACCCCAAAAAATCTTAAGGACTAAAATTAAAGTATCTGTGTATGTGAAGTCTACTGTTAAAGTATAATTAAATTAAAACACAGAAGTTAATGGTATTTTTAGACTGGTTTAAAAGTCTTGGTTGCAAACCTGTTCTGCATCTCAATTTGAGGCATAAATAGCCTTGGCTTTTTAGTTATTTGGTATTGATGTAATTTAATAGGAACCAAATAGCTTTTTAGTTTGTTGTGAATCATCATGTTTGTGTGGCAAATGCCTGAAGAAGACAAGAACAGAAAGACAATTATATTCAGGGCTTGCTTAAATCTTTGTTTAAATACATTTTTAGGTTAGTCATTGGCTAGTTACCACAATGTTTTTCACATTTGCTTGTGCATGTAATCTCACAACTGGAATTTGTCAGCTGCTTTTTGCACTTTTTTAGTTGCTGTACCCATAATTGAAAAAGAATAAAAAATTATATCCAAGCTACAACTTCTGTGAGGTAGCTTGGACTTTGATTTGGTAAATCTGTTTTTCCATTCACACTACATGTCAGCGTTTACTGATAACAGACAAAAAACTTACTTGAAGTGATGGCCTAAGGAAAGATACCATTTAGTTTCACAGAATCATAGAATTGTTTAGGTGGAAAGGACCTCTTGAGACCATCTACTCTAACCACCCTGCTCAAGCAGGCTCAGCTACAGCAAGTTTCTCAGGACTGTCCAGCTGGGTTTTGTGTATTTCCACAGCTGCTCTGGACAACCTGTTCCAGTGTCTGATCACCTGCACAGTAAAAAAGTTTTCCAGTGTTCAGGAAAATTTGCCCATTGCTTCTTGTTGTGTCAGTGGGTGCTACTGAGAAGGGTCTGGCTTCTTCCTGCTTGTTCCCTCCTATTAGGTCTTTACAGACATTGCTAAGATCCCCCTCAGCTTTTTCTTGTTTAGGCTCACCTGTCTTGCCCTCCCATCATGTCAGATGCTGCAGTCTCTTAATTATCTTTGTGGCTCTGTGCTAGACTTGATATCTATCTTGTACTGGGGAGCCAAGAACTGGACATGGTATTCCAGATGTGGCCTCACCAGTGCTGAGTAGAGGGGAGTGATCTTCCTCAATCTGCTGGTGACTCTCTTCCTAATGCATTACAAAATCCTTTGCTACAGCGATGCATACTTTTATGTGTTCTGTTTAAGTGCTCCCTAACTTCCTCCACTGAGGGTAAGTCTTCCTTGCTGCAGACTTTCCCTTTAGTTGCAGGAGACTGAGGGCCGACTTTCCTGGTAAATACTGAGGCAAAGGTGGCATGAAATACCCCTGCTTTCTCTGTCCTTTGTCACCAGTTTCCCAGCCCCATTCTGCAGTAGGTCTGTAGAATCATTAAGGTTGGAAAAGACCTCTAAGATCATCAACCCAAAGAACCATGCCTACTAAACCATGTCCCGAAGTGCCATGTCTATATTTTTTGAACACCTCCAGGGATGGTGACTCTACCACCTCTCTGGGCAGCCTTTTCCAGTGCATGACAACATGTTTGGTGAAGAATTTTTTCCTAATGTCCAATCTAAACCTCCCCTGATGCAACTTGAGGCTATTTCCTCTTGTCCTGTTGTTAGTTATTGAGAGAAGAGACTGACACCCACCTTGCTACAACCTCCTTTCAGGTAGTTGTAGAGAGTGATAAGTTCTCCCCTCAGCCTTCTCTTCTCCAGACTAAACAACCCCACTTCCCTCATAAGACTTACGCTCTAGACCCTTTACCAGCTTTGTTGCCCTTCACATGTTCTAGCACCTCAATGTCTTTCTCATTGTGAGAAGCCCAAAACTGAACACAGCATTTGAGGTGTGGCCTCACCAGTGCTGAGTGCAGGGGGTTGATCACATCCCTGCTCCTGCTGGCCACACTATTCCTGATACAAGCCAGGATGCTGTTGGCTGCCTTGGCCACATGGGCACACTGCTGGCTCATATTCAGTCAGCTGTCAACCAGTACCCCCAGGTCCTTTTCTGCTGGGCAGCTTTCCAGCTGCTCTTCCTTAAGCCTGTAGCATTGCATGGGGACCTGGCACTTGGCCTTGTTAAACCTCATACAGTTGGCCTCGGCCCATTGATTCAGTCTATCCAGATCCCTCTGCAGAGCCTCCCTACCCTTGAGGAGACCGTCATTCCTGCCCAATTTGGTGTCATCTGCAAACTTACTGGGGGTGCACTCAATCCCCTCATCCAGATCATTGATTAAGATACTAAACAAGACTGTCCCCAGAACTGAGCCCTGGGGAATACTGCTTGTGACCGGCCGCCAACTGGATTTAATTCTGTTCACTGCAATTCTCTGGGCTTGGCCATCCAGCCAGTTTATTACCCAGAGAAGAGTATACCTGTCTAAGCCATGAGCCACCAGCTTCTCTAGGAGAATGCCGTGGGTGATAGTGTCAAAGGCTTTACTAAAGTCCAGGTAGACAACATCCATGGCCTCCCTCATCCACTAGGCAGGTTGCCTCCTCCTAGAAGGAGGTCAGGTTGGTCAGGCAGGAACTGCTTTACATAAATGCATGCTGACTCGGCCTGGTCACCTGGTTGTCCTGCACATGCCTGGTGAGTGTACTCGTGATGAACTGCTCCATAATCTTCCCCGGTACCAAAGTCAGGCTGATGTGCCTGTAGTTCCTTGGATCTTCCTTCTGGCCCTTCTTGTAGATGGCAAGTTTCCAGTCATCTGGTACCTCCCCTGTTAATCAGGACTGCTGATAAATGATGGGGAGGGGCTTGGTGAGCACTTCTGCTCTCTCTGTTAGCACCCTGGGGTGGATCCCATCTTGCTTCATAGACTTATGAATGTCCAGGTGGTGCAGCAGGTTAACTGCTTCTTTCTGGATTATGAGGGGTTAATTCTGCTCTCTGTCCCTATCTTCTAGCTCAGGGGGCTGAATACCCTGGAGATAACTTGTCTGACTCTTAAAGACTGAGGCAAAGAAGGTGCTAAGTACCTGAGCCTTGTCCTCATCCTTGGTGGCAATGTTGCCCCCCCCCCCCCATTCCCAGTAAAGGAAAGTGATTCTCCTTGGCTCTCATTTTGTTGTTAATGTATTTGTAAAATGTTTTTTGTTATATCTTACAACAGTGGCCAGGTTGAGTTCTAGCTGAGCTTTTGCCTTTCTAATTTTCTCTCTGCATGACCTCATAAAATCCCTGTACTCTTCTGGAATTGCCTGCTCCTTCTTCCAAAACCGGTAAACTCTCCTTTTTTTTCCCCAAGTTCCAGCAAAAGCTCCCTGTTCAGCCAGGCCAGTCATGTTCCCTGCTGGTTTGTCTTACTGCACATGGGGACAGCCTGCTCCTGAGCCTTTAAGGCTTCCTTCTTGAAGAATGCCAGAATGCCAACACCTTCCCTGGTTGTCTTTATGCTGCTGATTTGCTTGCAGAATCCTTTCTTGTTGCTATTTGTATCTTTTGCAAATTCAGCTCCAGGTCAGCCTTGACTTCCCTAATAATGTACTTGCATGATCAAACAGCAGCTCTATACTATTCCTAGGTCACTTGCTTCTGCTTCCACCTCTTGCACACTTTCATCTTGTTCTCAAAACAAGTTGGACAAAGATCATATAGTTTTGCTGTTTAAAGCTTTGTGCCACACATAGTTTACAGTTGTGTTATACATAATGAAAAAACCATAAACATAAAAAAGTACATAAATACATAACTGAAGATTCTTTTTATTCATGGACTATGATCATCTGAGGTTGAAGGTGTTTGGGAGGTAAGAGCGAAGTGATGTTTGTCAGGCACCCATAAAAAAACTTTGGATCTTAAATTATGGTTGCTTAAGTCTTGGACATCCAACAGGTGACAAGGAACATCTATTTAAGTATGATGCATCCTCTAGGAATAAAGACGTAAAATGTCTAAGTACCCTTAAAAAGAACAAGAAAGATGGGAAATCAATTAAGTCAAGGCAGGAAATAGCAAAGCCTCAATCTAAGCATATTAAAAAGAAGTAACCAAAGTAGGACCAAATGTACATCTGTCACAGAGAGGACATGATGGTGATACTTAGGTAGTAAGGTTTTTTTGGACGCAATCAGGCAGAAAACTGATTTCAGAAGAAAGAATTCCTGATTGATTTCTAAAAGCTCTGTGGCCTGATTCTAGATACTACAATTCAAAACTGTTTTGTGCTGTGGTTGACTCTACTACATCCATATATACTTTTTTCTTTTTTTTTTTTTGTGAAGGGGGATGGGAAGAGGCTAAAGAGGTTTCATGTAGTAACGTTTAGCTTTAAAAACAATAAAATCAGTGAAAAAGATCAAGTTGTTAAAGTTAAAATACTTGCTGATAAAAATTGCTTAGTTTAGCAGCTCAGATTAAAAGATGAATGTCTATGGAAAGAGAACAAGAGAACTCTTTTTTTTTTTTTTTTTTTTTTTTGTTGTTGTTTTTTTTTCCATCACAAGTAAGGCTGGACAAACAGTGAAGGAGGTTGGTAAAAGCATTAAAACATCTTTATGGTAGCTAAGCTATGTACATTACTGTTTATTACAGGAAACTTGGGGAGTTTCCATACTTAGCTGTTTTCTTCAAGAAACTTTGTTAGTCTGAATATCCTATATAAAAGAGTTTTAGAACAAATTGGTAAAAGAATATTTATAAATCACCTGTAGCAGCAAAACCAAGCAAGGTGAACTTTTGGTCTGACCCTGTGTTGTTATTAAGATGTCATAACTTCGCCAGTGAAAACACACGCATACAAAAGTAACTAAACATGTCTAGCTGTTCATTTAAACATAGGAATTCATTAATTTTCCTTTTCTGAAGCAGTGGAACTAACTGGCAATCCTTTGCTTTTGCAAGGCACCTCTCACCCACGTTGCTTGCTATTTGTGGTGTTTGAGGGCTTTTCTTTTTCTTCTGGGTTCTTGGATGTGGAGGCCTATTAAAAATAGTGCAGCTGGGGACACAGAAATTTGTCTGTAAGCAGTGTCTTGGATGTTTTAATGCTGGGCATTGCAATGTGTGACCCAAACCCCAGGTTTATGTAAGTCGAGGCATCGGAGTTACATGGCTTGCTTTGTGAGAGATTGGTGCAGAAAGCAGGAACCTGCATTCTGAAAGGCCATCGAGAAGTGCTCAGTTCCCCTGACTCAAGACTGGAGCTACGCTTGTGACAATGCGAGAGGATAAGGATTGGCATTGAAGTGGAATGAACTGAGACACGCTGAATCTAGTAGGTTTCTGGGAGCTCAGATGTACTATTTCAGATAGAAAGAGACCAAGAACACAATCTAAGGCTTTTTGGTAATGCTATAGAAAGTTATGTGTATATAAAATACATAGCTAGGGATATGGAAAATATGAGTTAAGGAAGATCCAAAAAGAAATATTGTTTGTCAGATGTAAGAGATGTGCTGGCCTAGAATATTGAATTAAATGGACTAGTTGTCTTCCCAAATGTTGAAAATTGTTGAGACAAACTGTCTTTGTTACAGCAACCCCCTTCACATCTAAACAGTGGGATTTCATCCATCATTTGGCATCTCACATACAGGCTGTACAAGAGATAATAGAAATATGCTCTCAAGCCCTTTCTGGTTTGCAAGTCCTGTGAAGGATAATGGATACACAATATAACATGAGTTATGTTCTGAGGTCTTTGAACAAAGGATTGGAATGATTTATGCTGTTTAACTCAGCCAGTTTTGAGTATGCTTTTTTTAAGGCTGTATTTTATGTATCATAACTGTTGTTAACAGACAAAATTATGTTGGTCATTGTTAAGGACTATTATGAACTGTATTATATTTTAGATGCGAGAATATATAGAGACAGACATTTTGGCATAACATGTGATAAATAAATAACCAAGAAATAAACATGTTCAGTGTGTCAGAATCAGAGTGTTTTTCCAACTTTAGATTTTGATTTTCTTGTTTTTTTCTTGTTAGTGTACATGCTGAAGACATTATAGCTGATTCATTCAACAGATTACAAATAATTACTGGACGCTACTTCCCTTATCCATTTAGTTACCTTATTAATGAGACTGGATATCATCTAGGACATCTTGGTTTCTTATTTTTGGAACCATATTACCTTTCAAGTTTAAACTTCATAGGTATGGAATGCAATCAATAAACAAGTAATTTTAAGGAATCAGTTTCACCCTACAGCACAGCTTGTATAGCAGCTGTGATCAAGATGTCTTTAAGTTTCTTGGTTTTTTTTGTCTCATTCAGTTACTGAATGCAAGTATGAATAAATCAAATTGGATATTAAAACTTTTTAAAATTTAGGGGGTCATCCAAAAATATGGTAAGTAATTTTTTGACTAGAATTTACTGTATGGTATCTTTCCTTTGTGCTACTCCAGAGAGTGTGCTTAAGTAGTTGTCATTCTTACCATTGTTATCATGGTTGTTAGGCTTTGGAGGAGTGGTGCTTTCACTTTTTAAAGACTGTTATTTGTGACAAGATTTGTGTGAAAATATGGGTCTTGCATTTGTCTTCAGACCTCAGAATCACTGACTGATAGTCAGCACTGACTGGTAGCCTTTTCTTCTTAAGGGCTAACCCTCTAGAACATTTTTATCCTGGTCACTGGCTTGTTCAGCAGCTGCTGGCTGAATTTTGCATTTGTGGTTACAGTGATAGTAGCCATTACTTGGTCATGGATTAGGTTATTTGCTAGATCTTTGAAGTGGTTCAGATGCTGAATGAGTGCATTCCTTGTGATACTGTTCCTGTGTGTCCTGTTAGATAGGAATTTCTATTTCATACTGCTTGATGTTGAGGCAGGTGAGGCTGGTCTGTCTTCAGAGTGTATCACATTGGTCATGTGGTCATGAAGGGTTCATACGTGCCATCTGTAATATAACAACATCTGTATGTGTGCCATTAAGTTTATTTCTCTTTCTGCATGGTAGGTAAAATACCATAGAGATGTCATCAGCTTACTTTTCATGTATTATTTCCTTTAGCCTATAATAATGAAATCTAATCAATCCCAGTTCTAGTACTGTATGGTTCCTCCAACCTTCTCTTCTCAGTTTTGGTGGCCTAAAGGCTAGTATTTCTGTTCATCTCAGCTTCCCACCTACATGATGCCTTTGTGCCCCTCTTCTCGGTCTTTTTGTTGGATCTATTTCCCTTTCTTCTCGGTCTGTACCCTCGCCCTGCCCTTTCCCAGCCATGACTGCTCAGCTCAGCCAGTTCAGACTCTTCCCCTCTCCAGTTCATTTCCTCATCAAACATCGGTTTCCCTTATCTGCTTTGGCTTCAGGCTCATGCTTTCCTACTAATTTCCTTTTCCAGCTAATCATGTTCTCCAGTCCTTAAAAACCTTAATTCTAACCTTCCTTTTTTTCTGTTTCTCCTCTTCTACATTTCAGTGCTAGCAGGAATTGAGTGGAGGGGATGCCCTCTTTCTGTGCTTGGTTTTTGTGTGCTATCTTCATGCACGATAGGTATGAGGAGTAAATATAAATAAAAACTGGGCTAGAGTATGCTCAGTTGTTCTGTGGGGACAGTACATATACACGTACCTGAACAGGTACGGTTGGACTAGATGATCTTAAAGGTCTTTTCCAACCAAATGATTCTATGATTCGATTTGTTAGAACAAACTGCTGGGATGTATGATAGCATGGAACATGCACTTCATGGACTGATCTTTGGAGATTTTAGCCTTGAAGCACTAACAGATATTTCCTCAGAGAGTGTATATTTCCCAGCATCCATGATACCTTAAAGCTGGACTTTGAGGATTTTCTAGTGGAAATAAAAAAGTAACAGCATTCATGAAAAAGCATAGCCATAACGAAAAGGTCTCCTGTTCTTTCAAGTCTTTACTCTAAAGCACAGACATTCTTGGGGTTTTAAGCAAACAGATGTAAGTTGTTTTTTCTAATGTAGCAAAACGAATCTGCTTCCCTCCCTGGTTTTGTCCTTAAGAACAGCAGAAATGTTCTGTGAGAAATTCTGAAAACATTCAAAATTCTCATTCTTACACAGCTTAGAGATCAAGATTGGACTCTGTTACATAAAATGCTTTTTCTTAATGGAACATATATGGAGGTGACAGTTTCAGCTGCATAGGCATGTATTGTAGCAGAATGTAAAATCTGGAAGACATGCTCCTTAGAAGTCAGAAGATATTCTACTTTATAACTTATCCAGAATTGAACAATTTTTCTTAAATACAAAAATAATGTTTGTATGGAATTGCCTCCTTCTAAATTTTGGGCTGTGGCAAATTGTTAGCGATAGTAAAATGAAATACAGTGTAATTTTTCAGAAAGTCTAGGGTCATACATAGGTGAAGAGTTTAGACATAGGTAAGCCAGATGCTGTCTCCTTTATGGCATTTTGGAAGTTGTGATTAGCAAACTGAGTTTCTTATCCAAACAGCTCTGATTGAATGCATCCAGCCCTGCAGTGGCTGTTGCAGGGTTGCGAGGATTTCCGGGACATTTCCCAACATGCCTGCTGCTTTGAGTGCTCTCGAGCTGCAAATTGTCTGTTCTCACTCACAAGTTGGCTTTGCTGAGGAGAGTAATCTTAGAACTAGTTTAAATATAATATATTTTGACAGTTCTGTGGTTGAGATTGGTTTAAGGTTTGGAAATTGGCTGGTTAAAGTAAATCATGTACAGGTCACAAGGGAGCGTCCATTTGTTGCTATCGGTACAGTCTGTGTAGTGCTTCAACTAAGAAAGTCACAGTTTATTTCTGAACAGGAGGGGGCACTGTTTAAAAGGACAACATTGTTTTCAAATCGGAGCACTTTTTTTTTTTTTTTTCTAAAAGCCTCTGAAGGCTTTTGAAGGAATGTTGTAGTTTTTGAATGATGAAAGCTACTCCTCTCATGTTCTCTGCCCCATCCCTTTGCTCTGCTAATTTGAGTGAATTGTGCTTACTCTTCTCTTGTGTACAGGTTTTGCTGGAGATAGTGTTCCTTGGTATTTTTGTCTCCTCCCTTTCTTTCCTCTTCCTTTTCTAGGAAGTAATAATTTGTATCATATGCAGGTTGCTTTTATGTGGCTCATGGCATTACAAAATCTTGTTTCAATATTTTATTTTCTGTCATTTCATTTCTTAAAAATTGATGTGATGCCTAGTTTTCCGCCTTTTAAGGAAATTTTACTCCTAGGTAAAGTAAGGACTTTTTGGAGTATTTATGCATGAAAGAAATTGAACGCATAATGATAATCATGGAAAATCTTAGAACTATTCTTAGTTCAACCAAAAGAAACTATGAAGGTAAGATTTTGGGGGTTGGTATTTTTATTACCTTTGTGTTACTGTAATAGGTTATATTTCTTGGGCATTTGCAGTCTCTATCCCAAAGAATTTAGACTTAACTCTGAGTTAACAAATATTTGACTGTACTGAACTGTTAGTCTGTTTGTTGGCAAACAGTGTTGTTCTAAAAGGCAAAAATTAGGTGGAAAGAATGGCAGAAGTTTTATAGAAGAAGTGTTGTTTGTCACCTGAGTGTCATCTGGGTCTGAATCTGGAATTGTATATGTAGCTTTTATTTAATATACATAAAGTCGTTAAGATCCATAAATTAACACTTTCTTCAAAAATAAGTAAATCTTATGTGTCTCTTGAGTGATTCTGGTGAATCTATGAGAAGTAAAATAGTTCTTCAATCCACCCATCTACATAAAAGTTAATAATAACTCAAAAGAACCAGCATTTGGTACTTCCCAGTATGTCTTGGTTTGTCCTGATAATTTGTAGTGGCTTCTCATGAGAATATGTAATGTTATAATCTTGATGCATATCCTACTTTGCCTCTAGTATTTTCACAACAGGAAAGAAAAGCCAACCGCAGTATGTTTTGCTGGGCAAAGGCTAGCCAAAGTGTTCTTCAAATCCTCTAATTTGTGAACTAACTGTGGTAAGATGTGGAATTGCCTTGGATTAGGTACAGTTTGTAGACTCCCTCTTACCAAATGATTCTGGCTCATAAAATTATAGATAAGTTGGAGTATCTGTGTCTTCATGCCCACTCCTTCCCCTGTCGATCGATGTTCTTGGGGTTTCTAGATGGTTATAGTCTGGATATAATTACCTGGTACAAACTGATAGATTACCTGCCAACAAAATGATAGCTCCTACTTAAAAAAATGGTGTGTATTTCATAATACAATATTATTTGGCAAAATAATATCCTCATGCTGTAAATTATTTACTGATAGTTTCCTACTTGTATGCTAAGTTGTATTCAGAAGTTGGCTCAAGCAATGGTCTTGATCATTAATCTGCTCAAAAGTTATTAAAATTTGTGAGCCAAAATTACTCAAAAGAGGACTTTTTTTTTTTTGTAATTACAGAAAGGCAAAATGACCCTAAAACTAGGCACAATAAATTGGAGAGGAAAAAAAAAAAAAGGCAAAAAAGTCTGCATAGCAAAATCTGTAGGCTGGTTGAGCCAAATAAGCCAAATAGCCAATGTGAGCAGGATGATGTGCAGCCTGAAATGGAAATTAACAGAATTAACTGAGAATTTAAAGAGTTACAACAGTCTTTTAAATACATTAAAATCAGGAACAATTTGGAGAACGAGGTAATTAAGGAAGCTGGAAAGTGCAAAAAAGAGGATTGGTGTCTTGGTACCAGTCTTCACTGAAAGATGTTCATAGAGAAATTTTCAACAAATCTATTGTTTTCTAATAATAGAAGATTCTGCACTGTCAGAGACTGATATGTCAAAAGAGGCATTGTCAGAAGAAACTGGGTGTTGTGCTTCCAGTAGTTCTTAATGTGGTTTAAGAACAAGGAGGCAGGTCTGGAAAACTGAACATTGTACCTCTCTTAAATCAACACAAAAATCACAGGTTTGCAAGCCTTGAGGTATGAACTTAAGTGCTGACAGTGATTGAATAAAGCATTTGGAGGAGAAAAATATGAAGCTTCTACCTGAGCTTTATTTGATAAAAATAGAGCCTTCTAGCATCGGAAAAGAAAATCAAGCCTCTCCAATCTGTTAGTTTTTGCATTATGCAGTTGGAAGATGGACGTATTAAAGACTTGATCTGTCATTTTTTTTGATAGCTTGAAGTTGTCTGTGAGTGGGCACTTCAATTAGTAATCAGGGTTTAGAGATAAAATAGTCTACGAGAACAGTTTTTGAGAAGTTGAGTAGCAGGCTGTGGATTTGTGGAGCTACAAATCATTATTGGGACAATATATAATTACCTATCTACAACAGGGTAATAAACCTTGTGCTGTGTATTTTGACTGTAGTGAAGTTTTTGATGCTTTTGAGTAATGCTTTCATGGACAAGCTAGGGAAATGTAATGTACAAGAAATAATAAAAAAAATGGGTTCAAGAGTGATCAGAAACTGCCTGATATCTTAGCTCTCATGTTATATAAAGAATAACTATTGGTATTTCATGATTGACATGGAAGGCAATACCTCAGAACTGATGTTGCTGGGTATTTTTTTTTTTTTTCTCAAAATAGGTGGTTGAATAGAATGTGGATGAGCCCAAAATGCTCATGTGATCATGTGCTACAGGGCATTTGTTGTGGGTTTTAGAGTTGAGGGGCAGGAGGAATCTGGAGCTGATTTACAGGTAGATGATATCCCTTTCTTTACAGCCTTAAACTCTCCCTTAAAATGGTTTCTGGGAATGTGGCTAACTCTCAGAAGAGCCGTGGAAGGCTGGCCTCAGCAACTCTGCTCAGTTTTTCTTCCTGAAGCCAGGGATTTAAAGCATTCCCAATAGTCCCTGTGTCAGCACAGCCCCATGGGCAGTCATGTGATGAAGTCCTGGTGTAAAAGCTGCACTTTAATGGCCTGAGAGCTCCATGTACCATGTACTCCATGTACTCCACTGTGCTTAATCAGAAAGAATCAAGTCCTTTTCATATGGTATGGGGAACGTTGGGTTAGAGAAGGGTTCTCAGAAGACTTTTGTGGTAATGGTGGGGCGTGATCAAAATTGAACATGAGTCAGTGATGTCCTATTAGATGAAAGACGAGTATCATTCTCAACTACATTGGGACAAATATGGCCTAAATGACTGTTTCTTTGCCCTGCTCCACATTGGTAAGGTCTCAGCTGGAAGGCTAAGTCTGCTTCTGGGTACCATATTTCAAAAACCATGTGGTCAACTGAAGAGAGTTGAGAGAAGGATAATCTGTAAGTGAAAAACATTGCATATGAAATGCAGCTTGGAAACCTCAATCTTTTTTTTTTCCTTGCTACTTGGTATTCAAAGAAAGAGTGTTAAGGAAAGAAAATCTTAAGAAAAATTTTGGGAGCTAGTAATTAAAATAGTAAGAGTTCAGACATGACAGTCAGGGAAGTGGATTGTCTTTGGTTTTCAGAGAGTTAAGTAATTGGGAATATGAGAGCAGCATACAAATTAATAAATGATGCAGATACACTCTTAGGTGTTTTCTTTCTCAGGAGTAGTAAATAAAGGCATCCCGTGAAGCTGGAAGACTGGATATTTAAAGTTGATAGTGCATTGCGGTGAAAATTTTGCCTTTTAATATTCTGCAGAGTTTGCTGCCGTATGTTCTTAAGAGCAAAATGCTAGTAGAATTGAAAATGAAGTAGACGACAATTATATAGATAGGAGCACAGGCACAATTATTGAGACATTCACTTGTGGGTTTGGAACAAGCCAGCAGGTAACTACTGACTTCTTCAAATACTAACCTAACTGGTGTCAGTTGTTTGTTGTACACCTCAGGATCAATATGTGAAATAAACTTAATGAATTTAATGATGGTCTTCTTTTGAGGAGGATGAGTTACAGTATGACCTTGCAGTTTTTAGGTACAGAGAGAGATTGAATACTTAAGTACTTTTCTGCCCTGCGCTGGTGTGCTGCTTTGTAATTCTCAGTGGAAACAACATGTTTGCACAGATAGGAAACTGGTTCCTTTTGCAGTACACAACTAGCTTTATGTCATGCAGCAGGAGCTTTTAGAGGTGGCTATGCTGCTCACATGTTATTACTCTGGTATCTGAGGTGGCCATCAATATATAACCAAATGTACTGATGGTTTTAAGACTGTTAATTCTAAATATGAATTGCTGCAACAATTGGGAACAGTTTTAATTTATAAAGCACAAGGGTTAAATATTGTAGGGCAACAGTTTCATAAAGAAGTTAACAAAAAGTTATGATTGGAAGTTTGCGTGATGTAAATCAAAGCCAAGGAGCTAGTTCTTCCTATGCTGCCAGGGGGTAGGACAGTTTTTCAAACTATCGTTCCATACTTCTTGTGTTCACCATATGAATAAAGTAGCTAAGGAATCTGATGTGACAATTTTAGTCTATTTCTATTTGTATTATACTGTGTTTGCAAGCAGAGTTTCTACAATTTAATATTTGGAAAAAACTTAATGTGGAAGAGGTAGAGTTTTATATTATCTCATAGTTCAAGATGCCTGACTTCTTTCCAGACATATAAACAGATTTGTGCCTCTCACTAAAAAACTGTCATTTGTATGTCATTTGAGTATTCAAGTTGTCAATTTTTCCTTTTGACTAAGCCATCAAACCAGAAAACTTTAATGTAAGAAGGCAAAAAAATTGCTTACATGAGGAAAATAATTGGCAGAAATGCAGATGTCCAAATAGTACTCTAATGTAAAAAAAGTACTTTTTTCATTATAATTTAGAAAACCCCCACTTGTTTCTGTGAATGAAGAAACAATTCTTGTTTCTAAGAATAAAGCAGTTACCATGGCAGTGCATTAGTGTATCAGTGGTGGTCTTAATGTGGTACATAGTTCTGAGAGAACAACTTTGATCTGTTCATGTAGCTTCTTACCTTTACATAAGTGAACTTTTGTTGAGGCCAGTCAGAGTACGTTTACATCACTTGGTAGTGTTGTGTAGGAAAAAAAATGGAGCAATGTCTAAACCAGCATGGTTAATTTGCCCTAAGGTATTATAGCTGCATTGCTTTTGTGGTCTAACTGGTGGTTTATCATGGTGCAGCAGTATGTGCTGTCAATGTACTCTCGGTACTTCTTTAGGACCAAAAGATTCATGTAAATGCAAATCTTCAGGAAGGACATTCTGAAAAGTTATCCATTGATTTAAAGGCAGATGGTACTATAGCTGGGTTTCTGAAAATTGCCCTTATGTATTTAAGGACTAACCATGTTTTAAAGACTTGCTTCATTTTGGCAGTAAACATTGAGATAATACTGTGCCTCTACTTCACTCTGTCTTGTAGAAATTCACCTGTGAAGTCCCCAAACCTCCTTTTGCTTGGCACAATGCTTATTACAGTACAGAGTCTGTTGCCTTATGATTGGCATTTTGTGGCTGGTCTTTGTTCCCAGAGTAAAATACTTAGTATATGGAGTATAAAATACAATCCCAACCACATGAAATTTAATTTCTGTAAATGTTATTTCTATATAAAATACAGCAAATATTGTTACAACCTTCCAGCAGTTGACTACTTTACTCAGAAATAAATTATGAGGACCAGTGGGAGCCTTTAACTTCTTTTCCCAGCTCGTGGTGCCAAATGCTATTCTACTGAAGCACAGCTACAGAAGCAGGGGGTTCTGTCTGATGCTGTACAAGGAACTTGATCTTAATTTCTGCTGCTTATGAAGGTCTCCTAAATCTTTCCTGCTGTCTGTTTTGTGTCATAGGTGATCCGTCTGCAAACAGGTGTTTGCTCTTTTGCTTTTCTGGACACAAATGAAAAACGTTATGTGAGTGGGTTAAACCTAGTGGTTTTTTTCCATACTGAGTTTAGTGATGTATTTGGTGTTTTTTCTTAATATGGAGTTAGGTTATTTTGTGACAATTTTTACTTAAAAAAAAAAAAAAAAATCCTAATCATTCTGAGGAAGACTGGGAAACAATGTCCACTGTTAATCAGACTCGCAAACAGATACAAATAATGGGACTACGTTGAATTACTTCTACTTTATTGTTCACGTCTATCAATACTTCTTTTTAAGGGTCATATATTTTAGAAGTCTGATTAATAGGATTTGAATTTTTGGGATTGCTTATTAAAATATTGTAATGTTCAAAATCTTTACAGATTTTTTTTTTTTTGCTTGTTTATGTTGTAATTAAGTAAGTGTAAAGTGTCTGCTTAGTCTAAGCACCTGAAACTTGCAAAGGTTTTCTGTGTGTCTTACCCCTAAACAGTTGATTTGGGAAGTGTCACATAACTTTACCTCTCAATTCCCCCCCCCCCCCCAAAAAAAAAAACCAAAACCCCACACAAACCCCAAACCCCCAACAACAACAAACCCTCAACTAAACAAAGAAAAACCCACAACAGCAAAAAAACCCACCCCCAAAACCAAACAAAAAAACCCCTTAAAACTGTATCTATTTACCAGGACGACTGTCAGCTGCAAACTGTTGGAAGCTGGGAGAGTACTCCAGAAAAATATTAGATAGCCTTATCCTGTTCGTATTTGCATCAGTTTTTTCTCCATTCCTGGAGATGGAATATGTAACTAGCCTCTAGTCTGATCTAGTGCAGTTTTCGTATTCCTGTGCTGCTCTATGCTTTTCAGACATCAGCTAAACTTTTGTACCCATTAGCACAGCTCAGGCAGCACAAGGACAGACTTGCTGTGCTTTCGGTCCTTCCAGAGTGTTATCAATAGAACTGCTGCCCAAATACCAATTGCAGGACTAAATTCCCTTGAATACACCTTTACAACCCATTTGGTGAGCATGAGTTTCCAAAAGGTTGCAGACCTGAACGAGCAAGGTTTGACAGAGGTGTGTTGCAGAGCTATTCGTCTTGGTAGCTCTTAATTGGAGAAGAAGCAAAATGGGCTTGACTTTTGGAGGTTTTTTCTAGTGGTGATGGCAACAATGTTTTTTAACCTGTATTATACACAAAAAGTGTGTATTCAATTCAGGAGTGATTGAAATATAAGTGTCACAAAGGTGCATTTTTAGGGTGTTTTAGAATAATACCCAACTTTAAAGATAACTCCTTGTACCAGACTAATGTAGTTATGCTCTGTCAAGATGCAGAACCAAAGGATAATTTTCCTACTTAAAACAAATTAATCTTGCTGGTGGGTTTATGTGTTTTTCTCTGCTGCTTGCAAAATTGCCATACTGGGATCATAAACAGACCTATTCAAAAGAGGAGGCTTCTGTAAAATTCAGCTCATTGACAAACTTCTTGGAACTGAACATGAGGCTGTTTTCTATACAACAGGCTTCTGTCAGCACAGCTGTGCTGGTCAGGAATGTGAAGAGGTGTGAACACTGACTGGTTTAGCTGTTTTGGCAGAAGCCATTAGCAAATATTTTATTATATTAACAAAACTTTTCCTTTGCCGACAAAATTGGTCTGCTCAGAGATGTGTCTCCATAAATGGTTTTGCATTCTAGTATGAAGTGTAATTTGGTCCAGAAAGCTGTATTTGCCCTATATTTGTACTGCTTTGCTAGTACCTCTAGAGTACTAAAGGGTCCTGGCATTGACAGAGACCAAACTTCCAAAAGGTATCAGTAATCCAAACTAATATGAAAAGGGTGGCAGCTGGAAGAAGGCATGTTAAAACAAAGGTTGCTGAGAAACAGATGGGAGCTGACAGGACCCCTTCTCCGCTGGTAGGATTGATATCCTTGTATGATTCAGATCTGCCATGCGCCTCCAGGAAGGTGTGCTTTTTAGCTGAGTAACTCTAAATCTTTGAGTTTGTGCTGCTTCTGTCATCAGCACACCAGCAGCAGCTAGAGTGCATTTTTTCTTTTTCTGTAAGTGATTGAGCTAGCCTCTTGCACTGGCATTAAGCACCCTAGCAGAAGGGCTTTGCTGTTTTTATCAGTATTATTTCTTCACTCACACATAGCCTGAATGTCCAAAATACTGTGAGTTTAGGAATAAGAAACAGCTGAAAACGAGTGCTATTCTGAAACACTGTGTTCTCATTTGTTGTTCAATACGAAGCATATACGAAGTTTAATGAACAAGTCATAATTCTTCCTTGCTTTAAAATTAAGTATTGACTTTCAGCTGTGCATGGAAGTAATATTTTTCTCATGACTTCATGCTCATTGCTTGTTCTTTCATCTAAATAGCAGTATTTTGTATAAAATCTGAAGCTTCAGGATTTTGGACTCTGTCCTAATGAAGAGTACCGTAGCAGACAGAGAGCCTGTGAGTCGTAAGAGTTGACACTGGTTAGTTTACAGTGAATGAAACCAGATTAGGCACTGTAATCCTGGATATGAACAGCATAGCAACACAGTACAATTGTGGAGACACTTACTGATGGTTTAATGTTTATTTTTCAGTAGCTATTGTACTTGGACTGGTGCCTAGCTAAGTTAACAGAAATAAAGCTGGAAGATTTTAGGCAGCTTCAGAAGCCTTGCAGTAGGCTTTTGTAAAGCAGTATTTATTGTGTCTGAGTTCTAATATTCTAAAAAGAAGACCCATGAAAAGATCACCAAACACTTTATTTGTTATTACTAAAAATTCCTCTGCTGGTTTCCAAAGGAAATATTTTTCAGGGAATCTCCTGACTTGTAGCCTTCTCATCTGCTTTATGTTGTTTTATTAATCTTTTTTCCTTGCCTGATGGAATTATTTGGTATGAAGATTGCAGGAATTTTTTTTGTGTTCTCTTGTTGTTTTACTGTTTAAAATGGTGAGGCTTTGAGATTTCACAAAAGAAATGAATATAACATAAAACCAGTGCAAAGATCCAGTGTCTTTTTTTTTGTGCCCATTCACGGTATTTTCTTTGGGTGTTGTTAGATGGGTAGGAAGACTATATGTAGCTGGTGTTGACCTGAAAATGTTTCCCAGTGAGCATATGGTCTTCATTACTTCTGTTTTTAAAAATACCATGATAAAATAAAAAAACTTTGCCAGTAGCTAACAAAGAAAAAGAAAACAGTTTTGGGTGTAGAAAACACAAACTATTGAAAAATAGATGGTATTTTGTCATTTTTAGAAACCAAAATGGTGGCAGTATCTGGCACTTTTCTGTGTACTTGAACATTAAAAGCATTCTGTATCCCAGTGTTTATGTCAGAGTTGGCTGAAACCCGCTGATCTGCAAGTTGCATTGCTATGAAAACTTTGTCACTGGAAGTTGTAGAAGTTACTGCAAGGTAAGGGTGTAATGAGAATAGCTTTGCGGATAACTTGCATAAGTAAAAGCTCTGGTAAAGAGAATAATCTGTTTGTGATATATGGGATAAGTAGTAACTTAAAATCTCAGCAGAAAAGATTCCAATTAAAGATTAAGAAAAGCTTTCTAATAGGTAGGATGACTTTCTTGCCCAGGAGTAGAGTCCTTGTGGATATTGCAAAGTCAGCATAAGGGTACCCAGTGCCATCGTTATCACACCTTGCAGTGAACCCTAACCACTTTTTCAAGAGGAGATTGGGAGGCTAAAATTTTGTAACCTCTTTTAAAAGAGTACATATTTCAAAATAATTTTATGTAACTTGGCCTACAAGGTGCTTACTCATATAGAGCTATATTCTTTGTACAACAAGAGGAGGTATTGTGTATCAGGGTATAGAACATGATTGTTTGTCAGTTTCTTTATTTCTTTTGAATTAAAGTAATGATCTTAAGATATGTGGGAGTGAAGTGCATTTGTTAATGAATCGTAACTTCTTTTAACATTCAAACTGAAAAACCTAAATACAGTAAAATACATGGTCTGGAAGTAAAGATACCATCTGCTCTGCTATGAATTGCTCTAATTCTATTAACTTTATTGCAGTTCTGAAAATCTTCACAAAGTGATGTCCCAAGATGGTTGAGTGCTCTGTCCAATCAAAAGTTTTTTCAGTTGTTCAGACTGATTAACTGGTATCTTGTTGTATTTTATGTTGTATATATTTATTTAGAAGGTGTTTCTCATCAATGAGATAGTAAGAAAATCTGCTTGGACATAATTGTGTTAAGAAAATCCTTATAGAGGGGAAAAAACCCAAGTATGTGAAATATCAGTTGTGTCTGCTACAGGGATATTTTTTTTTTTTTTGTGAAGGCAGAGATTCTTTTCCTAACGAGCCAATTGGCAAAACCTGTTAGTAGAAAAAATACTCAATTTAGGGAATACATTAAATTAATCAGTTATTAGATTCAGCTGTTTCAAGTAACCAGTTGCATTTACTTTTTACCACTCTACATATTAAATTCCTGTAAATGATCAGCAACTATTATATTTAACTATGCATTGTATAATCAGAGACTCTGTTAATGTTAAGAACGTTCAAGATCACTTTCATATGTATTTCCAAAAAGAGGCTCTTTCAACTTTTCTTTATGTTCACTTAGTCTAATTTACTGGTAAGTTACCACAACTTTCCACTTCCATCTGATCTGCACGAAAATTTCACTTAAACTTCAAGCTGGGATTTACACCTTCATAAGGTTGCATAGAAAATAAATTCAGGACTGCAAATGAAATTCATGTTCCAGTTCATTATTTCAGAAATGGGAGGTAGGTGTGTTCTCATTCTTTGAGCTGAGTAAGGGTTGAGCTGTTTACATATTTTGTGTGCATAAACCAAAAAGAACTATAATCAGGCCCAAAAAATGTCAGTAAAGTTATTGGGTTGAAGGGACAGCCTGGAATTTTAAGAATGTATTATACCCCATATAACTTACTTAATCCTCTTTGGGAATTAAACTTTACAGATTTGTTTTGGAAATTTTTTGAGGAAATGTTTGAAAAGTTTAGAAAAAATTCCATACTGATTGAGTTTGTTTGACACACTTTTCTAGCTTCAGCTAGTAATCATTAATGTCCCTGGGGGGACTATCTATTTGATCTGAGAGGGAGAATTCAGGTTCATAGTACACATACTCGTGTGTGCACACATGTGGACGTGCAACCCCTGGGTGCAGTGGAGTGCTTAGTCAAGGTCAGCTTCTTCACTGGACATTGCTGCACTGATTTGTCTGTCAACATAACTATATACAGTCACAGCAAATGAAGGTCTGTGCAGGTGATATCCACTTTAGAATAAATCTTGTCTGATTCAGATGAGAAATAATTATGTAATTAAGTAGTTACTTTAAATTTCTGTCATAGGGTCCTAGCATAAATCATGTCCTTATCAGAGGCTGCTGTGTATCTGTGGCCTCAGAGCTGAGACTTTTCTGAGGCTGTCCTGACGCTGCACTGCTTGGCCATAGCGTTACAAATACTCATAGAAAATACACCTTGCAGGTACACACACACCTTTCACTATAGAAATAGCAAGATTGTTAGTATCTGTTGAGCTGAAGTCTGGTATCTTTCTGTTGATTCTGCTCCCTTACCTTAGTAGTAATAGCATGGCAGAGGTGCATGGATGGAGGAGTTCTAGCAAAGTAGGTGAGGACACACAGAGATTACTACAGACAGCTAACCTCAGTGTTTAGCTAGACTCTGTGTAAGTTTTGCAACCTGGATGGATTCTGGCAGAACACCTCTGCTATACTGCTAGGAGTAATTGACTTCACTATTTTAAATTAGCTTTTACAATATAAGTATTTGGAGTCATAAGATCAGCTGTATCGATACCAAGCAGGGTGCAAGGAGTGAGTTGTTACATTTATGAGTGAGTAGCTAGGAATATTTGTATAAACCCAAAACAATGGTGGGGAATTTGGGTGTCTCAGCCTCCTTACAAAGTGGGGGAAAAAAAGTTTGAGTAATGAATCTGTCATCTAAAAGCTTAAGCTTTTAATTGAAATTTTGTTTTCAGAAAGTCGTCACCATGCTGCATTTGATTTCTGAGATCATGTAGAAGAGTGCTTCCACTTAGATTGGGAAGCCGCTTCTGCCTTGAAACTCGGAGAGTGACAAGTTAAACTTCAGTTGACTTAGTAAAAGGGAGTGATAGCAGCATCTCTTAGGTAATTACAGTTTAGGTTATGGAGGGAAGAACTGCTTTCTTATATTTGGCATGTTGAAAAGCTGGAAAATATGGCCTAGAAGTTTGTAGGCCTGATTAAAAGCTTGTTGAAAACCAGGCTTGCGTTGTTTGAAACGGTCTGTGGCTGTGTCCCAGAAGTGTGGTTGGTGTTTTCAGAGGAGTCGTGTGAGGCTGGGTACCCAGATTGCATGAAAATTGAATGGAGTTGGACAACTGGCAGAGGCTCTTGTTTGTTCCCTTCTAGTCTTTCAGTAGCTAAATCCTAGCAGAAAGTTTTGCATTTGGTTTAATTATTTTATTTTATTTTGCCTTCCAATTTATAACACCTGATTTTGTTTAAAATACACATGCTGATTTAGACATTCTAACCCTGTAAAAGCAGTAAAGTAATTGATATATTGTACACATTCACAATCATCAATTGGGAAACGAAATGTATTTATCAGATTGTTGGTCAGATTTTATCCCTGCTGACTTAACATTGGCTTTTTTTTTTTAACTCCTTTCATCTCTCTTGACAGTTTGCTCTGACTTCACCTTTTTCCTATCGGTTCTGATCTCCTGCAAGCTTGCCTACCCAGGAAGCTGTACTTCCTCTCCTTCTGACCAACACATGGCAAGCATTTTCCATAAGTTGTTACTCCTTTTGCTAACGTATTTGGCAGCTCTGACATTGCAAAGTTTCATATAATGCGTCTGTTAGGTTTTGGCTTTTCTCATCACGGAGAATTGCTTGTGGTGTTCTACTTGTTTCATTAATCTTTATTAAGTAAAGATGTAAGCTGTCTTTAATTGAATGTTTTCTTTTGGCAATAGAACAAGTCAAAAGGTGTTTCTCATTAATTTGTTATTCAGCAGGGATAGCCATCTATCTGGATTGAATTTGTGACAATGTTTAGTCCCTATTTGTAGGAATGCCTATGTCGAACATATTTTTCTATGTTTTGCTCAGAATATCCTATACAGGCTGACTTTATAATGTCATTTGTCATGTGGGAATTGAGCTACAGGGAATTGGCCTGTGTTGACAGTATGTCTCCGTGTTGGTTTTTCCTCTCCTCTTAGTACAATGTGTTTTATATTTGGTCTTATAAAGTTTTATCATGCTATCAAATCATGAAGAAGTGCAGAAATGATGGCTTTTGGTTTTCTCTAGCATGTGATACAAATATTTTGAACAAAGGTCATAACAAGAAATGCTGACCTTTCTTTTTATGACACAGAAAGTCATATTCAGACTTTCCTGTAGCATTTAATTACAGGGCCATCATTAGCTTGAAAGCAAATTGTATTGAAGAAATGAGAGTAGCGATTTCAGGTGTTGTGTGAGTTCTTTTGTCTCCCTTCCAGTTCCCGTGCTTTTAGTAATTTTTAAAGATTTCCTTCTTTCTCTGTTGTTTTGCGAAAGGTGCAAACCATGTTCGTGACCCACTGTCCCGGGGAAAGTGTTAAATTTCATCAAATACAAATCAAATGCCCAATAACCTGAAAAATGGAGAAGCATTTTTGTTAACCTTTGTAAAAATCCCACATGAATCTAAGGTAACCTACATAAAATATTGTTTTTAGGGTGATTGTCCTTTAAGTGACGATATTGCAACACACTGGTGTGTGTTTATCCCAGATGCTTTCAGGCAGCTCATAGCTGAAATGAATTGTTTTTATACAAGTTAGGAATCTTGTCATCATATCGTCAGTAACTCCTAACCAAGGAAACAGGGTGCCCAAATGTGTGTCCAGTACATGTCTTGGAATAGCATAGGATCCACAGACACATGGAACTTTGTCTGGGACAAAGTTGTTTATTTGGTTTGCCTGCTTTCTTAAAATTTATGAAGAATGTCTGCCATAAATGTAGCTAAAAATCCCACTGTCATCTGGCAAAAAATGAAATAAAGCTATGTTGTAGCTGACATAGTATTATAAAGCTAAACCTGAAAAGACACATTAGTCTGTTTTTCTAACAGTGTTCTTTTTGGAAACAGTTTTTGCTAGCATTTTTGAATTTAGTGTGACATTTTTGAGCATCTGGGATTTGGCAGCTTCACTAATAACACTTTTATGCAGTCTAACAGCTTTTAGTGTTATTACATTTTTCCTAATCTTCAACCTGACCTTTCTCACTTCATAATATTTATTTCTGTCTCTCAGAACAGAATCATTTAGGGTAGATTCCAAAGCAAAGTATGTCTCTCTCATGTGATAAATATATTGACCATTTTTAAGTGGATAAACTAGCAGTAGTTTGTTATGACATGTTATTTTTTCCCAAACGTTTGTCCCATATGATGCCTGCAAATATTATCATTTTTCCTGTGGTATGTTCCAAAGCTTGAGTGCCATCACATGGCATGTGTATGCTAAGCACAGAGTTGATTAGCTTCATTGTGTCGGAGGGGACTTCTGTGTTTCAGACTAATTGGCCCCAGGAATGTCACACCGACCCTAGAGAAATAGCTGAGATTTATTTCCCATTGAAGAGTGTCTTTATTTTACTAGGTCTGTGTGATCCAACTAGAAAAATCTGGGGGAAAGAAATACTTTCAGTCCTTCCCTTTGTCAGGAACTGTGATGTATTAATGACGAGGTAATTTAATCGTATAATAGCAGCAGTTTTGGTCGGTTTTAATTGGAATGGGCGTATATTGCCAATATTTATGTGAAATGTATTTGTGTCAAATCATTTTACCAAATGAATCTTCAATCAGTTGCAATTAGTGTCTTGCATAGAGCTACTTCTGTAATGCCTCCGGATCTTAGTACTATTATAACTTACTGTTTATCTTGACGTGACTATCTTTCAGTTTTGCTACATAAAGGTTTTTTTAGGCATCTTGAGCTTTCTCTTATTTCTCTGTGTCAAAGATTTGACTTTTTTGATTTTTTTTTTTTAGAACTGCTGTGAGCTGCATTATTCCATATTAGCTGACTTATTTTATGAAACTCTAATTGTCATATTCCTGCAAATATGAAAAAAAAAAAACAAACCAGAACAGAGAAATCCTTTTTTATGCCACATTAAGCATGTCTAATTTTGAATGTTCATACACTGTATGTTATGCTGCAGACTAACAGAGATGGTGGATATCTTAGTAAAGAATATTCTTTCAAAATTTTCGGCTGCATATTTATCTTTAACCACTTGGAAAGTTCTGAAAAACGGAGGATGCTAAATATAGCCCGTAAGGTCACTTTCTCCATTGCTGTCTGAGATAAGGGTACAGGTTTGCTGGTGGAAAGCTGTGGTGTTCACTCTGTAAATGCCTACCATAAAGGCCCATGTTTCCCTTAAGCTGATATAAAGTAGCAAGTACAAATTGTTTTTTCATACTTGTCTCATACCCAGTTCATTTTTCTTGCTCTCAGAAAGGTAAAGGCAATAAAGGTACTCTTTCTTATGAGGAAGATAGACTTGGCTGTGAGGTCAGGGCAGAAACAGGAAGATTTAGGTGTAAGTGGCTATGCTGAATAAGCAAATAGTCCTTTAGTGTACAGCTAGAGTTTGTGTTTGCGGTGGTTTCAAATGCTTGCTATGCAGATTAAGTAATGCTTCGACAATGACAAGTTTTAGGAAGTACTTGGAGATCTGACTGGGGGTTTTTGTGTCTTGTAACCAGTTTGATTATGAAACTGATGTACATCTTGCAGCAGAGCAAACCAGCTCATACTGCAACAATTTTGAGATCTAGGTATGTGAGGATGTGGCAGATATCAGAATAAATTGTGCCTTCCTAGTGCAAGGTGTAGAATACAGTTTTTGGGAGTCAAATAGGGATTTGGAGGAGATGCATCTTTCTTTTGTTCATTCCAAATTCCATTTTACACAAATCTAAAACTTTACATGAGATTAGGCATCTATGCAACTCCCTCTCCAGCTGAAGTGATTTAGAAAACTGTTTTATTAAATGAAGTTCTAAATTCTTTTGAGTCTCCTCTGAAATATATTCCCACAAATAAAAATATATTCATTGGATTAGAGGCCTAAAATAAATTCTCTCCTGGTAGAAAGAGACTATTTAAATATTGACTGTAACCTAAGGAGGTAAACTCCTCTAGAGGGAAGTTCAGAGCAAGAGTGTAATCAATTGCCTTGTTTCATTTTCAGAGACCATCACTGTAAAGTCTATGCTTTCTGTATTCAGCAGGGATTATCTTTTTAGCTGAAAGTATTTTCTGTTGTATCTAAACTTGATAAGCCAATAACTATGTTATACCAAACAGGAACCTGTATTTAGGGTTAAGCATGTGTAATTGCAAACCTACGCTTTTGCATGCCGAATTCAAACATGAGAGAATGCAGGGTATTTGGACAAAGGTAAACTTCAGGTGGCATTTTTATATCTTTAAGTTGTTTTATATATATTCAGATATATGTATACACACATATACATGTGTGTATGTATTACAGTTATGGTGAGATCTGTGAACCAGGCTGAAAATTTTCTGAATGTAATTTTGTGCTATCCTTCACACATACTGTATTTGTCTTCATAGTTATTTCTAAAACATCTGCGCTGGGTTGCTACATTGACCTGTGTAGTTTACTAGAATAATAATGTCCAGCCTTTGATTTTTGTCTGGATAATGAGATCTTTCATTTTTAGAAATAGCTATTTGTCACTTAACTCTTACAGTTAGATGGTTACCTCTTCTTCCAGACATTTTATATGTCCATAGCTCCCGGGGCAAACTATTTTCAATGACAACAGATTTGTCCCAACACTAGCTTTGTCAATTCAGAATTCAGAACAAAACCTTTTTTTTTCTTTTTAACTTATTATGACCTGTGAAAACTAATTAAAGACTCCTTAGAACCTCTAATTTTAACCAGAAAGCCATTAAATAATAACTTTTGTTTTGAAACCAGGCTATTATAATCAGTAAAAAGGACTTAAAAAACTGTATTTCTAAAATACCAATAGAAAAATTCATGACTTGTTGCCTGTCACCTTTTCTGAATGTAGTATTTGAGGGATGGGCGTTTGTCCTTACCAGAAGAGCATTGCAAAGCATTTTATAGTTGTTCTGTCTACATACTAAGTGCTTAATTTTCAGATGTTTTCTGTTTATGAAAACATTTGTGTGAGCAGACGTGTTGAGATGTCTTTTCTTTGTTAATAATTAAGGTCAGTACATAATTTCTCACTCACTTCAATATGCTTTTCACTATTCAATTAAAGTTGTTTTGAGTATTTTTTTTTTTATTGAGCAAGATTTTGTTTTTGAAGTGGCCTCACACATTTAAATGGTTTTAATGCTACAGTTCATTCCAATGAGATAATGGTATATGTGTAGTTATAGCCCTTCAGAGCATTTTTGGGTGGATCCACCATATTTTATTTGCTAGTCCTATTATGCTTGAAAATGAAAACACTTATTTTCTGTAAACTTAAGTGTGTCAATATGACAGGAAATGTCACCAGTTGCTCTTTAGGGTCTCACTGTCAGCTGTTGTCAGAGACATGATTTCGATTAAAACTGGGTAAACTGGTATGTTTTCTTTCTTCTCTCTTGTAAGTAGTGAAGTCAATAAGATACAGATTTGACCATAAGAAAAGTGTTGAATCCTTTCATCTGAAATGTTTGTTTTGAGGCTACATTGACAAAGTCAGTGTGCTGGCTTGTGGTATCCTCATATTCTCTGTGACACTGAGTGTAGAAGTAGAGGTCCTCCTCAGCTTTGCATAATGTGGATCTGATGTCTCCAGAAAAATATCAGGTAATTAAAGTTGTGGTGTAACGGGGAAATCGGTATGGCTAGTGGATATTGTTTTGCTTGGTATGATTTACTAAATGTTAATTGGAGTACCAAAGTACTTTAACTCCAGTTTGAAGTGGTCATTATTCTTTTGCACTCAACATTATAAGTCACTTATTAATTTTGTACATAACAGCATTGGTCCAAGTGGAGGAACTGAGGAAGATCACCCTAATGAGTAATGATATTTAATTGTGTACTGTAATCAACAAAGCCAGTGTTTAGAGTGTCATGTCTACCAAACAGACTGTCTGTATATAGAGAAGATAATTTTGGGAGAATAATTAAAAGGAGTTTAGGATATTCAGGAAGTTTTATCTTGCAGTATATGTTGATATATTTTTATCTTAATATTGTCCTCACACTGAAAAGTAATACAGAAACATTGCCTTAAAAGTTCCAGCCAAACTAGGAATCTTGTCTGTGACAAATATCTCCTAAGTGTTTGCTCTTGTAATTAGGGGATTTCTCCTAGAGTTACCTGAAAAGGGAAAAGAAAGCATCAGAATAGCTTTTGAATGTGCTACCTCTCTGAGGAGGAGGAGGAGAGACTCTTAAATCTGATTCTTAAGGGCTCTGACTGTTTCTGTTAGTTCTGATAATAGCGATCAAACATGCTGCTCCTTCCCTTTTGACTTCTCCCCTCTGTGTTGGTGGTCACTGGTTCCAGAAAAGAAAACCAGACATGGCTCTTTGACTACTTAAGGTTGTTACATTGTACAGCCCCAGTACATTAACTGCCTCCAATTTCAGCCCTAAATTACTAGGTTATGCTGTCCCTGGCAGGGGAACAGAATTGATATCTGGATTTATAACTTCTTCAGTTGATCCTGTAAGACCTCCTCAACGGGAAGATTTTGTGGTTGGCGGTGGAAGAACATGATGTGCTAAAGCAGAGAAAAGCAAGAGAGCATCCTTCTGGCTACAGCTATTAATTCTAAGTTAATTCTACAGCTGAAGAAAACTGTATTTATGTAGTACCATAGAAGTTTTTTGTATTTTGCATTTCATTATTGCTAACTCTTGGCAAACAGATTGTGTGCATTTGCTAAAGGGCCAGACCTGCCTCTAGTGTAAAAAATATTTTGTTTTGAAGGTAGCTCTGTTTAGATGTGGAATAAAGTAAGAGAAGTAACGGGGTAACAATTCATGTGTCTAAACCATAGTGTCATGATTTCGGTATCATTTGTGGTATTCAAGATCAAGGTCTTTATGGCAGAGTGGAGATACAACACAGGCAACATGGGCCCTCTTAGGCAGCAGTTGGAGGCCTCTTAGAGATAGCCGAAGAGCCTCTGACATGACATCTGAATCCCACCTCCGTTGATCTGGCAAATTAAAAAAAGAATTCTGTCCAAAGTGAATGAAACATAGCAGGGCCAGGAATCTGTCTAGAATTAAGATCAAACACATTATCAACTTGCACAGGATAAATCCAACTGTTTACTCTTAAAAATGTGCAGGAATAAGTAGAATAGAATAGTGTTCATTGGTTGTACAATCTGAACAACTTGTAAACAAAAGCTGATGAGAAATACTAGTTGGTTCCTTTTTGGACTAAAATAGTAAAATGTGTTTGTTGTACTTGTCCTTTATTGAGTTACTAATTGTTCTCTTTCTGTTTTAGGTTATGGTCAGACTGGTCCAATGGTTCAGAGAGGTGGATATGACTCCATTGCAGCTGCTGTTTCTGGTCTCATGCATATCACAGGACATGAGGTATGGTGCTCAACTTATAAATTTAATAGAATCTTTGTGCCATATACTAAAACTTGATGCTGCATGGAGCAAGTTAACCTATGCTAACGCATCTGTTATGTGTGCCCTCCTGAGTCCAAAAAGAGGTCTTATCTCTGGGATTATAAGAAAATGGTAGTGCTTATGTCCTTCAGGTATCTCAATCCAGGCTCGCAAAGCCAATGGCCGAGAAAAAGAAAATGGAAGAAAAATGGTATTCTAAATTTCCGCTGAATAAAGTGACAATTTATGCTAACATATTAATGGCTACTTGTAGTCACTTCAAGAGCTGTAATAGATACATTGTTGACATCTGGATTATGAAACCATACAAATGTGTGTGAAGTCTCACCTGGGCTTTGATATTGATATTCCCTCTTTAAAAGAAGGAACTGTGAAGCCATCCAGATAACTGACAAACTGCCTTTTCAGTCATCCTGCCTGAAAATAAGCAGAGGGATACCATTAGTGGTTTTGGAAAAGCCTTATGTGTTGCTTTTCCCACTGATATCTGAGATAGTTGTAGTAGTGTGAGAGTAGTTGTGGAGTGTGGGATAGTTGCAGTAGTGCAGGAAGCATTACAGAGGTAGTTTAGTATCTGGATTCCAGGGATACATAGAATGTGTGTTTTCACCTCAGAAAAATGCTGGTCGAATAGGTGTTTAAGTAAGCTGTCTTGAATCACCTACAGGTGCAGGGAATGTGGTGTCCCAAATGTCACTTTTCAAGTGAGACAGCATTACAAGTCTGTCTATGCCTCGTAAACACTAGATAGTCTTCTGTGGTGGTGCTCCTGATACTCTGGAAGCAGTAGGGCAGATCTTTAGAGTATGACACTTGCACGCCCTAGCTAAACAAGATGTTCATCAACTTTCTGTACTTGGTGTCAGATGTTCATGTTTGAGTAGGTTGTTGAAAGCTGATCATGCATGATCTAGACATTAGTGTAGGATTAATATTCTGCCAATAGACTTGTTTTCTGCTGAGAACAATGGCAAACATCAGAACTCTCTGCTTGTGGCAATTATTGTTACCAGAGTCTATCTTTCTATTAAAAAAAAGTCAAGCATTGTTTGACTGAGGAAACTGAAACATCTTGTGCCCAGTGTCCTAAGACTGACTGCCCATTGCTGCCATGTTAATCATTCATACTCATAGGATGTCCCAGCTCAAAACACAAGACGACATAAAGTTGAGTGTAGTCCTTACAGGTACTTCTCTTCAAATGTATAATGCTCATATACACTAAGCAACAACTGATCACAGTAACTGTAGTATAAGTAATTTTTACATTCTGACCTCTGACCTTCGTGTCTGTAGACTGAAGGTTAGTACTTCTAATACAATGCCAGAAACTTCATGTATGTCTCAAAATATACCAAAAAATTAAGTGGCAGTATAAAGTGTTAGAAAGGGGCAAATGCTGTTAGTACCACACGAATAAAGGAAAGTAGGTTAAAAAACTGAAAAATACCAGGACTCTTGTAAAGCTTTTCAATGATATGCAAGTGACAGAAAATAGAAGTGTTATACTGAATAATTGCATGTAAATTGTATTATGAGAGTAATAGTCCTCAGTGGCCGTTTTGAAGGTGGATTTTATTAAAAGACTGTGTTAAGATCTGTACTGGAAATCCAGATGTTCACATCATCTCACCAGGACTTTGGGCAATGTAATCATGGGAATCATTTAATCATTGTTAGTAACAGTTCCGTCTGTTCACTGGGGGCTTTTAACAATTCATTCAAACTTAGTAATTCTCTTGCATGATTAAAATAAACATGGTAAAACCTGCTTCTTATTTTATTTTATTTGAAGTTGGTCATATATTTCATTAGTTTCTCAAAACCATTTTCCGATGTTTAGAAGAACAGTTTTGTTTCAGACTTAAGTTGTCAATGACTCCAGAGAAGTAAATGTGCCTTTTGTTGTTGTAGTGCAGACTTACTGAAGTGGGGTTAAAATCATGTTGTATGCTTGTTTGGAAATTAATTTAAAGTAACAATGATTATTACCAGTAAAATGTTCCATGTTCTACATTTATGTTCATGTGACTGGACTGTGCTGAAAATTCCACAAAACTAGCTCTGAAAAAAGTAGAAAACCTTGTATCAGTCAGCATGTAGAAAAGTGGCCAAAGAAAAGAAGAAAAAAAGAATCTTACTCACTTTTTCATGCTGTTTTTCATTATTAAATCTTGAATTATTTCTTGACCAGATATCATGGAATTCATATACTAAAAGTAACATGATGTTTAAAGCATGCTCTACTAAACTAGAGTATGATTTTTTTTTTTCTTAAATGAAATTGAAAATGCTAGTCTTATGAACTGGAAAAAAAAAAGAAAAGTTATAACAGATGATGTTGGTTTTGTATTGCATTGTGGTAGCTATAGATAATCAGCATAATAATGTCAGTATAAGAGTGCTCTGGAAATTTCCCTTCAGTAAACAAGCTTGAATGTGCTTGCAGGATGGTCTTAGAGGTATCAGCTGATGCAGTAGACTAATTATAATGAATCTGAGCAGCAACAAAACATCTACATACATCACTGAGGTGCTTAATTTTGAGGTATAATACATATTTACAGCTTCTCACAAAGTATTTTAATAATAGGATACTAAAATTATGTCCCGTATCTGAGACTTTAAAAATGGATAGAACTAATAGCAATATATATTCCATTTTAGCTTAGAGAAATTTAATGTTGTGAATTTTACTTTGTTCTAACCATCTGGCTACTGATTAAGGTCTCAGAAAGCAGTTTGCTGTTGCAGATCACATAACTTTATTGAGTATTGAGGCCATGCCTCCAGTCAGTAAAGTCTTAATCTTAAGCCATGAAATCAATATATTACCAGCACAGGATTTTGAGCAAAACTTAAACCTTCAGACTTAAGTCTGTCACATATGTAACGTTTGTTTTCTTCAATACTTTATATTTCATGTAACACTATAATTTTTGAGGCAGTAAAGAGATCATGGTGGAAGAGATGGAAGTTGCTGACTAAAATGTAGGTGTATTTTATCCAAGTTATCTTTTTATTAAGGAGATAAAGTTAGTGTAATACAAATGGAATGGACTAAAGATACACAATAATATCACATTTGGCACACAGTTTAAACCTCTTGAAAGGGAGACAAGATCATATGCTTTATACAACTGATTTTTAAGATCTGAGAGAAGATTCCTGCTTAAAGAAATTCTGAGTGGCTTGCTTTTCTTTTTTTGCTAGGAAATAGTTGTTACTGAAATGACTTCATGCTGAATACTTTGAAATGCTTCTGAGCAAAGTTCTGAACCTTGAAATCAATATATAATTTCTGCAGTATTGCAAAGTTACAGGCACAAACAACTGGATTTGTGCTAGCGTTGTTTTTGCTGATTGTACAAAACCAAACGTGTTCAGTGTACAGTAGAATGCTATCTTTAAACCATGTTTTCATGTGCAGAAACCTGCATGGAATTCAAGCTCTTACACATGTACTTGATTACCTCTGTATTAGAAATGTATGACATCTGTGAAATTTGAAATTCTAGCATGTTTATGAAAATCTACAAGCAATAGTGGGGAATCTGTTTTGTGTAAATCTGTACCACAAACCCATTTTGAATGAAAGTAGTTGCTTCAGGCCACATTCAATTTTTCTTTACATAAATTAAAATATGCTAAAAGGACAAAATTTACACTGATGACACTTTTATTGTCCTGGATGACATAATTTATAGATACTTCCTGGTTAAACACCACATTTGAGTTTCATATTTGATGAACAGAAAGCTCTTACTTAGTAATTTCAGATACATCAGTGCCAGATGAATATCCCTTTGATGAAAATGTCTATGACTCATTAAGGCAATACGTTGAAATTAATTAAATAAAAACCAGTTTGGATACAAATCCCCTTCCATCTCCAAGTGGGTTATTACACGCAATTTTCAATATTCAGGGTATCTTTATGGTAGTGCGTTCTTTCTTGCTGAAGAAGCATTTTCATTTTACTGAACACGAGACAGCAAGACATGATTGGGATCTACAATACCAGAGGGGCCATTCTTTGGCTTAAAACCAAACAAACTGCAACGAATAGTACACATTGTATATATAGCTCAGAGCTTTTGAAAAATATAGCCATTGCTGGTTCATATTAGCTTCAGTAGCTATTTTGTATCTGTAAAGACTACTGGACTTAGAATACTTCTTTTAAGCGTGTCATTTCAGAACAATTTCCATTTTTAATGCATCATTTTTATATTACTGGTATAAATTTGTGAAGACAAATTATGTCAAAAGGCAAAAAAAAAGACTCAGGAAAACAAGCTTCCAAAATGTGTCGTGGCTAATTTGGGGCCAGAATGTGTCGACAAATTGTAAGGAATTTAGTAAATGGCAAGAATTAGGAATGAAAATATAAACTGGTGGTAAGGTTGAGCAATAGCAAAGCGTAGTGATGGAAGAAAAGGTCTGCTCTACTGGAGTGAATCTTCATCTTTTCAAATGAGCAAAGGGCATATCCTGCTGCTGCCCCTAATTAGGGATGGACCCAGACCTTGAGCCTGGATGGCAGCTTTGTTAGCTTAAAGCACTTTCTCTCTGACTAGGGCTATGTTTTGTCCTTCTACCAGAACAGTAGCATCACTTTCGGCTGGCGGGGGGGTGGTTGTGGTGGTGGTTGTTATTCTTAAAATAATTTGCTTGAGTAAAAGCTACAGTGTAGATTCTTACTTTGATCAGGGAACTATTACAATGTTAGCTGCACAGAGGTACTGCTGTGCTGGCAGAGGCTCCACCTAAAGGAAGGTATTTCTCTTTGTATGTGTAGATTCATCCTTCATACAAAGCAGCTTCGTATCCCTTGTTCTGCAGGATAGAGATGGAAACCTGAATGAATCCATTTCATGGTACTTAACAGCTATGCATCCTGTCTCAGAAAGGCTGGTTTATGGCACAGGTGGACATCAGAAACTGATTAAAGGGTGAAAAATGGCAGCTACTCATGGATCTTGGTAGAAAGACCAAGGAAGAATAGAAATTGTGTGAACTACTGCAGAATTATAGGTTGTGGAGTGTTAGGATGAAGTAAAGCCAAGGTGTTAAAAATAACATAGCAGTATAGTGCTAATAGTTTGTAGGAGTGTTCTGTAAGGGGAAATTGGGGAAGTATTTTTAGAAATAAAGGTGAACTTTTTACTGAGGTAAAGGAAGTGTTTGCTTTAAAACATTAGATAGTTTAGTACTTGCTGAGAAAAGTGCTGGAATTAAGACTTGAGAAGATGAATTAATAAGTAACAATCTATTAAAATAGTCCTGATTTTTACATCTTCCAAGTTTACTTTTCTCCATTAAGGATGAAATTAATGACACTGAAAACAGTGGGAAGTGTTTTCAAACTAAGAATGTTGCTGCATATCTGTTTGCAAAATCTTGAGTCTTTTTGATTTCTTCTCATCCCAGCGTCTTGGCTGTAATGAAGAAAGAACAGTTTAACAAACTAAGAACTTGCAGCAAACAATATGGGGGAAATTATTTTTTTTTAAATTTGTATTTCTGAGTGATAGCTCTGAGGAGCAAAAACCTTCTCATGCTAATAAGTTTTCTTAGTAGGCCTGCACATATAAAAATAAAGAACTTCCTTTCTTGTTTTCCCCCAGAGTTGGGTACAAGGAGAGTGGTAAATGGATGGAACCTTTGAGTTGTCCTTCCTACTGGGAAGCTGAAGTAGCTTAGTGCAGAGTGTGGAGAAGGAAGAAATAAGAGATTCTTCAAAGAAGTAGTACTTCCTAAAGCAGTGTTCACCTTAAGGTTGTGTAGTTTATACATCATCCTTAATGTCTAGGCTATAGATAGTTGAAGTCCTTACTGCAGTTTGAATGACAGTAACTGAGATTTTTAAAAAATTTTGTCATATTTGATGCAGATTCTATAATTTTCTTTAGTCACTTCTATGATATGAGTAAAATAGCAGCCTTTTCCATCTTACATGGAAAATAAAGTTCTACAGTCCTTTGTCCCAGAATTGGCCAATTAATGCAATTGATACTGCAATATGACATTTTTCTTAAAATAATTTTTAACTTATATATCACTTTGATATCAGACTTGCATAAATCCTGTTGGAGTACAAAAGAAAAAAAACATGGTGAAGATAAGTTTGAATTTTTTTACATGAAGCCAAGACACTTTTTTTAACATATATGTAATTATCACTAAACTCTCTTGCAATCTTAAAGTATGATTACACTTAACAGTTTAGACATGGCTAATTAAAGTAATTACGTAAATTCAATTTTACTGAATTTATGCTAGATTAGTTTAAAGGCATTTACGGCAACTTTGACAAACAGTTATTATTTATCAATTATACTGATTTTAAGTTGACTTATGATAGGCTTACTTAGGTGCTGAAATTCTGAAACAGTCCCATTAGCTTTGCACTGCTATTTGTGGACTCTACTTCAGGGCAAGCATTTGCTGTCAGAATCTGAGCATCAGACCTCAAGCCTTTCAGAGTAGGAATGGGAGAACATCTCAGAAGAAGCACTTTAAACTCCTATGGTAAAAGTCTACCTTGAATGAAGTTAGAAGTTCATTTTGCCATTGATTGTGAGAGGCTCACAATTAGGGAATTTTTGAAACTCATGATATGAAATGAAGATTCTTCCCCTGAAGCCATAAAAAAGGGATGACCTACTGAAAAAGGATGTTTTAACCAACAACTTTACAGTGATTATTGGTCAGAAGGTCAAGAATTTGCATGTATTTATACGTGTAAAGTGTACATGTGTAAACAAAGCAAAGTTGGTTCTGTTTTCCCACTAGAAGCCTGCAGTGTGTGTACTGGAAAATACAAGGCTGAGATTTGGCTGGGAGAGGTCCAGAAAAGGAGGGAGAAAAAGAGAGTGAGAAGAGTAAAGCAATATGGTTCTGCCTTTCAAACAGACATGCACTTGGATCAGCACAACATGGAAATCCTTCAGACCTTTGGCTTCTAGGCATAATGAAATTCAGTTTTCACTGGATTGTCTTGTCTCTAACAGTATCTCGTTTCTTTTTGCATTGGTGAGTTGAAGCATTATGTTTTTAGGGCAAAAAGTAGCATAATAAATCATTCACAATTTGCAGTCTGCAGCATTGCAAAGTTACGGTATTGTGTAGATGCCACAAGAATATCTGTTTTTCAGTGGTAGTTTTTATACTGCACTCAGATACTCTTATTTCTTGCAGTTTGCAACACAGAAATGTAAATGCTTTTTCAGATGAGTCTTGTGTAGAATGTACTATAACAAAAAGTAATGTTTTGCCTCTGCTTGTTTTCTTTCTTTATTTTAGTGTGTTTTCCTTTTCTTTAGGACGGTGAGCCAGTTAGACCAGGAGTAGCCATGACAGATCTTGCTACTGGGTTGTATACATATGGAGCGATTATGGCTGGTTTACTTCAGAGGTATAAGACAGGGAAAGGACTGCACATTGACTGCAATCTCTTGTCATCTCAGGTAAGAGTTCTAAAAAAATCGCTTTTAATTGTGTAGATGTTTGAACCTAAGAATACCATTTTGACATAAATTAATGGAAATTAGTATAACTAATGACAAAAATAATAATGACAATAATGGCATTAGTGACAGTTTCCTTATTCTGCCACTCTGGTAGTGACCATTTTATATTACATGGTTATAATATATATATATACACTACTCTGTATCCTACTGCATTATGTTTGGTTTTCGCTTTTTACAAAGGACCTCCATGTTCTTTGAAAACAGGGGTTAATCAAGGTTTATAATATCCCTGAGATTGTAAGTAACAGTTGTAGTAGATAATTTGTGGTAAGCGAGCATAAATGGCGAAGCCACTGTTGGAAGGGAGGCCTTGCAGTGAGTAAGATTACTACCAGGGTGACTGAATGACTTGTGCAAAATCACCCATATCGGTCAAGTATCACCCAAGTGATGCAATCCAGGAGGTCTGCCTTTTGGCTCTGGGAATTAAAGAATAAAGTAAGGTTGAAGATGCAGCATTTTCTCTAGGCACATTAAAGAGAAATCTCATCAAAATTTTGAAGACAAAGATGTTTTGACCATGACAGGTATACCATATACCATGAATAACAAGAACTTTAAATTGTCTTTGAACATTTAAGCACCATTGGTGCAATGTTTCATAATTCATAAAAAGAAAGTGAAGTTGGTATGAGCTGTATATGATCAGATGATACATTGTCTTGCTGATGTAGATACTTGCTGGTAGCAACTGGGTATATAGTGCATAGGAATTTTGGTGTACCTCTTAAAATGTACGTCAAAACTGTATGCTGTGCTAATCAAAGATACTACAGTGCTCCATTATTTTTGTCTTTATTTAGTTCTATTTGTCTTCACATTATCCCTGTCAGTACCTCTGATAGATTATCATAGAGTGCCTGTTGTGCAAAAAGTTGGCCCTGGTCTGAGCAGGAGGTTGATGACCTCCAATGGTTTCTTCCCACATGTAGCATTGTATGGTAATAATGATTGAGACTAATGATTAAGGTTGCTCTTGTTTTAATACCTACTGCTCTTGTTTAAACACCTACTGAAATTAGATCTGCAAAGGAGGGAAAGCCTTTGCTTAAATCAACAAAGAATTTTTCATTTGTTTCAAATATTTGTAAGGACCGAACTGTTCATCATACTTACATATATTTGTAAATGTTCTGTCTGTATTTGAAAAATGTAATAAGCAGTTTAGAAAAATATTTTAAATGGATGTTAAACTCTTATTAAACATTTTGTATATATATGGAAGTTTTTTTTTTTTTTTGTTTAAGGTTTCATAGTGTTTTATATTATGGCAGCTTCTCCTTGATCTTTTTAATTTCTAACTTTATTAAAAGGACTTCCGGTAATTTCTGTTAGTTTCCAGAATCATTCTGTTGTTCTTTGATTCGTTGTTCCACGGTTTTTTGGCTTTTTTAAATGGAGCCTTCTTGATTATTATTCGATATTTTATGAAATGCTGAAAGTAAGAAGAGCTAGTTACGCGTTGTTGTAACTCTCTTTTTTCACCTTACTTTGTCACCTCATTTGTCTTTAGAATCTTCTTCCTTGGTTTGGATGGATTTGGCTATGCAAAAAAGTGTTCTCATATTGCAAAATTTCCATCTGAAGTTCCACATCATTATCCTTTAAGGTACTCGCTGATGTACACAAGAAAGGGAACCTTATCGCACTCTACAGCTACCTGAAAGGAGGCTGTAGCGGGGTGGGGGTCAGCCTCTTCTCCCTGGTAACAGACGATAGGATGAGGGGAAATGGTTTGAAGTTGCGCCAGGGCAGGTTTAGGTTAGACATTAGGAAAAACTTCTTTACAGAAAGGGTTGTCAGGCTCTGGAAGGGGCTGCCCAGGGAGGTGGTCGAGTCCCCATCCCTGGAGGTATTTAACAGAAGAGTAGATGAGGTGCTTAGGGATATGGTTTAGTGGTGGGATGGCAGGGTTAGGTTAAAGGTTGGACTTGATGATCTTAAAGGTCTTTTCCAACCAAAGCGATTCTATGATTCTATGAAAGATGTTAGTGAACAAAGCATGATATGTGGTGCTTGACTTCTACGTGCTTAGCTGAAGAAATACCAAATGGTGAAGGGAATGCTTAGTGATTTTTTTAAACATTAACTCATTCCATGCTTGTTATCAAATTATAGTTATCTAAAAGTAGTTAAGAAATAATTTCATACATGCACACTCTTATTGCAGAATAAGTGTTTTTATTTACTTCAGTGTTAGGTAAATGTAACTGAAATAAGTTGGTTTGGAATAGAGTATGGGTATAAGCTGTTATTCAGAAAACAGCTCTTTTGTTTTAGATAACCCTATTACTTCAGTCCAAATTAACTATAGGGTCGTGTTGGCACAAGACTATAATGAGAACATTTATTAAGTTGGAAAAAATATTTATGCATGAGGTGCTGGGGTACCAAAAATAAACCCAGGTGATCAATGCAATTAAAAAACAAGTTAAAATGAGTGAAGAAAATGATAACTGATAGCTGAGTCTCTCTGAGAAGATCTAGTTTTCCTGGTTTGTTTTCTTTCTTTTTCCAAACCAAATCTTTGGTTACTTGTAAGTCTTTAAGGGTGAGTATACTACGAAAGAGTAGCACAAATCTAAAAATTAATGTAAAAAAAGAAATTCCTCTTGCAGTACTTCTGGTGGTAATGTTTTTCTTTAAAGGAAAGTTAGACAATTACAGTGATATCATCAGGTTCTTGAAAGACCCATGCTTTCAAAGGGATTATGGTTTTACATACCGAGACGAGATATCTAAAGCTAGCTCTTCATCATGTGATGAATTTTTAAGAATGGCCTTTTGAAGTCTCTCAGGGATGCTGCCAAAACAATAAGGAACCTCAAGTTGGAGACTTTTAGTTTGTTAGGTTCTTGTTGCAGTTGATTAATGGTGGGATCTAGAGGTCAAACAGATGCATCATGATAACTTTTCCTTCAATGTGAGTTTCACTGGAGTGAAGTAATTTTTAATGAAAAAAGGTATTTCTCTTTCTGTGTGTAAAACAAAAGCACTACTGAACCGTCCTCCTATTAATAGTGTTACGACAGCAGGGACCTGTATGAAATTTTTGGCTTTGTCAGTATTTATTGTGTATATATATATTTTAATATACCAGCATGCTCGCACCTTCTGTTCATCCCTTCATCTAAACTGAGAATTGTGAAGCTGGCCTATACATTTGTCTTCACTGGGCAGTGTTGATGACTTAAACTATGTCAAAAAGGGAAAAAAAACCCAAAAAACCAAACCCAGGGGTTAAAGCACTTAAACAATTAGAAATCCGTGAAAAATGCTTAGTTTATTTTATAGCAAAAACCTAACATGTACATACCCATGTCTGTGCTATCACTTTTCTGCATGCCTAAAAGAAATGCAAGAGTATTTTTTAATTTGGAGGGGGGCCTGCAGGGTGCTTTTGGTATTAATTTCCTGCACAGATATGCTAATGACAAATAACATTGAACTGGATTCAACTGCCAATGAAAATTATCTGAAGCTTTTTAAAGAAATATCCTACTGACTGGCAAGTTTGTTTAGTATTTAACTGGTCTGCGTAGAACCAAATGATAAGTGAAATCCTGTTCTCTACAGAAATGTTATTTTTAGAATATCTTAACAAGACAAATTTCTTTCAGATCTGTATACCAAACATTTTTGCCCTATGGCTTTATAGCAGCTTATTACTACCACCAACAAAATAGAATTCTAGGATTTCATTGACAAGAGAGATACAGTGACCGCTAGGATGTGGTTTTGCAGTGAGGACTAGCTTTCTGTATCTCTCATCTATAAACTTTTAACCCATGTCATACAATTCCTTTGAAATTTTTGACTTTTAGATGATTTACAGTTGTCAGCTCCAGACCTTTCAGCATCTAAGTAGTGTCCCTTAGATGATACTAGTAAATAAGAAGGAAGTGGGTTTTGGATTTGGTTCCAATTATGCAATTGTGCCTTTTCTTCTGTTGTGGCTTAAAAAAAAAAAATCTCTTGGAAGTTTTAATATCCTTCCTGTATTTAATTACAACCAGGCTCCAACAAATACTGTAATAAGTTGGTTTCTCTTGGATTGAAAATCTGCAAGAAGTATTTTACATTTAACATTTCTGCAGTTTTGGAGTGTATTCTTTTTCCCAGATTCCACAGACAGGGTAATGTGGTTAATATTGTTTGTATTATATGATTGTTCATCAGACACTTCTCTGCTTCTGATTACTATGTTTTAGTTTGTATTTGCCATAGCAAACTCTTCTCAAAATTTTGAAATGACCCTAGAAAAACCTATTAAATTGGTATGAATTATTTTCTATATTTCATGTTTGTGCTTTAGTTTGGCAGTTAATTTACTGAGATAATGGTGAGGTTTAGAAACTATTAGTTTTTGTTTCTGCATCACTTTTTCCCAAGATGATTGTGCTTAAGGCTTATCTATTTAAGGTGCTTTTAGTGGTCTGTATCCGGGGCTTTCACGACATGTCTCTTACACATTATTGAATATAGGTGAAACTGGTAACAATTACATACTGCCTGTAGGATATATATGGCATCACAGGATCCCTGAGAAGTAAGTTGTGTGAGAAATATCAGTCCTGGAACTCAAGTACCATTCAGGTGTCTTGACTGTATCTTGTTACTTCTCTGCTTGCTAACTGAGAGTTGTGAAATGACTGAATACAGAAAGAAAATTTTCTTTTTTAGAGGTCATTGCTGCTGGTGAGTTTGGAGGCCGGCTAGGAGGACTGTTACACAGTTGTTTTGGGTATGGTTTGAATAAGCGGTTCTCTTTTACAAGCTCATAAAGCATCATCTTTGCAAAACATTGTATTCTTAATCTCCATCATGATAAAAAATTGTGTATGCACTGTGTGGAGACGTTGTCTCTTTTACTGCATAGCTCTGATACGGAAAGATAATAAAAACTGATATAACGTGAACGTTTCTTTAAATATATACTGTGCATGACACACTTTTCTTGGCTACTATTCTTCATAATTTCCATTGAGGACATCAGTATAACTAAGAACAGAACTTAGCCCTTGGGGTTTTAAGTAGCCAGAATTTTATTGAATAGACCAGAAGACGGTACTAACATGACAGTAACTCAGTTTAATATTGGCCTCTGTGGAATGTGTGTTGTGATTTCTAATGATTAGTTATGCAAAAAGTTGTTGGTAGATCATACTCCAACTGGATCTTGGATTTATTTAGTGCCTTTCTTTGCTCTGTAAACAGAGTACATACCCAGATTGCAAGGCAATTTCTTCTTTAGCTGCTATCTGACAGTAAATTCTGTCCCTTTTTGTCTTTGCTACTATTGTTCTTGTGCTAATGAAACTAAGCCTGAATGTGTTGCAGCTTTATTTGCCTGTGTTGAACTACCTCTGTCATCAATTAGAGACTAGGAAAGAGATAGAAAAAAGATGTCCCTTTAATACATAGAAAAAATAAAATGGCTATCTGGAGTGAGTCAGGGAGAGAGTCTGAAGACAAAGGAAGACATTTCTTTTAATGAGTTTATTATTTAGGTAACCTTTGAATAAGGTTGTAATTCTGGAAATGGAATCAAGATGTTTGATGTAGTTTATTACCAGCAGATCATATTTCGGGATCATGCTAAGTATTAGGAGAAGAAGGATAACCTGGGTAGTACAAAAGAAATGGGAATGATTTAAGCAACTAGTAGCAGGATAAGCACTTTTAGTGTACCTCAAAAGTTCACCCTTCCCTCTAAACTCATGGGAGCCTTCAGAAATCATTCTGTAAATTGGTCAAGTTTGGGTAGGGCCTTTCAACACCTTATGTGCTATTTATTTTTGTAAATAGAAAGGAAAAGGGCTGTAACTTGATGGAAGAGGTTTCAGTTTTGTCATGGAAAATTTTAAATTAGCAAACCAACTGATTTCTATGTGAAATTTCTGTATTTTTCTATGAACCTCAAGAAATCTAATAAACCTTAACAAGTATGTAATTTCTGGGTATGCTGATGGAACACCAGCTAAGGTTTCAACACTGCTTGGTTTGATCACCTCAGATAGCTCTGATTGAAATTTCTCTGTAGATTATAATTTATAAAAAGGTGAAGTAAAGGATGATGCTGAAACAAATTTGGACTAATGACTCCTTTTTGGTCTGATAGAGTTCTGCTGCCGTGACTCTGTGTTTCTCCATGTTTGTATTATTCAGCATGGTATTGTTTCTGGCTCATCAATTAAATAGCAAACGTTTTAGAGTAGTGACATGTGATTAGGCCAGAGTTCATAACTCTATAGTTATGCATTATATTACAGTGAAAGCTATAAAAAAAGTGTTCAGACTCTGGTTTAGGACTTCAGAAACAGGTATCCATTAAAGTCTATCTACAAGTCAGAGTTCAGTTATTTGTAAAAATACTTTGCCTTCTACAGTATGAATATTTGCAGCACTCAATTGCTAAAAAATTATGTGAAGTAATTTTCATTCAAGCTTACTCTGTAATATAAGATTTTGGGGTTTTTGTGGTACTATTTAAATATTTTTGTACAAATTGGAGAATCATTTACAAATTTGTCACTATTCAAAATACAGTATGAGGCACAAGTGCCATACTTTGACTTCAGACTCATTGGCAGTGCTAGCCCGTTTATTTCTCAAATCAAATAGGACTTTGGACCACGTTTCTCTGACTTGTATGCTGTTTAACAGCTCGGTAGATGAACCACATCTGCATTGTGGACAGCATTGAAGTGCTCAAAAAAAGCATTGTGGATGACCAAATAGTGGGTGTTCATTAACGCCGCACAGGCACAAAAATACCATCCTGTGCATTATAAAACATCCTATTTCAAACATTCCATTCAATTGCATGGGTTTGTTTCTTGTATCATCGCTGTCGTCCATTAGCACATAAGTATGTAATGGGCAGTGTCCAGAGATCTTGCAGTGTTACAACTAATGTCAGTGGTGTTCACTGTTATGACCAGAGGAGATTTTGCTGTGATAATAGAGGTGGGATATTTGCACATTTCTCACCCAGCCAAATAGACTTGGCTTGTTTCTGTGTGTGCCTCCCTATGCATCAAATGAAAAATCAAAAAATCTGCCTGCTTGCACTGCTGCAGTACAAACTGTTGAAATTACTATTATTTTTGTGGAGGGACAATTGTCCACAGATCAGATGAAAATGACATTGTCAGGAGCCGACAAACACTCTTAAGATTCTTTTTTCTGTGCAAGTATTAATGATGATGTGGAGATAAAAAGACGAGTGCTGTAAATGGTTAGGTGCATGCATATTTTCATTGTAAGTGGCACTGTTTCTAATCATAAGATCAAAAGTGAAAAGTGCCTTAATACAGCTTCTTTTGGATGTTGGCAGCATTCCATGGAAAAGCATCCTTATTACTGATTAAATCAAACAATAGAATCCTTCACAAAGTGTATGCAGCATCCCAACTGGAGCCTCTGGGTACTACCCTATTACAAACAATAAGAAAAATTGCTATCGTTAGTCTGATGCCTGTCCTCCGAGGTAATTCATTTTTATATGAGCAAAATCTGTTTGTCTGAAGTTTATTTGTATGCTTTGCTCTCTTCATTCTCAGCTGTCAAATATAGCTACCTTTTTAAAACTCAAATTTTTCTGTGTTTTGCAAGTATGCTTGCAGTTCTTTGCATGTATAGAAGCCACTCTGAGAACTTGATCTGTGCTATTTTATAAGCAAATAATGAAATATGATCATACATCATTACATAGAATTAAAAACAGATAAGTTGTAATTCGTATTAAATTCATAGGTTCTTGTGAGAAAGGCTATAATTAAGGAATAATATAAGAAAATGTGTTATAGTATTAAAAAAACCTATATAACATGTAGCAGAAGAAACTTCTTGTGACTTGAATTTTGCCTGGACTTAGTAAAGCTGTGTGAAACGCATTTAGTATTTCAGTGGTTATATATATGCTTTCTTCAGAGAAGATGGAGACTTGAGGAAATTATTGTAGAAGTGTCATTCATAGTTAAGGTTGTCTGATATGTCTGTTATCAGAGTCTGATTTTAATTTTTATAACTTTGCCAAAGTTTTAACTGTTTTGGCTGGATTTTCCATGTCATGGAATTGCCAAAAAGTGATTTGCTTTCAAAGTTACTATTAAAATGTTTCATCTGTTTCCAGGAACAAATTATGGGAAAATACGTTGATGGGCTTTTTTTTTTTCCTGAGAAAGTCAGTGCCTTCATTCTTTGGAGTGGAAACTTGAAGTCTGGCAGATGAATCACCCTTGTTTCATGGAAGTGTCTTTTGAAAGGAACCCAGGGTGGCAGAAGGTACAATGTGTACAAAATATGATGTGCGTAAAGGCTGGTAGGGAATCTCTAGGAGATTTGGTGCAGTGTTTGGGTTGTGTATTCCCAAATAAGTGAAAAGTAAATATTCACTAAGTACCTACTAATTGAGTCAGAAGTTTCCTAAAAAATAGCATAGGACCATATGATTAAGCTTTGTATATAAGCGCACCAAGATCTTGCAGAGTATACAGGCTAACTTTGGAGTTCTTGTGTTTTTTGTTTTTTTTTTTTTTTTTTTTAACCTTGGTAGTCTCTTTAAAAGTTTTTTTTTTTTTTCTGAAGTGACAAATTCCTTAGAGCTGTTCCTGTGTTGTTAAGAAGCTGAAATAGGAATTTTTCAGTGGTTGTAGTAGTATGGTTTTTTTACACTTTCAGAAGAAGCTTATTAGTATTTTATTTTAATCAAGAAAATGTAATTTATTCTTCATTTTAAAATGTTGCTTTCTTCAACTAGAGTTCATTTAAAATAATTTTGTTTTTCTTGCTCTTTCATGCCAGTGCTGTCTAATAGATTCTATGGTCAGGACTTTTTTTTCTGATCCTTCACCTCAAATTCACCTGAGTGTGGGTAGGTTTGTTGTGTTTTTTTTTCTTTTTAAGTGGAGACTTAAGGAGAGATGGCAGTCCATTTAATGTTTACTTTCTCTTGAAACTGTGTGCTGAATAATATATATTTTTAAAATTTCAAGTCCTGCATCTGTTAGTTGCATCAATCTTTGCTATTATTAATACTAATTGAATCTTAATCCACAGATGATCTCCATGCTGTGGAAAGCACAGAAGAGTTTGTTCTGGTCTTTCATAAGCTCTAGATAGCTCATTAAAAAAATAATTTGTAGATCAGCTCTTTTTGTTGTTGCATTTCACTGAACTCTGCAGTTTTCTGCTATGCAGATGCCTTGTGGTTTTGAAGATGCCTCAGTTTCTCTGTGTAGTCTAAATATTATTTTTTCATAAAACAAAAGTTGTTTTCAGCCATAATTTTCACACTAAAAAAGCATCTACACAATTGTGCACTTTAAAGTCTGTTTTGCTCTCTTTAGCTTTCTTCCCCTCTGAGAACCTGTGTTCAAGATAGGGTTTTCAAATATATTACCTTTGTTTTTCTCATTGCACGTATTTTTTTATTGTTTCTAGTTCATTAAGCACCTCCTAGCACATAATTTCTGTGACTCTGATTTGATCTGTGCTGTTTGATCAGGTGGCTAACTGATCAAGTCCCACAAGCTGCATGTGTTTACCGGCACAGAGTTGGATACCTGCTTAAGTGTCTGGCTGGAAGGCCCTAAAACAGGACCTAAGATGAGGCCTGTTCTAAAATTTTAGTTATTTGTCATTAAGGATTTGATTTTTATCATCACAAGATTGTATTTGTGTATTTGCTGATGCTTCAATGCCAGGAGTTTTCTTTTGTGAAGGGTGAATTCATGATCGCTTCCTGGAGGCTCACATTAAAAGAAATCATGTCACTGGGAAGAAAACACTTTTTACCCAGAGCATAGTGTTCATAACGTGACCACAGACATTTTCTTAAGGGGGTGTAGACTCTTTAATAGTAAGCCTTGGCCTACGTGATAGAAGTCTTGCTTTTCTAATTAGCTTTTGGAGAGCTCTTCAAAGTCATTCATGGCATTTGCTGGTCTGCAAAGCACTGGTTAGAAGCAGCTACAGTACTACTGGCTCTTGTAGGGGAGGGGAAAAAACTATGTGGAGAGGGGTTATGGGACAACAGTTGTGAATTCAGGAGAATGTCCGACCTGCTGCCTTGCACAGATGTAGGGACACCACTGATGGATTTGTAAAATCTTGCTCCTTTCTGGGCTGTGGCTTTGATGTGTATTTGCAGGTGGGGATATCTGCCTGGTCTATGGGTGTATGGCACTCTCGAGCTGATTTTTAGTTCCTGCAGAGCTCTCAACTCTAGGCGAGATGGGAGGCCCTCATGTGCCCAGATGTGCTGTTTGTTGATGGCTCCTGGGAAGGCTGTGGATCCTGATGGGCCCTTATGGAATGGGCTACCTTGAATTATGGCAGCTTTCTTGTCTCTTCAAGGCTGTGGTTCCTGCTGCCTGGTTCACTCTTGCAGGAGGTTTTGAAAGACAGTTGCCTGCCTAAAAACTGGTAGAACAGCACCGCTCATGGTGGTGTGGTGCCATGTCCTGCACCAGTTGGGTCAGTGCTTAGGATGTAACATAAAACATGCGTGCACTCTCTATGGCAGCAGTGAGGTGATTGCAGACTAGTAAGAATTTATTTCTACTCTCATTAAGCCTTGTGGCTAAACATAATTAGACTTCTACTGGAAGAGTGGCATTTTCTTCTAAATGGAGTGGGGATTTCTCGGTAGAGATAGAGGGGTTTGGTTTTGATTTTTATTTTTTTTTAATTAAAAAACCACTCAAGAAGCAATAGCCAAGGGTCACCCCATGCACGTGTCCATGGAAGCAGCTTCAATACCAATATACAAATGAGAAGGGTAATGGGGGGCAATTGTAAAAGCAAAATTAACCAAACTTGAATGCTGTTTTATTAGTGTCAAACTATTTATTGCAACATGGAAACGGGCGAACATGTAAAACAGAAAAATCAGTCATTAAGTAAATACCAGCATAGGCTCAGTGATTTTAAGAGAGCTTTGTTAGAGTACACCAAATGAGGATTGTGGTCTTCTGTTAAAATTTTTCTTATGTAAAGATCTTTTTTTCCATGTCACCAGAAGTATGGAAAAGGTATAAGTGGAAGATTATTTGCCTTTGCACAACAGAAGGCACTGAAATTTTCCAGGTTGATTTTTTTCTGCAAAGTTATAAATTAGTATTTGGGTTACTAGTTCAGTAGTATAGCACAAATAAGTAATCTATACTGCTGTAAAATGCTTGTGTCTCAAAGTTCCTAAAAGACAGCCTATGTGCCTACTTTAAGAAAAAGTAAACAGAATGAGAAGAAAAAATAAATTACCTTGGCTAAGAGACAAAGCCTTGTTAAGATACATGGCAGGAAAGTGGACACAAAATTGGAGGGAGAAGAAGGTAAAGAATATAATTACAATGTTATTTTCTTCTCTTTCCAGTTACCTGTCATCTTTTGTTATTCATATACACTTGTTGAACTTGCATGTAAATGATTGATTGACTCAGTGAACTCACTGTAATGAATTGTTTGATGTGCTATCTTGAAAAAAATCTCTTGAAATTCTGTCTGTTCTCTTTGTCTGCTCACCTTGTGGCTTTCAATATCTTGTTTCCCATCTGTTTGATTCCATCATAAGGTGAGCATAACTTTTCAGACCTTAATGCAGCTCTCTTTTTGTTCTGGTTTAAGTAAGAATGTAGTGCAAATACGGGATTTGGCCATCAAAAATAATATCAGAAAGGAATGTTGAAGTGTGTATTCCCTTTACTGATGTGAAATAAAGCAACACTTATCTGTAGATATTTGATAATACATATTTACAGTGCGTAGATCTGTCTCTGCAAGCAAATGAATGCAGAGATGTCTGTATCATTGTATTACATCTGCTTTAGTGTTACAAGTACAAAGGTTACTTTTAAGGATTAGTTCTTAATTAAAGGAGAAAAGAAATGGGTTTATAAGGTTTCAGGAAAGTGGTTTTAAATATAGATTTAAAAATACTTAACTGAATAGGTAATACAGATGTACCCAAACTTCATTTGGAGAGATTGATTGTACTAGAGATATTCTTACTGCAAGTGTCTCTAGCAGTGAGGTCCTGAGCCTTGAATTACAGGGGAATTTGGAGAAATAGGCTTATTTTGTTAAAAACATTTTTTCCAGGGGATATAATGTCTGTAGAAATGTTCGGTTGGGCTTTTTTTTTTTTATGCTTATAGTTAGCAGTTTGCTTAACAACTGTAAGGTATAGGTAGATAAATTCTTTGTATTCTTTTTTAAGGACATAAAATGTATATGCTGAAAGATTTTTTTTTTTTTTTTTTCTGGATAGGGCCTTTTTAGTGAAAGTAAATCTTTGGGGAGACCAGAGAGAATGAACTGAGCCAGGAGAAGAGGAAAGGGAAAAGCACAGTAATCCTGGGACTGTCTGTAATAGCTTCATGGGACAGTAGAAATAGAATAACCAAAAAGTTTGCTGAAATCATTAGAGTTGTTATGAAAGGGGCAAAAGACTACAGAGTTCACTCAACTAACTGTGTTTATATATAAAACAGAAAGCACTGAAATAATTACTTTGAGGTGGTCAATATAAGTTTATTTGGATGAGGATGATGATACTAGTACTTCTACTACTAATAATAATTCTTTTTGGCTGGCTGATTTGACTATGAATAAGGTACCCAACTCAGAGGAGGAAGCCAAAGGGAATCAAAAGTGTTTTTCCTTCATGATTTACTGAAAAAAACAATAATTGGTAAACCAGTTTCAGTACGATACGTAGGCATATGCATTCAAGAAAGTGATCGGTACATTGAAATGGAATTACTCTTCAGACTAAGTGTTGAACTGAGGCCTTGATTTAGTCTAAGCAACATTTAGTTTCAAAATTGCTGTCTTTACTTAGGTTCTAACTTCCCTGGCATTTGCTGTCTGTTGCTACTGAAACAAGTCTTTTAGCAGAAGCTTTAGTGGTGCAATTCCAGTATCTAGAGAGTATTATGTTTTAATTCTTTTTTTCCTATGGTGCTGTGAACATGTGCTTTGGAGAAATCTAGACATGTATGCTTTCCACCATTGAAAGAATTACATTAATATCATTGAGAAAGCTGAAGCAATTTGCAGCACTGTCTTAAAAATATTTTTTTTTTTTTAAGGATGGAAGTTTTCTTGTGATTGTGAAGAATTTTGTTAATGAAACTCATAGCTCTATTTCTACAGCACAGAATATGAACGAATAAATGGAATTAAATCTTGGCTCTATTATATTAAAAATCAATATTTTATGATTCCTGTTTCACTAGGTTTTAGTTCATGATGTCCTTCACAGAGTTAAGTTTGGTATAGTGTTACCTTCCAGAAGTGTGAAAAGTTAAATGCCCATCTCACAGAGTGTATTTTTGTGTCTTTAAAAGTAAAAGCCCGTTGTAGTGGGTGCATCTCACCTGTCAGTAAAATTTGTGTGGAATACAGCAGCTCTGTAGTGTTACAAACAAATACAGAAGAATATCTAATGATTAATACTTCATCATCATTGCATAGCCATTTGCTGTGGTAGAAAAAATATCACTGTGGAGTGTGACCCCAAATTGAAAAATGACAGGAATGATGGGTCAAGGGTATGTGTTATTAATAAATAGCACACTTTTGTGACTCATTAGCCTCTCCTGTAATAATGGTGTGTTTCATTCTATGTTGCTGTGGGAAGTTGCAAACCAGAAGAAAAAGTCCTGTCTATGTACTCCCAGATCCATTTCCTTAATTGCTGTGATTTTCCTGGGGACTGAAGGACAGACTAGACATTGTTCAACATGTTAGTTGAATGAAGTGACACTGGGCTATAATAAGCTGCAGCTGAAATCCAACTACAAAGTGTTTTCCAACAGTACTTGGGAATAAGGCATTGTATTTGTAGTTAGTATATATGGCTATAGTTTTTGGCAGCAGTTAAGTTCTTATTTGCTGCATGTTTTCCTAGGTTTTCTGCTGGGTTAATTCACTGTATCCGTGATTTACAGTTAAATATTTTCTTTAAATGTGAGAGTGACACATTCACATTGCCTTTTCAGCATATATGGAGAAAGGAGAAGAAAATGAAATGGCATTCTTTTTCTAGACATTCTGATATAATTCACATATTGGAATGTGAATGGTGGACTCTTAATTAATTACTGCATGTTTTGATGTAGATTAGGCTGATTAGTAGGCAGCACAGAACAGTGTAAACACTTGGATCATCATAGCAAATTTCTTCCATCTAGGGGAGAAATATGAAGAAAATAATACTTTTGGGGAAAAAAGTCACATGGTCTATTATTTAGGCAAGCAGTTGCACTTACTGGCACAACTAGTTAGCAGCATAAAACAAATATATTGTCTGGTGAATTAGTGATAACGATGCATGCTAACTGTAATGCTTTCTTGTGTAACTTGGCTTCAGATATAGTCACACACTGTATTCTCTTGAAGAAATGAGAATAATCTGCCATTGATTATAACAGAACCACTGATTTTCATGCATTACTGCATCTTAAATGTTCAATTTCTTTTCCTAAGATATAGTTGTGCTTACAAAGTATATATTTATCTCCTCAAATTATGGTAACTAAATTAGGATGAGATATTTTTCACAAAAATAATCTTTTTCCAGTTTTGTCTGTCTGACTAATAACTTGATAAATCTCTCCTTATCTTCTAATGGCAGATGATTTATCAAGGCCTACCACTTAATTAATATTACAGAGCATGTGGGGAGCTGAAGAATTCAGGAGTATTTTCCATAGCTTGGACATGTAAAATGAGACGCATAGGAGAAAACAGAAAGATAATCATGTAACTGAGAAAAAGCCTTTGTGATTTAAGCATGGGATTGAGGTTCAGGAAATGGTGAGTTCTATCCCACAAATCCATCATGCTTCCCACTAGGCTTTGGACAAGACACTGATTTTTTTTTTTTTCTTTGCTGAAGTTGACCATTCTGCAAAACACTGTATGTTTTCCACCATTGAAATGGTAGGGTAATATGGTCTTATCTCTTAGGGTAGTTTAATGCTAAATTTGTCTAGCATTACTAGTGTCATAGTACACGTATTATTTTTTGAGTTTATTGAGTTGTACTTATACAAGCACTTCCATGATATAGATGTAACCTGAATTTTTTCATCTTAAAGTACACATAATATGTAATATATAAAGGATAATTTTGTGACATAAATATTTTAACTTATGTATCTGAAGCACATGGAAATAGACAGAAATCTCAGAAGTTGTCAATGAAGTTTCAGCTTTCCTGCATACATTACTCTTTCTCTATTTCCAGGTTGCATGTCTCACTCATATAGCAGCTAATTACCTTAATTGCAAAATTGAAGCAAAACGCTGGGGTACTGCTCATGGGAGTATTGTTCCATATCAGGTAAGCAGAAAGCATTAGGTTTGTGGTTTCTTTTTTTTTTTTTCTTTTTTTTTCTTTCCTTTTTTTTTTTTTTTTTTTTTAATTCATAATGTTGTGTATTATGAGACTGAGAACTGACTTACTTTTCCCATGACCTGCTGTAGTCTGTAATGTGTCTGTGTCTAGGTGGGACAAGGTTCTGTTCTGTTGTTCATTGTCATTTCTGCATTTTGCATATTTCTTCATCAGCAGTAGATTAGTAACAGAACACTGAAACAGATCAAAGGTGTTCGCTTAAATTGGATGACTTTAAAGCTAGCATGATGACTTGATTGGTTTTCACCTGACAGAGAAGCCTTTTTTTTAAGGGTTACCTGACAACCATACCAGTTACAAACTGGAATCTTTTGCCTCCGAATTTTGGTATTTTTATCTTGTGAGTCTAGAAGAACAATCTAAATGGCCATGAAGATCTGGGAGTTCTACATATTTGTAATTTTCTATTGATTTTGCTACAAATCTCTGGCTCAGTTGGACAACAGGTTGGTAAAAGGGATTAACCAAACCTCAGATCTCCCTAGTGGAATTTATGGCCTGCTACATCTAATGAAGGGTTGAAATTCCTTAAAATAACATGACCATCATATAAACAAGCACAGGAAAAAAAAAACATTAGTGCAAGTTTTATCTTACTTCTGGTTAGTACAGGAAACTCTTCCAGTAAACAAAGAAAACTTTGTTCTTTTTTAGCTGATCATTTTGTGTTCTTGATGGAAGTCACGCTAACTTATAGAGACTTGGGCATATATTTAATTAAAAAAACCTATTCTTTACTTCATAATTTTTGGCACTTCTCATCAAATAATCATGTTTGCAATTAGCTGGGCAGAGCCTGGATTTCTTAAGTTCTGGCTGGAGTCCTTTAAATCCTGAGAGGACAGTTCTCAGGGTTTATCTGGGAAAACTGCACCTAAATACCACTTGGTTTCTTTATCATCTCCTTTCTTTTTAGAGAAAGTGCGGGGAAACTCAATATGTTGCCTTCTTCCCAGTGGCGAAGATGGTGGTGATCACAGCATTAAAAGATTTGTTGCTCATGGCCATAGAAACTCTGAAGGAAAAATCTTCCATCATTATGCAGAACACTATCACTGGTCAGCGTCACAGCCAGGCCTCTTCAGGTCTAAAACCAAAATCAGTTGTTTTTGCAACAGGTACACCTACTTGAGCTAGGAGACTTTTTTTTTTCAGTACATACCACTGCATAGTCAACTGTCTTGTTATGAATTCGCTAGAACAGATTGCAAATTATCTCAGACCGATGGGGAGATGTTGCAGTTTTTTCTGCAAGGACGAGTTTGGTCCTGCCATATCCTTGTCTCAGGTGTAGTGCAGGACAGCTATGGCTGTGCTACTCTCTGGTTGGCACAGCGTAGCAGTATGGCCATGTTTTCTAGAACAAGCTCTGCGTGACCCAATGTAACACAGGCATCCATTACACAAGTAGTTACATTCTGCTGTGTTTCTGTGATGTGACCTTTTGGTGCAACCCTTTTTGAACTTTGGTATGTTGAAAGTATAAAACAGATCTGAAGTGTCTGAAGTTTGTATAAGCAAAACCAGAAACCTGCCTAAACAAAACATTTTATCTTCACTGTACTGAATTTTGCTGAATAACTGAAACCTGCATTCTTTTACGTCCTTTTGCCTTTGTTTTTCCACAAAGTGAAAAGCATATATTGAGTATCCTTTGTTTCTTTTTTCATAGACGGCTCCCTAGAAACACAAAATTCAAGGAGAATGTTCTAGCTATCTTCTGGTTTAATCTAGATTAGTCAATATGTAAATAGCTATTTTTTAAAAAAGAATACTATCTAAACTATGGTTCCTGTGTGTCTGTAGTAATTAGAAATATTACCTCAATATTATAAACAATTTTAATCTGAATTTTCTTGTACATAAACCAGTAATTAGGGTGGATTTACTATGGGTGGAGTTGTGTGTGTGTGTGTGTTTATGGCTCATCTGTTAACATTCCATCAACTAGCATGGTTATAATTCTGACTGTAACCATAAGTATATTATGCTTTCTAGAGTTTGTTTTCCACTTTACTAACATAAGCTATAATTAGACTGCAAAACTCTTCAGAAACTTGAATTAACCCTCACTGTTGCTATTGCACTGCTTTTGTAGTTGCTTCCATAGCTCATTTGTAATATAGTTTAGAACAGATCTCTGAAACCTGATTTTCATCTCTCATTCTAGTTATTGAATATACTGTCTTTTGCTTACTAAATGAATATGTGACTATCACGGTGCTAATTTTTACAAACAAATTTTTTTTTGTTTAAGATGTTTTGTGCAAGTGAACTATAAGTTGTTCAGATAATGAAGATCACATTTCAGAAAATTGGATTTCTATATATTTCAGAACAAGTATGTGATAGTGAACTGCTGGGGTTTTTTTTATATCCTCAACTTTATTTTGTTTTCTTTTGCTGTAGCTTAATTTTTTACACAGGTGGTAAATTATAACTTTGAAATGATACCAAGCCTGCAATGCTGCTAAAAAGTGTCAGACTATTAAATCATGGAAGATTTGGTAAACATGAGGGCCTTCTATAGATATTAAAAAGGCAAGATCTAAATAATTTTATGTCATCTTTCTATGTGACAGAAGTTTGATCAGAATCACGCTAGAGTACTGGCCAAAATTTAATAAAAAAATGTCAGAAGCATCTTAAATATGTACATAAATAGTACCTTTTTGCTCTAGTGCTCTGTTTAACACATTCAGTAGTGTATATACTGAATGCTATTGTAGCTTTTAATTCATTGAGCTTCAATTGAATAATTTTGTTCAGAATATATTTGCAAATGACTCATTTTTTTCAATTTATAAGCCTTTTAGCTTTAAGTATATCTCTGTAATTTCACTGAATTACCTGTTGCTTTTTGACTGAAAAAATAGCAGCATAATTTGTCCCTGGATGTGTTCTCTAGAATGACCTTTCTTCCTTTTCCTTGTATTTAAAAACATGAAAATTGAGCATTAATGGGCAGCTGGGTTTTCTCTTTCCTGAATCTACCAAGATGTGTAGCACATTTGAAAATCTATTTATAGTCTGAGCAACAAGCTCTTATTAAATGAGATGTAATGTTTGGTGCACAAGGACTTTCATACTTTTAAGGCTTTTCTCATTTGCTGATAATGTGCTGACTTTGTGTCATGTTCATCTCAAATGTCTGAGTTTTCAGTTCTGTGTGCTCATTGCCAAAGGAAAGGATTTGAACTCCTTTTGAGTATACAATGTCTTTCAGCGTTCCCGTAAAGCTGTAATGTTTTGCCATAGGTTTTCAATGGAGATGAACTTTGCAATGTGCCACAAAGATGAAGAATTCTAGATTCTAATTGATCAAAATCAGAAATAGATTTTTGAGTGCTGAATCCTTCATGAGAAATTATCTACTATCTACTTTTTAATCAGAGTGATGTAGTTTGAACAGGTCACTCCTGTGCATGTAATCAGATCCCAGTTTGCTTGGTTTCTAGTGTTAAAACACAAACCTTGAGTTTTGGGCTGTATCTTAAATGTAATTAGTGCAATTTTTTTAAACATGTTTCTATAATGAGACACCTTGTTTAGCTACAGCTGCTCCATGATTATCCAGAGGAAATCAGGGGCTTAAAGCACCCAGTTTACATAATTATGCTGAAAAGTAAAGCTGTAGTACTGTCTTTCATTTGGGGTGATAAGGTCGTCCCTCATTCTCATGGTTTCAGCAACATAGCTATTCTGCCTGTACCATGTGTGAGTTCTAGACATTCACTTTTTTATCTTCCAGTTGGCCCACTCGGAATGGATATTCATTCTCCTGAGAAAGTCTATTGTAACCTGCACGTTGACAGGATGTTTCCTGTGACAGCTTATCATGCTGCCATCAGACACCAGGGCAACTGGGCAGCACTTTCAGAGGCATACTTCCAGCAAAAGATATAGGGCTGTTTTCTCTCAGGCCATAATGACAAAAATCTCTTTTAAAAGCCGAGAAACCAAGCTCTTACAGATATCAGTCCTCCCACCCCACTCAGTGAATATGGTATTGTTTCTGTTCCAGATTTGATCCTAAGACTTGCAGCGTCTTCTCAAGTATACTTCAGTATATTTTCAGAATATGCAAAGGGCACAGTCATTCTGCACAGAGGTTGAAACCGCAAGACAGGAAAGAAATTATTATTTTAATGAATTATCTTTTCTGTTGACTGGCCTGTGCATTGTCATAACTCATCAGACCCAACATTAATGTTTGTACATTAGAGCATCACTTGGGTTCTTTAAGCATCAACTTCTTGTTGTGCTAAGCATAAAATTTCCTTCATATGAGGAAACTGTCTCTGTGACAAAGGCCTTGCAGTTGAAATGTGTTATGAAAACCAAAGTATAAGCTCACAAGGAAATGAAAGAAAAGAGGTAGTAGGAAGATGAGTATAGTCATAGATATAAATATCTCTGCATTATTTTTAGCATCTGCATCTCATACTTTCTGCTTGTGGAATTTCATCCTGTCCAGGAGTTTTACAAAGAAAATCCCACTTGTCACTTGCATCTCGTCACAGTAACAGAGAAATGCAGTAAGTTGTTACTTGATTCATCTGGCAGAGATGCTTTTCATACAAAGGCAAAATGTGTACCAACTTTCCTAACTCAGCTCTGGAGAATCTCACAGAAATTTTCATTACTTTTCCCCCCTCCTTTCTTCCAGTGGAGAGGGCAATAGAATAATGTCAATCGTTCAGAAATTTCAAACTTCTTATTCCACACAAGAATGGTGATGTGTAGGCATTTTCTTTTCTGTCTTTATGTGGTTTTATTGGGATACTTCTGCAGTTAATGTGTCTTGGAATCAAAATCAACAAAGAATAGAACTTGGATTGTTTGCAAAGTTTTGTTTTCTGCATGAAACTCTCCTCCTTAAGTAAGTCCAAAATGAATGTTATGGAAGAAAATCTTTCTGCTCTGTAATGGCTCAGTCTAGAAGATGGAACTTACAAACAGGAAAGAAATAAAATACAGATCTTTTCGGGAGGAGTTCTAGATTCAGGAAATGCAAGATGAGCCTTCTTATTTTGTGAACCTTATCTACATAATACTCACCTGGACTGTTTAGGCTGCCTTGGGGGCCCATTGTCCTACATTGTTATTCTGAGCAATGAAATACCACTGCTGAAAGTATTGCCCATTTTACATGAAAATTAAATGTATTCATAGATCAGCTGAATATAAACTTTGTGCTCTCAAGCAGCAAAGTGTGTGCGCTCACGCCATACGGTTTCAGTTCCCAAAGAAGAGTTCAGCCATCTTAAGATACATGCTTTTACTCATATGATGAATACCCAATCTCCCAGATACTTCAGTGGCCTAGTGTATCTCCTTGAACTACTTACCTGCAGGTTTGGTTTTTTAACTAGCTGCTTCCTTTCTTATCTTTATCTTACAAGGCACAGGAAAGACAGAAGCTAGAAAGGCCCGTGTCATCCTGGATTCTGTAAAACAAGAAAACAAGGATATAACTTCTTTTCTTTCATTTTGGACAAGTTTCTATTTCTATTTCTAGATTTTCTTACATTCTTCAAAGTGTCTTACTGTGGTATGACTAGATTAACTACTGACTGCACAAATGTTTTGCTGTTACTGCGATTATAAGAGACCCCACAGTTGGTGCTCTCCTTGCTAAGAAGTGCTGGAGTAGGAATTCTGTTCCCTTGCAATTTTAGTCAATGAAAAGGTATAGTAATCATCTGTGGGAATCTGTGTAGAAAGCTGCCCATTTATATGAGGAATGAATTCTAGTTGTTCAAACTTGACAACATTATATTGATACCCTTCTGGTGATCGTCCTTCAGTGAGTTGTCAAGCCTCTCTCCTGGGCAGAGCAGCTGTCTGGAAACCAAATCAGTAGGTTTGCCTTAGGCAGTTTTAGATACATGCTCAGTGTATAATGTGAGATGTAGTTATAACTTCATTCATATATATCCTATCCTGTCAGAGACAGCACTATAATGAAGCTGATCTTGTTTTCACGTAGAATAGACAGCTTCTTACCTGTACACAGGAACTTTTCAGATAGAAATTAAATGCATTTTTAATTTAAAATCTGACTTTTTTTTTTTCCTGAAGGAAATCCTCCTGCACCTTTTTACTTTAAGCAATGCCCACAAGGTATTTTTTTTTATGTGTCTTAATACTTTGCATTTGCAAAACAGGTAAGGATAATAACAATTACTGTTAAGGAACAATAACTGATAATTGAGACTGTCTCATTTTTGGTCTCTTCCTGGGAAATGTCAGACTTTTGTGTCTGTCATAAAACATTCTTATATATGTACTTGTATATGTGTTTAAGCATATATGTATTTACACTAATTTAAACTGGTTGTACATTAAGATTATTGGTCTGTCACTTGTCCGTGGTCACAAGAGAGGAACTCTCATGAAACTAGGATCAGAAGACAAGTGTACTGATGTTTGGCACTGGAAGGGGCTACCCAGGGAAGTGGTCAAGTCACCATCCCTGGAAGTATGTAGAAGATGGGTAGATGAGGTGCTTAGAGACATGGTTTAGTCTGAATCTGAATTTAGACTGAATCACGTGTGCTGTTCCCTAGAATCATAGAATCATGTGGTTGGAAAAGACCTTTAAGATCATTGAGTCCAACCAGGTTGGACTCAATGATCTTAAAGGTCTTTTCCAACCACATGATTCTATGATTCTAGGGAACAGCACACGTGATTCAGTGTCATTTAGTGGACATACTTGTCTCTTATGTATGCTGTTCCTTGTTTCCTTCATGTTTGTTGATTGCTGGGGTGAGGGATCTAGTTTGTATTATTTACAGCAGCATGGTTAGCCTCCAGACACGTTGCAAGGTTACCGAACGTTACAGATTTGTATATCCATGTTGAATTCTAATTCCTGGGAAGGGCAACGTAACAGACCCCTGATCAGTAGATTGGTCTTCAAATTGTAGGTGGTTGGAGAGGGATAAAAGTAGGATTTGTGGGTTTGAAGAGGAGATATTGACTGCAACTGGATCACTGCTTTCCTCTAATCTGCTTATCGGATCCAGGGCAGAAGAATAAACTTTGCTTTTCCTTTTCTGAAAATATGTTTCATAGTTGTTGTGTAATTATACAGTGCAGCCACTCAAAAGCTGAAACATCTTTAAACACTCTGAAAGAGAACTCAGAAGTCTGTGTGCAGCAGTATCGCTCAATGAGTCCTGCCATAATCATCCTGCAGATATAAATAGCAATTTGTATTGCCATTGTAGCTAGAAACCCTAATAAAACAGCACAGTCCCTTGTGCAAGGTGTTGTACAAGCAGGACAAATTAGCTTTTTCTGGTCAGTAATGGGGAATGAAACATAAAGGAATTGCTTTAAGTGACTGAAATGAGTAAGGATTTTAGCAGGGTTCACAACCTTTTAAAGCTGTATTTTCTTAAGAATTTGAGGATCTGGTGTTTTGTGGTGAATAATATTCACTCTTGGGGCACAGGAGACATTAAGGCATGTCTACATGATGATATTAACTTTATGAAGACAGAAAAAGTAATGAATAAATAAAAAAATCATGAAAATTCATACCATTGTTTAACTGATGTTCAGGTGCTTGCTTTTACTATGTGAAGCTTGTGACAGTTTTAGTTGGGAAACGTTGATTGTTATGGAAGGGTATGTCCACTAGATGTCATTCACGTAATCTAGTTTTTGTTGCAGCATTTATTTCTAAGGAGCTATGTAGGATGTTAGATAAAAATTCTCAGCATTATGGGCTGCTTCTGTATATGCAGTGCTTTTGACTTTATAGATGTGTGACATGTTACAAAATAATATTCTGATTGTCTCTGTGATGGGTTTGACATATCATTTAGTCTAAAACTTCTGTCTTTGCATGTTTTTGCCTACCATTATATTGTTGCACGGGTAGATCTGTTATATAAGAGTGCCCAGGTGAGCTGGATGTAGTCTGTAACTGTTCTGGAAGGAGAGACAAGGATGTAAGGTAAGGATGTTATGCCCCACAGGAAAGCAAAAGTATCTCGTAACTAATATAAGTGAAAAGTGCGTAACTAATTAGGAAAGGCAGCTCAAATTTCATAAACTTACACAAGTGGATTTATATACTTATAGATCTTAGCTGTAAAACTGTGCTTACAGTACTTGGTTTGTGTCACTTAGTATCTGAGGCATTTCAAATAGAATCACTTTAATCAAGCTTAAATGAAATAGTCTGTGGACAAACCAAAGGTGCATATGACCATTTAGTTGGGTGGGTGGGTAGGATCTGTACAGATAACAGCAAAGAGTGCTTGCACCTCCTGCCTCCCTCCCCCCACCTTTGCAGTGTGACATGTGTTACTAGTTGCTAGACAGCTTCTGGGAAGCCATATCTATACTCTCACTGAGGAGCAACTGCTGCAACATTGGCCTGTGCTCTTTCCCACTTTCAACTTGGAGTAGCTACAGCAAAACTGGAAGCTGGAGATCACAGCTTCCGCCAATCTCCCTCTCCCCTTCCATATGGAATAAAGAATTTCTCTGCCCTGTGTAGTCAGCCAGAGGGCAGGATGGGGAAGTGATAATCCTCTTGGAACGAGCACTTGCATGAAAAATGATAAATGCTACATTGCATGGGGATTAACACTTGCTTATGAACTTGCTTTTAATGGAGTGATGCTTCTCTTTCAGCAATGTGAAGGTTCACTGTGCTTGTAGACCTGTTTAAGAACCTTTACCACTGTTCAGCCAAAAGGGAACCATCTGCCATCAGAAACAGAATGGTGTTCAAAACTGTTTCACTCTTTTTCATATTGTCCTCAAGAATGTAGAACACTTACTTTCACACAGCATTTACTTCCCTAGAAAGATGCTTGTTCTCCACATCTCATTGCAACATTCTTCCTTCTCTCGTCATTGGAATTGCATTTCTGCTCACATTTAATGCCTCTGTTTGAAGTCTGTGCTTTGTCACCATGAAACTCAAACAGGACCATCCAGAGTTAGTTTAATGAATGGAGTTGCTATATAAATCACATCTATTCTCATTTTTTTTCATGGGACAGCTTACGTTATCCTGTGAGTATGTTCACAGAGTGGGTCAATCTGAGTGGAGTTTATGAAGCTTGTTTGGCATCTCTAGATGTATTTGGTATTGAGCACTATTTCGTGAATCTTTAGTGTAGAACCTGATTGCTACTTTGCAGGATGACCGCTGCTTTTCACAGTGAACTGACATGTTATGCAAATTTGGTCATTAAGTTAATTTCCAAGCACTGATGTATACTAATAAATTTGGCATGGGCTATATTGTTTCCTCTAAAAATATTGCATAATTGCTACAATAAGCTTAGCTCCACTGGAATAACAGCTGTGGTCCTCCAGTACACAGGTCGCTTCTGGGAATTTAATTGGAAGGGTAGCATTTTTGAGAGAGCTTCTGTTCTATTTTCAAAAGTGACATGCACTTAAGAAGTCTCAGTCCTGTTGCCTTACTAAAGCATTGAAGTTTTAAATGCTCTAAATTTACTTATGAAAATAAGCTTTAAATTGCAGTGCTTTTTGATGTTGTTTCTCATGCCCTCTGCTACATTCAGCTATAATATTGCATGAGGCTAAATCCGGTATTTTTACCAATACTCTCACTAGTAAAACTTGATGGTGAAAAGACTGAGAAATTGTAATCTAAGTCTATGTCTATTATTAAACCCTTATTATTACCACAACTGTTTTGATTTGCTTACTTTTTAAGATAATCAGGACTTTTGCTACAAGACTTGAATTCAATTCTACTGACAGTGGTAAGTGTGGAGGTGAGAGGTACATTTTTTAAAAGTAGTTCTCTGTTTTGACAAAACAGATACTTCCTGACCATCGCCTAAACCCCACAATATTCACTGTCTGGAATTTACTTTCATAATACAAATTAAGCTAGAGAAATTGATCTTGTATCTGTATCCCCAAGGGGTTCTCAACCAGTTTTATCTAGTCTACACCCTCACTTTTGTTCACTTAGATATAAGATACTTTTGACAGATGTTTGTCCCAATTTCTCTTCACCAGAAGTTTTGAAATACTTGCTACAGTCTTGCTTAGTTAGTTCTTCATGTCCACTGAGAGGAGGAAAAGAAATAATTCCATTTTCAGTAAGAAAGACAGAGCCTGGATTTAGGAAGAGTTTTTTGGCTTTATAGTTAGTGATGCATTGTGGCAGTTGATTGCCATATTGTCTATAGCAGGTTTTGACATATGTAATATATGCATAGAGCTCACCTACCATGTTCTCCTTCCTGATTTGTGTGAGGCCAGCTGATTCATGTTTTCCCCAGGGTTATATTTTTTTAAACCCCTTGTATTTTTTTGGTTTTCTCTGACATGATTTCCACTTTGTTCACCTCTGCAAGTGGTGTGTCCAGATCTGGCGAGTGTCTTAAGTGAGTTCTTCATGTTTCTGAGTAAACATGAAGAGCTTTTGCATGCTGTTAAAACATCTGAGAATAATTTATTTTTGTTTTTTAACAGCATCACACTGCTGTATCTCCTTCTCAGGTGTTCAGCTGCCAGGGTAGGAGAACAGCACATAGCTCTACGCCTAAACTTTGCTGATTAGTTACCAGCTACAACTTCAGTTTGATTTACTATTAAAAGGTTCTTGGGGTTCCTTTGTGTTCCACGATTTTTGCTTTGTTTCACCATGGATCATTTTACAGAATAGTTTCTTGTGATGACTCCCAGTCCACTGAGTCCTGCAGAGGTGAGGTCACTTAGTGCTGGAGTGACCTCTGAAGATGAGGAAGCAGCAGCCAAAGCAGTTGTCTGACTGATCTTGGTTTATGTCAGATACAGCGAGTTTTGGGCACTTGGATTTTGAATTAGTATGTCCACATGCAGGTTTAATTAGCTTTTCAAACTTATGCATGTTAGCTTTACATCATTAGTCATCTTTCTTTTCCTGGGTATTTCTAGGTAGATGAAGTCTGAGATTCCAAAAAGTTGTAAGATATGGAAGACCCAACTTGTATTTCATATTTTGTATTTTCTATATTTTAGAAAGCTACCAGGGTAAAGAGTAGAAGTTAAGTTATCTTAGTAGAAAGGCTATTATTTGTTAGATAAAAATAAAAAACCAGACACAAGGTTAACCTTTAATTTGTTGTCCAACTGATAATGCAGTCAGTTAATATTAGTTGTGATTCTGCATTGGAACAATCCATTGTCATGTGGAATGGCCATAATAATTAACAAATAGGAAGTTGATGTGACTTCAAGTAGTGAAGTGTTAGCTGAATTTATGTAACATAGTTAAAACCTAACATAAAGACAAGGAATATAAAATATTATAAATACCAATGTTAGTCTCTATGATAATGTCTCTTCTAAACAGAGACAATTTTTTGACCTTGTCAAATTTATCCTTGGCATATGTGGTTATGATAGTGGCTAGAGAGTTTTGACCATGAATAATAGTTGTAACAATGCAACAAAGCCTTTTGTAGTACACACAAGTTATTAACTTAGCTCATTGGGGCAGAGACTGCATTTTAATTTAGCTTGTGGCTTAGAACAATGGACCCTGAGTCTTATTTTAGTGCTTCCACAAAACCACGAATAATTTCTTCCTCTTTTGTGTACAAGCTTACAGTATTTTGTTTTATTTGAGGGTTTTAAATATAGGAGTGGATGTTTTGAAGTAATTCTAGGATTTCACTTGATTTTCCTGATGTTACCCATTTTAACATACCCAGTTTACATTCGCCAATTTGTCAAAGCTGGAGGATAAATGAGAAGGAAATATGACCATCACATGACTGTCAGAATCACAAAAGAATCTGAGGTTTGTTTAATACATACAGTATTTACTGATGTATTTAATCCACGAACGATGAGGAGGGCCTTGAGCAGGAACAGAGTTCCATGTATTAAGAATCTGATCAGGTAGCTCATTTAAGAGAATGTTATTAGTGATACCTCTTAGCACTCATGCATAATTATGCTATCTTTTCACTGTTACCTTTTCAAACTCCTCAGAGATTCTTAAGTAATTTTATTTCCTGCCATTTAACAGTTTTGAGTAATAATGATGAGGAGAAAACAGTTATATAGTTTCTTTTCTCAAGTACCAGGTGCTGAAAGCAACAGAGAGTATCAGTGGTTTTTATAGTGGTTTCCTGTGCATCTTGTGTGAACTACTTCAAACATTCATCATATAAGGCTTTGTCAGATTTAAAAATATAATATAGAAGATTTGTGGTCAAGAGATGGACTGAAACTCAGAAATGTAGCTCTACATTTGCTTGCAAAATAACTATATTATTTCTACTAACAAGCTGTTCAAAAGAGATTATTCCTGTCTTTCAGGGTATGACTGCATGGCACTGAACAGTGTAATATAAAAGCATGTGAGCTATTTCCAGTGCTACAAGCAGGGCACAATAATTGAAAAACCAGTATTGGATGGGGCTATCCCTTCTCCATGTAAGATAATGTTTAACAATATTGCTCTACACAGCTATTTGCCTGACTTGTTCTGGGGCTCCACACCCCCCCAGGCAGTTCATTTTAGTGCTTCACTATTCATCATCCATCACTATCCATGGCACACAAGGAAAGAAATGTTTAAATCACAGCTAGGAAGAGTCAGATCAGACATTCGGAAAAGCTTTCTAGCAGAGAAGCCAGATTCTTTCATCTTTTCAGTAGTCTTTTATGACCTTACGGACTGGTGCGTCTGTCTTCTCTAGGCTAAATGTTCCCAGTTTGTTTAGTCTTTCCCCCAAGATCACACTTTTCCAGAACTTACTACTATTCTCTGTACTTTCTTTTTGGAACACATAATTTTTGTGGCATCCAGAACCAAATGCAGTACATTCCTCCAGCTCCAGTTTTATCATCTCTAAGTACAACAGAAAGATTATGTCATGAATCTTGTGGGTTCTGCTGATGTTCTGAAATGCCACTTTAATGTTACTCTTCTGTTACAAAGGACCCTTCGTTTAATTCATGTTTAGTTTGTGAAACGTGTAAATTCTTGATCCTTTTCTCTTGTATGTGAATTGTTCATGTGAGTGAATTACTCGTGCCTAATTCTAGAACCTCCCAGCTGATTTTCCTTGCTGAATTTCTCCCTCTTGCTTTCAGACTTCTTCCCCCAGTTAGTTGCAAACATTTTCAGTTCTATCCAGTCTGTCCAGTACTTGCAGTTTTTTCTAGTTTTGTGGCATCTTCAAGTTTGATGTACATACTTTCTTCTCTCAATATCTGGGTTATTAATGAGAATACTGAAATGATTTATGAACAGTTGATAGTATTATTTCATGTTGACAAATAGTTCATAACCCCTTTGGGTGATATCCAACTAGTTGATAACCCCATTTCTCATATGGCCTTATTTAAATTGGTACTGCCCTTCACTGTATTCTGGTGAGCAACAAAAGACATCGAAGTCAATGTATTTGTACTTTGGAAATCAATATTGGCTGCTACCCATTTTCTGTTTATTTTGGGAGGATGTTTGTCTGTCTTCCTGGGAGGTAAGTGCTGACGTATAATTTGCTTGATTTTATTATTGTTATTATTTTTAATCCAGTTGTTGTGTTTGCATGTTTCTAAGCTCTAGTATCTCACTTCTGTCCCCAAGGTTCTAGTGTGCAGCTTCCTCAGACTCTTATGCAAGGATTCTAAAAGACATCTTAGAAGGTCATGACACTTGAAAACACTGGGTTTTCAGAAGTAGACTCTCAACACAGCTTTTTTATAATCTAGCCCAAGTTCAGCTGTATATTGCCACATTGGTGTGCTACGATACCTTTGCTAATGAATTCACTGAGTATATGCTTGTATAGTGCATAATAGAGTCAGTAGGTATTATTTTAATGCAAATAATAAGCAATTATAATAGTAACACAGTGCCTACTGTAAATACTAGGCAGATGGACTGCTCTTGGAGACTGTGAATGTTCATAGGAATAAAGAGGGTCATGAGTTAGTTTCAGGTGGCATTGATTACTGTGCTGAGTATCTTCAGAAGACTTAATCACTCTAATCCAATTTATGCCTTTAAAAGTTGAAGTTAAGTATAACTTCAAGTACATGTAAGACCTGTTGATTAACTTCTGTGCTAGGGTTTATGAATTTCACCTGGAAACAGAAGTTGAAATACCCTCTTGAGGAATGTGCCAGTTCCAGGTTTTATGTAAAATACTAATCAATAATGTGATGAATTTAAGCAAGGAGATGCTGGATAGACAGCATGTTTACTATGAAATAGAACTTTGTGGAAATGAGGTTTGATATTTAAATATTGACAGATGTACAGATTATCTCCCTGCTTAGCATTAAATTAGTGTACTAGGCCCTGAAAATAATGAGTGGCGTAATAATGATAATGAGATTCGTAAAAAAAATTGTATCTTCTGTGTCCATTTACCAGTCTTCTGATTCTACCCCCCTTTTTTTCCCTATGTTAAAGAGTTCCAAAAATTGCTTTGGTGGAAAAAGAAGACAGACAGATGATTCCTTCACGTAATCACCCAAGTTGACTTGGCAGCATTCTAGGCTTTGTGTTTTTCTGCCTGCCATTTTAATAAAAACCTACTCAGTTATTTGTTTTTTTGCATCTTTGATTTCAGCTCCTTGAGGGAATCAAGACCCTGTTCTTGATTTAGTGAGACTTTATAGTCCGGATGTAAATGGTATTTTTTTGGTAATGTATATCAGATTCGACAGACTCATCAGTAATGTATCAACTCATCAGGAGTTGGAAGGGAAGGTGGCCTCTTCCTGAAGCTCCAAAAATCCTGAAAGAGAAATATACTGATTTTTTTTTTTTTTTTTTTTTTGGAGTTCCTCATGGCTTTTAAGCCAACCTTACAATTTTTGGGAGGTCTGAGTTATTTTGAGTATGTGGCTTGGCATAAGGTAATCATTCACTGTACAATCTGCTGTAAATCCAGCAAGAGATGCTCTCCTTGACATCCTTACCCCAAAACCATTTCTAATAACCCTGCTTCCAAGCTCTGCGCTCATGCCTTCTAGCTTTTAACATGCCCGAAAGGCGTTAGAGACAAGCCTCATATCCGCTATATTTAAAATGCTATTCGAACCCATTGTAGTTGTTGTTCTGATGCCGCACTCCAAGAATGGCTTAAAACATATATGTAAAAGAGTTGTAATGAGAATTAGAAATACTGCAGACTGGATGTCTCCAGAACCATTATGAAAGTGGCTGCAGTGGAACTGGCAACAGTTGGTGATTGAGTAATGGTATGATGGTGGTTTCAGCTCAGGCAGGGAAGATGCTGTGTTTGCCACATGTGAATTAATACAGTGCTGCTTTTTACTGTTGAGGGATTAACACAATTTTTTTTTTTTTAAAGAATATTTGAAGTAGAAAAGACTAGGAGAATAGATGGACCCATATTGCAGACAGCTGCTTTTTTGAGCTGATGAACTAAAAATCTGCTATAGCTGGGAAGCATCAAATCTTGAAATTATAACAGTGCCAATGCATATGATAGGACTTTTAACATACCAGGTAGAGCTACGCCCTTCAAAGAAGTAACCAGAAAAAGAACAGGGTGCAAGGAGATCTGCATGCCATTTGGACTAGGCTTTCCTGCTCAACAGCAATTTCTATTATAACAACTTTTTAAAATGTAATTCTGTGTGCATACTTTATGAATATCAACCACCAATAGAAAATAAAATTGGAAAACTGTATTTAAGAAAAAGGGATGCTGGAAGTGATAATTTGAGTGCTAGAAGTTAAGAATTTGTTTTTCATCGTTCTAGTTTTCTGTTTTTCCTAAAATGTGTACTAAAAACTAAGAATAAACTCAGAGGCAAATTATACATTTTTTCTTTAATTCTGTAACACCCATGAGGCCAATATTTGATATTCACTTACAGAACTAAAGCCAGAAGTTACAGAGCGCTAAAAATTAGTGGATTGATTGTAAAAGCTTCTTTTCTTATAAAGTATATTTTCTACATACTAAAATTAGTGGATTGATTGTAAAAGCTTCTTTTCAGTATGTAGAAAATATACTTTATAAGAAATCAAATTCTCTATCATTGTTCATGCAACTACATCATGTAACTGTGGTTTTATCAATTGTCGTCATACTGCCTTAAGCTGTATCACATTATATTGCATGTAAGTAGTCAGGGAAACATTGAGGCCCGTATTGCCCTTTCAGGTTAATTTGTCATAAAATCAAGAATACCAGGTTCCTAAAATGAGAAGGCATATATGGACGGCAGCGTCAAACTCGGTTCTCTTGGAAGTGGAGCATGTGGAGAAGCAACTATAAAAATTGGCCTAGCTAGGACGTAGCTCGTGCACATTGAGGCTACAGTGATCAGAAAAGGAAATTGGAACATTGTGTGTCTATAATCTATTGTTTGACATCCAGTGCCTGCTCCTGTGTAATTTACTTGCCTCTTTTGGTCACCTGACTGAAGACATTAAGTGGGCCACAGGGTAAGCCAGGAAATTCAGCTCTCTGCTTTCCAAGTCCAAAGCTCAGTTAGTTGTTTCCCCTTTCCACTTCCCCCTCCCTCTTTCTTCACAGCTGGTCAGCACATGCACAGTAATTGCTTAGGCCAGGTAGGGCAGATATGGAAAGATACATATGGAGCACATGCAGATCTGCACTGAATTTCTGGAATGCAGCAACAGGGTGAAGTTAATGTAAAGCAAGATTTCTTTTATGTTTAAAGTTTCTAAAACTAATTAAAAAAAGAGACAACAAATTCACTTTATAGCCTTTCCTTTTCTCTACTACTACTAACTGAGCGGGTTTGGGATTTTGCCAAAATATTACACATTGCTCAAGAAGATTACAAAGAAATCCCAGACATGCACTAGAGAGCTATTAAATTTAACATTTCTAAAAGATTTTTTCAACAGCTAAATACTTGTTAGAGCATTGTTTTCCCCAACTTTCAAAAGTTGCCACAATTCAGTCACAGATAAGAACTTCCAGCTTTTTAATTGATATATAAATTGAGTTTAAAACCAAATCCACTACATTTCCTGTGGTAAAGGAAACAGAGTCTCTTCAGTTTGCTTTGTCCCTAATTTAAAAATCATGTTCTCAGGAAATCCTGCATAATTATTTTACGTAAACAGGAAAAGTAATTATTTGCTTGGGGCTCTGTTTGTGTGGATGTGGGGGTGCTCAGAAACAGTATAGGTTTTGGAACTCAATGTGTTAACGAAAATATTTTAGAATAAAGGAAAACATGTTCCAAATAAGGCGATTTTCTGTCTGGTCATGGAGGGGTTTTAAAATGCTTTATTTTTTCTTTTACGTGTTCTGACTGTTTCTTCACATATCATTAGTAGAAGCAAGAAAATATGAAAAGATGACAAATTTGTAGCAAGGGTATCTTTGTATTCCTCTTCAGGTGCTCTTGCCTTGTCTGCAAAGTTGCTCTTCATCAGCTGGAAATGAATGAATTGTAAAAAGCTATTGTAAAAATGCTGCAGGATTTCAACCCTCACATCCTTCTCTTCTCTCACCCCCTCAAGGCCTTAAATTTACTTTTGCCATTTGTAATAGTTCAGTTAAAGGTTGAACTTCCCCTCCTGCTCCTTGTGAGCTTTTCTGATTTCACTTACTGTTTGAACAAGATATATTGGACTTCGTTTTCTCTAGAGTTAGTATGAACTCTACACTTCTTCACACTGTTGATTTTGTTTTCAGTTGGAAAATAGCGTTACACATTTTGAGTATAAATTGTACAGTAAGTAGGCTGGGATTTTCTTGTGTGGGTGGAAACAATCTGTAAAGTTATTGTGGGAGTTGAACCCTGTTTAGTTATAAAACTTTTGAAATAAAAACCCAGAGATTTTTGAGGAACTATTTGTAGATTATTCTTTTAAACCAGGATGTGATTCAGACTATTATTTAACAAGAGGACTCAACAACCTTAGCAATGCAGAGAGGAATTAAGTATGGGAGCAGGTGCATGCTTACTTTATTTGGATTTGTTTGTGGCATTTTCTTAAAAGTTTAAAGTTCAGTATATCGCTCTGACGAACTGTGGTCATGAACGGTCATAGCTTCAGGGGAAAATTGGAAGCAATGATTGTCTTAGCAGAAATTTTAACACTAAAGTTGCTCAGAGAACGTAGTTTAAAGTGGAAAATCAGGTTAGTTTCCTCTTTTGTTCTCACAAGGGAAAAATGTGAGTTAATATAGTAACAATGAAATCATAGGAATTTCTTTGTAGGTTTTTAATCCAGTGGAACAGATTTATTCAATAATCATTCTAAAAGGTATTTTAAGAATGTTAACCCAAAATGGTAATTATTAAGGGACTGTATGTTGCAGTGAGAAATACTTTGTGTGTTACATAGCTACACGTAGGAGGACTTGCAGTGGAATGGTATTCTCAGGAGCACGGAATATGGTTTGAAATGTACACGTGGTGAAGTCATACTTGTGTTAGATTAATAACATATTTACCTCTGCTAGATAATCTTGGAGGGGTAAGCAGGTTAAGCTACTACAGAACAGTTCCCCTCACCCCCTTTTTTTCCCTATTGTATTCATTTTATAAGTACATATTCCTGAAAACTCCCATTGCATGTTCCCATTTCTCCCATGTGATTCAGGCATGGGGCTTGAATTCTGATCCAAAATTCTTGGAACACTGATTTGAAGGAAGTAGTAGTCATTCCTTTTCATATATAAGATCAGGTTAACCTTTTTTTTTTCCCCTCCCTTTCAAGCAATTTTTTCAGTGCTCCATACTGTGATTTTTGTAGCTATTTCTATTATTTTTGAAGCCAATAATTATTTTGGCGGATAATCTCAGTGGGAGCCGGATGCATGGTTTATACACAAACACTCATTCAGAACCCTTGGATATAATTCCAAGAGTATATATCTTCTGGGTATATTTTATGTTTTTAAGCCTTGTGGGCAAATTTGGGCTATACCCAGCTCGTCTTTATATAAGGAAATGTTAGGACTTGCAGGGAGAAAAGGAAAAAGCATATGTCCAAATAATTTGTTATGAAGAGTTGAAAAGCCCTTACAAATTCTTTTAATCAAGAACTTCAGCTGAGGGAAGAAATTTGCAAGCTAACATTGCTATGTGTGTTTGTAGTTTATAGGTGTGAGTCTAGCATAGGTGTTATTTAAGGACGTTTTCTAGAAAATAAGGGACAAGAATCCCTCAAACTCTTCTGAGTTTATGCTTTTTTGTTTATTCTTTGTGGGCATTTTTAACAACTTATCTATGTGGTTCTTTATCACCAACAGTATTGCTCTACGAGCGAACTCTGTTCTTGGCAAATTCTTGAATAGTGACTTTTTAGATGGGATAAAACCCATGTTTGGTTCTCACCTTTTGGCCACTGATAATTGTGTCTTTCTTGTGCAAATTATTTAAGCCATAGGCATAGAACAGCAGCCCTTTTCTGCCTTTAGCCTTAGATCAGGCAGGAAGGCTGTGAATTGTGATGTTATAAATTGTTTAGAGTTGCTGTGTTTTTAATAGTATGTTTATAAAGGTCTTAGTAGATCTAAGGAACATACTTTACAAGGATTTAATTCTGTTTATAAATAGAGATATTTCTTTTTTATATTCCTTCCCCTACCCTTTTATTTCTTATCCTATTTTTTAGGAGCCATTAAAAATTAACAACTTTTAGCAGGTATTGTCAAGTGTGTGGTTTTTTCCAACCAAAGGGAAGCTGATAGTTTGTGAGAAATAACAGTTCAATCCACCTCTCAAAATTTGATGTAAATATTCCTGTAGACTTCACAGGGTGCTGCAGTAAGCCCGGGACCTTAATTCTTGCAAGCACTGAAGAGCTTTCTATCTTGGAAAACTCTTCTGAAGTGAAGCTTCTTTTTGTATTCTTTCCATCCATCATCATGCTCTTTCAATTTATGACTCTGCCCAATAAATTCAGTATCAGCTACTTGAAGTAGCGAGTCTCCTATGCTTTTTCCAAGTTTTACACTTCATACTTCAGCAAAGATTTGCTATAAATGAATGGAAGATAAACCAAACCCTCACATTTATTTTACATTTAAAATGTAGTTCTCTTTATTGTATCTACTTCCATGAACTCTTTGCTTAGAACCAAGGGTGGAAAAATGAAAGGAAAAAAAAGGTTAAATTAATTTCTGTAGTGATAGAAGTATTATGGTATCACATTTTCCCTGGCAAAACTCTGGTTTTTTTTTTACTTGCAGCAAAATTGGCAGAAGCAACTGCAGGCAATTACAGGCTTCAATTCATCAAGGTACTTAAGCATATGTCTAACTTTAATTGAGTGAGTAGTCATTTGACTTCAGGGGATTATTCACATTCTTAAAATTAGACATATGCTTAAGTAACTTGGTGAATCAAGGCAATAGTGACTATTTTAATAGAATGGTGGAGACAGAACGAGCAAGTGAAACCTGCACTGTAGGGGTTTTTTTGCTCAGGTTTTTAAGTAATAGTTTTCAGTGGGTGTATTTTCTGTTCCTTGATAAAATATCAAGGTTTAGTAACTATATAGTTTTGTGTTCATCTTCTATGGACAGTACTTATTCTATACCCAAAGAGCAAACAATCTCTTAAAGTGGACTGAACCTGCAGAGGACTGTTATCATGTAGGTTAAATGTATTTAATAAATCATTGTTTTATTTTACATGACAACAGCCCAGGGCAGGAGTACTGTACATTTCCTGCCAACTGTTGTTTGTTAAATTTGCTAATTTGATTTACAGGCATGGTACATACCATGACCAGTTTGCATCATGAGACATACAGATTTTTCATCTGAAGAGTTTTCTTCACTGTGTATGCTTGTAAGAGATTTTGTGTTTTAAGGATGCGTTGCATTAGATGACTGCTGCAGACTATCCTTCAAACATTCTACATGAAGGCGTAACAATCGGTATGATACAGATTTGTTTTGGAGGTGCAATGTGATAGTATTCTGAAGAGTAAATGCTGACCAGAAACAAACACAAGAACATGCAGTGGAGAGTAGCTAAGAATTGCCAGCTCAGTTTACTTGTGATTTAAACCACAAAACATCATTTTAGGCAAGGGTTTGCAGTCTATGTAGCTTGAAAACCTAGGCTATCACTCTGATGTGCAAGAAGGATGTGTTTTTGTTTAGTCAAGTTAGTTTATATCACAATAAAAAACTGATGAAGAATAAAACTAAACTGCTGTCATAATCATTGATGCTGCACTCTTTTGACCTACAAGGACAAGTATGTACTCCTATGTCTAGTCAAAATAGAGGTGTTTTCATAGCTTTGGACAGGTTAGACCTTTTTTCCCACCCAATTTTGACTTATTCTTCTGTTTCTTCTTCCAATACATTCTGACTTTTTCTCAATACGGTTGCAATCAAGTATCCAATGTTACTGCATGCAGTATAGCAGAAGTAGTCATTTAAGTTTTATTTATTTTGGTACTTAAGGAAATGAATTGCAGGCTAGTGCTAGGAAACTTGTTTTTTGTTATGGGATTCTAGCATCTGGCCTTACAAGTCAGTTCCTTTTCTTCCTTTCTTCAGACTAAAATACCTTTTCAGGCCCTTGACTAAGTATATGATTTATCATCATGGAGAAGTTTTAAAATGGGAAATAGTATTGCTGTGGTTTGCCAGGTTTCTATGGCATCCTGCAAAAATCTGGGTATTTATAAACCCCAGGAAAACGGAGGACTTGTGATTCTGTCCACTGCTTTTGAGAGCTTGTCATAGTAGCATCAATTAAAGCTACATAGAGCAGGCTTAGGAAACAACAATGAAGACTGACTATGTGAAAGGGATTTTTTGTTATGCTAAAAAACACAAGCAGAAAGCAAGAAGTATCTGTAAGTGGAAGTAAGTATATCCAGTTTGTCAGCTGACCTCTGAGGTCATCAGACTGAAGAATTTGGCACTTCCATTTCTTTTTATTGAATAATGGGAACATATAGCTAGGGTTTTTTCTGTTAATGAAGGGAATGTGACCCAGGTGTACAGGAAGGAGCAAATGAATAGAAAAGGGATGAGGTTTACATATCTGATCTAGATAAAGTATGTACAATAACTGTTATTACATCAATTCTTTTCACTTATGACATCTTACTGCCTTTTGCACTGCCAAAAAATAACTGGACAGAATGCTGTGGAGGTGCCTAATGGACATATAATTGAGCAGCTGTGGGGTTTGTGAGAAATAAAAAACACAAACAAAAGACATACTCAATTTTGTTGGTTACAACAGGCTTAAAATATTTATGCTTTTTTAGGTATGGCAAAAATATTTTCTCAGAAGCCTAGGACAAATTGAAGTAACTGCTTGATTGGAAATTATTTTATTTTCCCATTAACGTCCTGGGATGTGATAAAGAGGTGGTTAGTGAGAGTTTCATATGTAGTCTATTAGAATCTTCAAGTGGGTATGTGATTATAAAATACATTTAAAGCTGCCGATTGCATGTACGGATAACACTTTTAAACCAAGAAAATTTCTTTTTCTCTTGCCCTACCTTATCTAATACCCTGTCCATTTTGGATGAAGGGTTGCGATCTCTCTCCTTTTGAAGTTTTCTCGAGACAATTTTAGTAGAGTGAGAGTTACGTATTATATGCTGTTATACCACTCATTTAATATATCACGGGATACTCTGCAAGACTGACACTGCCTTGTTACAAGAATGAACTGTGAAACAAGGCTTGTAAGTTGCCCTTTGAAGGATACTGGTAAATCCATATTGTTGACTATTTATAGTGATGTATAAACCAGAATTCCATGTAGAGAAAAATCTGCTGGAAAGTTCCTTTGCTTTGTAGGCTTCTTGAGGAGCTACGCTAAGTCGGGCTTGTTCCTCCTCGAGTTGCAGTAACGTGAAAGTTGATGGAAATGGGTTTCTTCCTCATATTCATAAATCCAGAGCTGGACTGGGGCAAGCCTAATTGGAACAAAATACCAAAATACAAGCAAAATTATAAAAAGTGTAAGTGATAAACAGTTCTTACTTGCTGGGGGAAGACTTTAAGGGAGCCAAGCTTCTCTTCTGGAAGATGTGAGCAAATGAATCACTTTCTCTGGTTTTGAGTGTGTTCTATAAAACACTTTTTTTTTTTTTTGGATATACAGAGAACGAAGGAAAGAAAAATAGGCAAAAAAAAAAAAGAAGAAAAATAGGCAAATCTGATATAACAGAGTACCACTTCTAATAGTATAATCACAAGAACAAACCCTCAGTACACAGAATTCTTTCAATATGTGAAGGGTCACTTGAATCATTTATGGGTTTGCTATGTAACTTTTGTTTTCTAACTTTCAATTGCTCTTGCAGGTAGTAATTTAAATGGTTCTGAATTATAATGCATGTCCCAGTGGGAAGAAAGCTGAAATTCTTCTGGGGCTATGAAAGTGCCACAAATACTCACGCTTTTTAGTGCCAGGAATCAAAAAATAGTGTATTAGGTAGATCCCTTTGAAAACAGGTGCTTCCTCAAGTTTTATTAACTATATATGTAAAAGTAAAAAAGAGCAGTTGAAGTTAAGCAGTACTGATAGTTTCCCAACCATGAGAGATTTCTGAAGGAAAAGATTGTTTCTCTGTGATGTAGAGTACATACTAATTTTTTTAACTGGCAAAATGAGGTGACTCATTGGCTAATGCTTTAAAGTGTTCTAGCACGTGCCAGCTGGAGCATTCCACGCTGTAAACCTGGGCTGCTTAGTCAGAGCAGTGTCAATTACAGAATAATGACTTCTCTAACTTCAGGAAAATTATTCTTGTATCACCTATTATATAAGTGTTGTAGAAAATTCGCTGTCTAGGTGGAGCTGGGGCTCCAAGCCATAAAGAGTTCATCTGATTTTCAGAGTAAGATAACATAATGGTTTCAGACACTATGAATCTCCGTGGTGGACTTACTGATTGATAGCATACTGTGTGGCAGAGGGGTACGTGGATACGATGTCAGGGCAGAAACAACTACCGTCCTTTGAAATTGCAGTAGAGAATGGAGGAGACTGCTGAGGTGAAGAAAAGTATATAGCTGGCAAAAAAAAATAAACGTTGTTGGAGTAATGTATCTATACACACTGAACAATGTTGGACATCTTTATAGAAGAGTAGCAAGTATACGTGTTCAACAGTATTAGTTTCTTAATCTGCATAAGCCCTTAGACTGCATTTGCCCTTGACTTGTATAGCCTGGTTTCATTTCACTGAGAGTGCTTGAGGGGTAAATTAACATAAAATATCACATAAAAATCAAATAGAGTAGGGAAATTCAAAGCTATTTTTGAGTAACAACATTTTTCTAAAAAGTAAAACCATAGAGCTTTTGTTTGCCAATTTTATAACTTGAAAAGACACTAATTTAAACCAAAACTGAAAAAATGCTTGTAGACTAAAACTTCTAAACACAGGGTTTCAGACTGGAGCGTATTTTTTAATGGCTGAACTAGACTGCTGAAAAATGAGTTTTGAAGTAAGGTGATGTCCTTCAAGGCACTGATAGGGGAGTTTTTGTAAGATATGGTATCTGTTTGTGTGTATGGCTAATAAAAAATGAGTTTTGCGTGGAACTGACAACTGTCAAAAGTTAATTGAAAAACATAAATTCCCAAATTTTTGATTAATCATTTATAACATTTTTAAATTTAAAATAAATTTTCAAGTCCAATTTCTTTGTCTAACAACAGTGCTAAACAAAAGTGCTTTGGTGCTGGATTGTTTAGATACTGCTTGGTCCTTAAGCCAGGCTGACTCGGTCCAAAGTAATACAAACTTTTCAGAAAGTCCTTTACCTATTTTCTGGATGTCTGGTTGGTGTTAGTCCTGAACTGTGCATGCGTCAGTTGTGGCAATATTCATATTCTTGCGCTTACACTTGTTGTGGTGTACTGCCTTAGTATCACAAAGTTTTAACATGTGGGTAAGATTATCTGTGTGCGTTTGCTTGGTTTACGAAAAGTTGAGTGTAATACTGACAGAGATGTGCTTTTTCTTCTGCTGCAATTAGTTTGTGCACTTATGTGAGCACTTCTAGGAGTAGTCTCTTAGTGAGAGTACCTTCTCAAGAGCTACAAATTGCTTTTTGGATGCGCCTATTTCCTATTTGGCCGCTGTGATCCTGAAAATGAGTAACTGAAAAAATTGTTTAGTTCATTAAAGTTTATGGACAGAGAAAATGACTTCTGACCTCTTTTCCTAAGTCACTTGACATGTAAAGGACATAAGGACTCTGTGTGTATTCCCTGTACTCAGTGTATAGAGACATTAGAAAATCTGATGGTGTCAAGATATAAAGGAAGATGTTCTTGCAATCAAGTAGTTTTTGAAAGTGGTAGCATTTCAACCCCAATGTAGAAAACTGTCCTTATTCAGATGAACTTAAGGATGTGATTAAACTGTTTCACATAAATTCTTACTGAAGACAGTGAGATTTAGTATAGAACAGAATATTTTCAGTTGGAAGGGACCTAAATTGGCTTAAGTATTGCACCGAACAGAAATAGATCTATGACTATATTTAAGTGCTTTTTTAATGACCAGTGATGGGGTGGGATTCATACTCATCTTGTTAAGACAGATAAAATGCATCAGAAATCAGTAAAGATCTAAAGAAGTATTTTTAAGGGATTCTTAAAAGCAAAGCAGGCACAGTTTCTTCCAAAAGCAATGTGAATACTTAAAATATAGAATCATAGAATCATAGAATGTTTAGGGTTGGAAGGGACCACTAGTGGTCATCTAGTCCAACCCCCCTGCAGTGAGCAGGGACACTGCTAACTAGATCAGATTGCTCAGAGCCCCATCCAACCTGGCCTTGAATGTTTCCAGGGATGGGGCCTCCACTACCTCTCTGGGCAACCTGTTCCAGTGTTTTACCACTCTCATTGTAAAAAATTTCTTCCTTACCTCTAGCCTGAACCTACCCTGTTCTAGTTTAAAACCATTTCCCCTTGTCCTAACACAGCTGGCCCTATGAAAAAGACGTTCCCCATCTTTCCTATAGGCCCCCTTTAGGTACTGGAAGGCCGCAATCAGGTCTCCCCGTAGCCTCCTTTTCTCCAGACTGAACAAGCCCAACTCTCTCAGCCTGTCCTCATAGGAGAGGTGCTCCAGCCCTCGGATCATTTTTGTAGCCCTCCTCTGGACCCGTTCCAACAGTTCCATGTCCTTCTTGTGCTGAGGGCTCCAGAGCTGGACGCAGTACTCCAGGTGAGGTCTCACCAGAGCTGAGTAGAGGGGCAGAATCACCTCCCTCGACCTGCTGGCCA
>NW_009259486.1:624711-673779 GCF_000687185.1 Egretta garzetta | reverse complement strand
GGCTCCTGGGAGGCAGCAGACCTCCCTATGAGCAGGGTCTGCCCGGCATATCGGTCCCTCTGTCCCCCTCAGATGGGAATCACCCACTACTACTACCCTCCTCTTCTTCCTCGTGGATGCAGTAGTAATACGGCGGGGGTGTCTTTCTGACCTTTGTGCCTCCTCCAATGTGGATAGGTCAACACCTACCCCACCTATCGTCTTCTCTTCCACCTCTAGAGCCTCAAACCTGTTACACAGAGGCACCTGGGGGGAAGCAGTGGGCACAGAAGGGCCATAAACCAGTTCCAGAGTGTCCAACTAGATTAATCAAAAACTTACAAAGCTCTAGAAACTGTTCACATGGATTGACCTGAAAATGTTCCAATATCAATAAACAGAGATATGAAAGAGGTGTCTTTATAAAGTTAAATGATACTTATCAACAAAGAAATAATGCTTGTTTCTAAGGCCAAAGAGATTTAGCTTTCAGCCTACAGGTTCATGATACTCATGATTTTCAGATTTTCAGATGAGTTACTCTATTTGTTGGTATCGCTGTAGCACTAGGGAATGTTTATGTAGTGGCAGCTAGACTACAGCCAGTACTTGTGCTGAAAGCTAGCTCAGGTTCTCTGTATTTAAACTCCACTTGTTCTGTAATTGCAGTATTTTTCTTTTCTCTCAGTTATCATTCTTTAGTTACAGGAAGAAGGACAGAATAAATTTAGACCTAAATGAGTGGAGATGCACGTTTCTGCTGTGGTAACCATAACATACCTGCTTGCTCCCAAGAACTTGTGGCAAGCTGCTCTCATTTTACTTCTGCATCATCCTTCTTAGCTGATGTATATTCATCTCTTGTAGAAAGTTGATCTGATCTTATGATACGTTGTTGAGATTCTTATTTCAAAGAGAACATAGTTTATGTTGGAGTTGTTGAAGTAGTTAGACTTGCAAAGTGGTGCTTGGAGAGTTCTCTGGAAGAATGACTCAGCTTCATTCACAACCTGGTCAACATCTCTTCCTTTCACTGTGTCATTTGCTTACGTATATGAAAAATGTCCCATCTTGTTTAGATGTGGTATCTCGGGTTTAACAGGTTGGCATGGACCCAAAATGGCAACCTGAGTAATGAGTGAAAAAGGTTATTGTGAATTTTGCTTAAATCTGGCATTTTCTGAAGTTTAAAAATTATTAGGACAAATAAGGATATTTTAGATGACACTTTCAATTTTTTATACAGGTGGGATTAATAGCTGGACAGTGTCTCTGAAGTTGAGCGCAAATGCATTTCTGTAGTTCATTCTGTGCTGCAGAGACATAAATGGTCATTAGTACCCTGTATTTATCTTTATTACCAAATACATGATTAGAATCTGCCATTGTACATCTCATACTCAATTTTTATGGAGTGGGGTGCAAGGTATCTTTGGTATCTAAAAATGGGGAAGGTAGCATGTTGCTTTGCAGGGCTTTAGTGAGGTTATGGCAAACAGTAGCTGTACTATACATCCAGCCTTTGTAGCACATGTTCTGGCCAGTGTCAGTAGTTCATGACCCCTGTCCTACCCCAGATATGTCTGCATCTGACAGAACTGGTGTATCAGCAGCAGAATCCAAATCACCTGTGTGTATGAACGCTAGACGAGGCAAAGGTGTGTTATTCATACTGTAATACCTTGAGTATGCTGGCAGGATACTTAGTCTACAGAGCTTCTTTTAGATCAACAAATTTAACACTTTTTTTTTTTTAGCCTCTTTTGGTAGCATATATGTTTGAAAATTGGAATCCTTCTTACGAAGTAATTTTTGGAGAGTTCTCTGGAAGAGTTACTTGGCTTCATTCACATTCTGGTCAGTATCTCTTTTCCCTGCTATGACATTTGCCTGAGTGTATGAAAAATATCCCGGTTTATTTTGTTGCGTAATGTGAGTCTAAATTTGGCACTGATTTGAACTTTCTATGCATACCCCTTTTTGGCTCATTTTTCTTCCTGGAAAGCTAAAGCCTGGGGCAGGTATACCAGTTTTACAGTCTCTTGCAGCAACTCTTACTCCAGTGATAATGTATCAGTGCCATTATAATTAAATGTGTGTCACAGTTCTCTAGGCAATGGAGGCATTTTCCTCTGACAGCCGTGCATCTTTCTCGCTGCATACCCTTAAAATGACCTGCTGCCATCCTGTCAGGGAAGGACTGCCTGCTTTTAAGATAAAATCTTTCTAGCTCTTTATGTCTTCCATTGATTGGTCTTATGATCCACAAAGGAGACACTGTAGTGAGTTAAGTCCAAAGATCATATTCACATAATTATATTTTCCTTCTCACTGCGATATTAAGGAAGATCTGTCTACACATGGTGAAAAGTCAAGAAAATTTTTATTATTTCTTTGTGTGGACTCTCAGTTTGGATTGAGGACGTTCACATGGGGTTGACGGATGAGTAGCAATTAAGGAGGACTCGCAATTTTGCTATTTTATATAGTCCCTGTTGAATGTAGATGAGATATTTATTGGGACTCCTGAGTAGCCCACAGGTGCAGTTCAACCTTACTCTGTGCACTCATAGCATCAAATAAATTATATACCTTGTAATGACCCACCCAGCGTATGTGGGACATGTAAATTTGAGGAGGACTTTGTTCTTTTACTGAGTTTGTCACATTAAGGAAGGGATTGGTTTTAGTTATCATTTTGATTTGTGATTTATATTTGTTGTCCTTTAAAGAACAAGAATTGTCACATTATAGTTTTCATTACTTAGTGTAAGCAAATTCAATAAATTTGGCCTTGAAGTCAATATTGTCATCTTTTGATGCAAAGAGTCTTTGGTTGCTTTTTACAATACAAAAGATTCAATGAAAATGTATTTCTACAGTTTTTAAGGTCACTTGCAAACAAATAAAAAAATTAATACAATGAGAAAATTCCATTCTTTTTATTTGTTTTGTAATCTCAGAAACACCCATAAGATATATGAAAAGACATGATTTTTTTTCTTTCTGTAAATTGGTGTTCGCTGAGAAAAAATACAACTCTGAACTCCGGTCAAGTAATGACACACAAAGAAAGTGCTGTAGGGTGATACCGAAGAACAGATTGTAGTTCTTGTAAACCTCTTCTTAATTTTTTTTCCTATTTTCCTTCTCTTTTGTATAACCTGTCATCTTTATTTATACTAAGAAATGAGTGATATTTTTATCACTCTAATAAAAATTGTGTTATTACTACATAGTTGAAAAAATTCTTGGTGCAGAATGGTACATTTTCTGCACTGGGATGACTTACAGTGTATGAGAGGCTGCAAAGAATGTTCAGTTTTACGATGTACACAGTGACGCTCTCAGTTGCTTGAATTTTTGGGGGCATTAGTGTAGTAAATGTCAAGAGCCTTTGAAACATTTGAAGCAGATGTTCTACTGCCAAACTGAAGCATTTGAACTCAAAATGAAACAGTTCCCTTAAACCTTGACATTAAGTCTTAACAGTTTCACTTCCCAATTGGATGTGGTATGAAGAAGATAAATAATAGAACTGTAACAGGATAAAATATTTATTCTCCCATGAGATGGGGAAGAAAAACATGTTTAGCATTTGCTTTGCAATTTTATTTGTTCTGGCTCATTTCCCTCTTACACTCACATACATACAGTTCCAGGCACATGTTAAAAGCAGTAACTGGGGCTTGGCTGGGGCCCGGTGTCCTTCCTCTCCCCTTCCATTTCATTCTGAGTTTCTCTCGCAACTTCCCTTAAACTCCCTTTGTCCCCATGTTCCTTTTGGGAAGCATTCATCAAAATGTTCTCACTTGTCCAAAATCTGTCTACTTAATCAAACTGATCAATTCCTATGGAAGCTGGTGTCAGCCTTTTCAAATAGGAGTACCATATTTAAACACCTCAATAAAAATGGCTTGAATTTCCCAGGCTCTCAGTACCTGCTGCTCCCACTGACACTGGGAACAGTGTGGGTGCTAAGAGGTCACAGCAATGAAAATATTTTAATTAGGTGTCCACCTTCACTTTGGAAATGTCAGGCTCTGTTTCCTGTCTTGTGAACATATTCTCATAATGAGACTTTGTCTGACATTTTAGTTATTCCACTGGCTCGATCCAAGTATCTCATCCTATATACATTAACATTGTGAGCTTTGCTACCTGACCGATAGCATCAGGTTATAAACACTCAGAACCAAATAACAAGCTTTTTGCGTCCTGTCACTCATCCCACTATTATGAAGCCTGTGGCAATAGTTTTGGGCCCTTCTCCGCACTTTGTATGCCTGCTGTACTCTGTGCTTTCAGATCAGAGCCACTTTTCTCCCATGGCTTCCCTGAGATGAGTCAGTGCTATACACAGAACCTCTCTGCTTGAGCAGTGCTGGGGGAAGGTCTGGAATTGGGCTGCAATTCCTTTTCTCTTAGCTGACAGCAGTCCTCCCTCCTGTGGCTGCTTGTCTTTTTCTGTGAATCCATCTGACTGGGAAGCATGCAGGTTTGGGAGAGTGGAAGAGAAGTTCAGTGGATAGTGGTGTTTTTTTTTTCCTTTTCCTTTGGTACTGACAATAGGTGGTGTGGACAACGGGGAAATTATTATCCCTGTAGCAATGAAACAATAACCTTTAGGAAAAAATTGAATTTGGTCAATAAGCTCATTCTTTTACACATACACGCATTCAGTCTGCACTGATAGATAAATTATCTGCGCTTACTAAATTTTCCCTGTCATTCAAGTTAGACACCAGAAAATACTTCTTGTCTCCCTTGGGGAAAAGGTTGGTAAAGGGTAGATGTGCAGCATCCAATTTTGTGTGTAAATTAATGGTTAACAGCATGATCACTCTATAAGCTTTATACAAATACGTGTGCTTGAAAACAACGTGTACACTTTTAAGGAAAATTCGGCATGAACGTACATCATTAGTATGGTACAGCATGTCTAGTATTTGTTGATTATGGGTGGGGTATTTTTGTTCTATAATAAGGTCTGTGTAGCAGAATTGGCAAGAAGACTGTACCATGTACTTGACTAGATCTTGGAGCCAGAATGTACAAGCTCACTTTCAGTGGTAACCTTATAAAGCAATGCTTTTAAGTGAGGGAGCAGTACTTAACACAGCCTTTATAACATCTTGTACTGTGATTCTGTATTGCTGGTTGAATTAGGGTTTCATCTGCATTGTTCCGTCTTTTAATAACCTGGCTGCTTCGTTTGGCTTCCTACTGCAACCTTGTTGGAGGAAAGCAAATGTTTTCTGTACAGGCTGCAAAGCAGCTAATGTTTGCCTTGGATAATCCTCTGTTTAACCCCTTATAGAATAAAAACTTCCCATGAGCTTCATATGTTCATCCTTCTGAAGGCTTAGTTTGTCTGATATTTTACAATAGTTGTCTTTCATCGGGTGAGCGTAAAAGATCTATTCAACACACACCTTTATAAGGGTGGAGAAGTGCTGTGGAATTCTGATCAAACCTCTTGGTTTCTGTATTTTTAGTGGCCTTGGAAACAGAAAAATAACAGCAATTGTAGAACTTCCTCCCTCCCCTGACTACTTCTCCACCCCCTGGAACGTAGAATGTAATGAAATGTGATTTGTGTCTTATGGATGAGCAGCTTTATTCCTAGGACCATCACAGTTTAAAGATAAAAGTTAAGTTAGGAGATATATATACACACATATGAAACAGAGGAAGTTTTTATATAGCTTTGATATATATGTATATGCACTCATGCATGTATACATACGTAGATATATATAAAAACCTTGTACATTTATAGGATTTAGATATTACCTACCTGGGTGAGGTTAATTCAGAGGCAGTTACTGTTAGGAATGGTTGTAGCTATGCTAGGATCTATCTGTCTGTCTATCTATCTATATATGAATGCATATATATATATAGACACACACACTTATACATATATAAGTATATTTAGATATTTTGCTTTAACAAGAAGAAATACTTATATTGATACTATCACCATCATTACCAAACTTACCTTTTTTCTATTACTTTTTTTTCTCAACATCGAAAGGATCTACAGAGTAAGTAAATCTCATTATACTTACTGTGTAAATGAGGAAGCTGAGACAGAAATAAAGTAACTAACTTGTGTGAAGTCAGTCACCAGGATCGCAAAAGTCCTGTTAAAAGTACTCCAAAAGTCACCAGTCTAGGGTTTTCTCCATCAGGCAGCACTGCATCTTGTTTGGTAAGGTCAACTGCATGATATTTAAACAATAAGTTTATATTCCTTATGCTTATTATGGGGATTGTTTAGCTTAAGGTTATGTTCCAGTAAGAATGTATTCAAATGCAATTATGTTTTCACCCCGAGACAGTCAGTGAAACGGGTTGCCTGGAGAGGTTGTGCAGCCTCCATCCTTGGAGACTTTCAAAAACTGCTTCAGTAAAACCCCAAGTAACTTGTTCTGGTCTCATAGGTGACCCTGCAGGATGATGGACTGGAGACTTCCTGAAGTCCCTTCCAATATGACTTATCCAGTGATCCTATGATCAGAGTTGCAGATAAGTAATATGCCCCCCTCTCCTCAGTTCTGCTGTTGGGTGGAACAACAGGAGAAGGGAATAATCCCTGCAGAGCAAGCCCTGTGCTTATTCTGGTTGTATCATTTTATAGGGAAGGTGATGCCAGCGGCAGTGGCTGATGGTAATGATGTTTTACAAATTGGTGCCGAGTGGCAAAGGAAGGAGAATGATGTGCGCCATCAAAGGAGTTATTAGGAGGGAAGAGCAGGCAGGAATGTTGGACAAATGGGGAAAAGGAGACAAGAAGACAAAAGAGTCTCCCCACCCTTCTGTAGTATAAAGAAGGTCACCATACATGTTGTATAAAAGAACGTTTGGAGATTCTCTTTAATCACCAGTGACGTCTGTTATGGCTTTGCCTGAAAGCATATAGCAACTGTGGTCTGAGAAAAACTGCCTAAAACTCTTCAAGATTGTTTTTAAAGTAAAGTTTTAGCCTTTACTGTTTCCATGACAATGCTTCAGTAATACATTTTTGAATGGAGACTTTATAAGGAACAAATGGGATATAAGAATGTGACTCCAGCCCTTTGGAAAAAAGGTGCAATAAAGATCAGGAGTTACTTGAGGTGTGAGCCAGACCCCTGCTCCAGCATAGCTGTGATTTACTTGTGCATCTTGGCTCAGTGTACAATGGTGTGAAAGCCATTAGTATGGCAGAGGCGGATGCTGCAGACCTGCTGTGCTTCTACTCTGCAATGAGAAAAGGCTGTGCGATATAATGCTGCAGTTTGTATGTGACAGAGCTCTATTTTTTGATAGCTTTAAACTGCAGATAGGAAAGTGTGGTGGAGCACAGAGAAGAGCACTGTCACTATAACATGCAGGTTGGTTGGAGGCTGCATGCTTGCCCAGCGTTCAGCTTCTTGGAAGGTGGTACTCCCTCAGGCTCTCCAACACGCTTTGCTACAGAGGTATGCTGGTTATGTGCCGGGGTTGATCGTTTCAGTGTTTTATCTGTAGCAGTTTAGCACTTAATGTCTGCAGTTGTACAGAAACTGAATCCTTTCATGTGGTGAGATTCTTGCAATTTCAAAATTTCTTTTGTCTCAGCACAACAAAGACCCATCTCTTCTCCTATTTCCCTGCCCCCTGTGCCCAAACAAAAAGCTGTTTTCCACAAGCTAAAACTACTGAAATAATGTTTCACTTTGATTCTACTTTTCCATTACATAGCATATTTTGCCATAAAATAAAAAGGAAATTAAAATAGAAGTTTGTTTCAAAATGAAAAAATTGAACTCTGAAAAAGTCAAAATACAGAATGTTTTTAAATTACTGCAACTTTTGATTTCAATTTTAATTTTAAACTTATCTTGTTCTTCGACATTGTGTGTTATAGTGAGTTTCGCTGTTGACAAATAAACATTTTTTGTAGGAAAAAAAAATCAGTCCTAGGAGTTTCTGGCAGTTCTACTTTTGAATATATGTATCAGATGACAGCTGCTGTACCCCTAAGCATACGTGCAGAAATGGGGAATAAACTAGGATTAGCAGAAAAAAGTACCCAACTGGATCAACATAGCTCCTGATAACGATGTTTAAAAAAAAAAAAGCAAAGTTCAGCTGCTTTTCAACTATTGCAGCAGTATACATTTTTCTTTCAACTTGTTATCTCATATGTTCAAATGTGTTTTGGTTTTCAGTTTAAGTACCATTTTACAAGTGTAACTGGCTTTTCTAGTTTAGCTTACTTTATTTCAGAGTAAGTATAGAACTCTACTAGTATAGATCCAGTTTCTGAATAGTTATGGAAAATGTTTGTGGAAAAGGAATAAGGTAGAGCTTGAAAGCATAAGTCCATTTTTTTTTTTTTTTATTTTTTTTAAACTGACAACCTCTTGAAGTTGTCCATGTTGATTCACCGGGGCTTAACAGGACGCACCCACTTTGGGATTTGTTCAGTTCCCAAACAGCTTAAGTCCCAGACTTCCCTGAACAAGAATAGCCAATTTTCTGTTGAGGACTACTGTCTTCTAGGGACTGAGGTGAGAATACCACAGGCTTTCCACTGGAAACATCAGATTGAACATCAACTTTTCAATCAATTAGGGGTAACTGTATAAACCTGCAGCTTAAGAAATGATTGTTCTCAAAGTGGTTATCTTTTTTCTCTCTGTGTAGTTTGTTTGATTTTTTTTTTTTTTTCCTCCAATATACTTTCTTATTTCCAGTAGACTTTCTTTCTTGCTCCTCATAGCCTGTCCCTTTTCTTACATACATTTTCCCATTTCATTTTTCCCCTTTTGGACTATATCATGTTTTAAAGTACATTTAAGATGCATTAATTTTCTCTTTGCTGTCATTTTCCATAATTTTATTAGATTTTGTACAAAAGTGCAAGGCCTTCAGCTGCTGACCTGGCGGAAAATGCAAAGATGTGGATGAGCCAAACATCATTAAAGTCCTTCTGTCTAAAATTAAGGAGTCCCATGCAAGTTTTGTACTCTCATAAATAAAATAGAACCTGTCAGTTTGAAAAAAAAATGCATGTAGACTTCATCCGGACTATGCAGCCTGGTGCAATTTATTAAAGATACTGTATTGCAAGATGAAATAAAATGTGAACAGGAACTTTGAATTTATCTGGTAGAGTTGCATGACCTAGGTGTTTTAGGAACAGCTAAATTTTTGTATCAGTCAAGCCAACAATGTTGTCTAGTGACATCTGTGTCATTACAGCAGACAGCAGAATGAATTTCAAAAGTGTAGAAGAGTTAGAAGCTTGGGTATGAAAACATTATATTTAAACCACAATATTTATCGAAGAGTATAGAAACTATACTGTTTAAACAGGAAGGGAAAAGAGCCAAGGATAAACATTTATCAGGTTCTTCAGAGAGTAATATTTTGTGGGAGAACGTTTTATCACTGTACTGTAAAATCCTAGGGACTGCAGAGGGCTCATCCAGGTCCTTGGAAATGTTTCCATGTAACAGTGTAGCATAATTCTGTACACTGAAAAAGTTGGTAAGTCCTTTCTCTAAAATTGTAATACAAAACACTAAAGCTTACAGTTTTGGTAGTGCATAGGAGTGACTACTGCAGTGGATTTTTGATTGCTTATGTAAGGAAGTATGCTTTTCTTAAAATACATCTCATTGCATATACTTATCCTCAGTATCCAGGTAGACCTATAAATATAACTTATAAACAAATGATTTCAGCTGAAGTTGAAATGTCATTGTCACAGTCCTGATTGAATTGATTTAGGCAGGTAATCAAGTCTGACCTTTTAATCTCATAGCCAGCTATATGTTCTACCAGGAGAGAAGTATACAGTGGTGAAATCATTCATGATACTCTTTTTGGCCTCATGGGAAGAGTATGCATATAGGTTTCCAGTCCATGCAGAAGTTAGTCATAAATAGTGTTTCATGATACAGGAAGGAATTAATAAAATGATATAGATATTTTTTGTAATTCATTAAATGTGTGTATCAAAGCTGATTCATTATTAAATGTGACAGGTAAACTTTTATGAAGATGGTGAGTATGTAAGTGTCATCATTTGATCCAGTGGCCTAATTATATTCCCAAAAAAGCATTGAGCCTTCACAAAAGTTTTGACAGCTGTACAAAAATCACTGTTGTGGAAGTATCTAACATCAAGATTTGATGATATTCTACAAATCTAAAAATAACTCAGGACATGAAATGACTTGGGTTCTGTGGCTGTTCTGGGTCTTGCTTATGAGTTGTATTATGTGCTAGTTACTGGGCATCTGACCTGTAGTGAATGAACTGATTTGTTTTTCAGAGCAAATAATGAGGCAGAAAATGTGTAAAGGGTGTTTCAAACTCAAATTTGCAAGTCTAGGCTTTTGTTTATTTAAGAACTGTAAAATTTTGCTCTGACAGATTTCATTTGATTTAATTTACTACTGGATTTTCTCCAGTGATACAAGAACTAGCCTAAAAGAAGGCCTGCCTTTCTCTTGAAACAGTGTCATGAGACTGTTTTGTAACCACCATGTTATTGGGAACCATGGAAGCAGCATGTGTGTGAAGCCAATGGAATTATGTACAGGAAAGATCCACACACATAGATACGTTTTGCTAGTAAATTTTGCTAGTCTGTGGCTTTCTGTATTCATTGCAGTATACAGCTGCATAGAACTGTTTTGTATTATTTTTATGTCAAGCAACTCACACTTCTTCCATATCTTCCATGCCTGACGTATATTCTAGGGGAAAAAAGCATTCAGAACATTTTTCCATCAAGGTTGATCTACATGTAAATCTGAGTGGCGCCAAAGCTAGCTGGTACTTCCTTCATGAATAAAGAGGATGAGAGAATCCAGCTCTGTACCAGTCCTCACTGAAGTCAGTCTTTCTTATTTTTGACTGCAGCTCAAAATGATAAGCCTTTTAAATTCTGAAGGGTAGTTACTATATGAGAACAAAGTGTAATGGAATACAATCAAACGAAACAGATTGTAGCTCTTAATTTACTAAGATTAAAACTGTCCCAATATGAAACACACACAAATGTGTTGTAAATTCAGGATAATTTGAATCATTAAATTCATCCAAGCTAGGAACAGTTGACTCAAATGTTTCTTGTAATTAATGCAAGCAAGACACTGTTAATTTAAAAAAAATAAAAAAATACGAAATTATTGCACACCCCCTAATCCTCCTTCATATGATGAAAATGCGGCAACATTTTCCTTTGACTATTGTTCTGTGTATCTTTTGTGGTGTTTTCTTCCAGTTGACAAATAGGGCATTTGGGTTGACAGATTTTTAATAACCTTTCCATCTCACATAAAACTTGTATCACATGGAGACGTGGAAAAAGATGATCTTTGCAATTGCTTCACACACTAAGCTTGGCTATACTTGAAAGTGTTGCTGGCATAGTTCTATTGGTTAGATGTGTGGGAAAAATCACAGTTCAGCTGACATAGCCATATTGGCAGAAGCTCTACTGTAAACTGGAAGTGGGGTTACTTTCCTGGCATGTAACTATTTTGGGAACTCAAATAGGCGATACCAGCAAAATAACTTTTCTGACAGCATAGGCTGTTCTCCCACCAGGAAAATTGCCTGCATAGGTCTGCCACAGCTCCACTGTCTGGAAGGTCTTGGATTTGTTTCTTAAGCTGTTGATAGAAGTAAAGTGTTAGGATATACATAGCTTGCTTGGCTTCTGAGGAAAAACAAACTGAGGGTGATCAGGTTTGCTTCCAGTGGTTCTGTTGGTTTATAGTGTGGCAGTGCCAGAGGCTCCTCCCATCCATGGATAACAGACAGCACCAACCCCAAGGGAACAGGGATTTGCAGTTTAAACTGCAAGATACTAATTTTGAAAAAGAAACATTAAGTCTAATGAGACCTTTAGTCATTCTAGGATACAGTTAATTTCTTCAAATAATTGTTCAGTGGAAGCCTCTTTTTAACTAAGATGCATGTTCTTGTACAAAATCTGAAAGTATTAGCAGAAACATATTTTAAAAGAATTTGGAAGTGAGTTTTCCTCTGGATTTTTCTTGTCATCTTGACCACCAAGTGTTTGTAGCTCCATTTATCTTAATAAAAAGAAATAATTCTAGGCTTTCCTGCCAATTTGGATTACCACATAAACTGTTGGTTGTGCTTGTTAAAAAAAAACAAAACACCAAAGACTGTACAAAGTTTATCCTGAAGCAGATGAGAGAAGCTGTGTTAGATTAGAATTCTTTTAGCTTAGCTGCTGATCAGCCATTTGTTTAAACAACTTCTGTTTAACATAGCTTGAAAGGGTGGTTGAGATAACAAAAGAAATAACAAGAACTTCTATATATTAAAGTGTTAACATCTTACATTCATATAAATGTTCATGTAAATAATACAGGGACTAGCACATTCAACCTTAAATCAGTCTTAGCCAGGTTAGGTCAGTTGTTACCATCCAATAGCCATTAACAACAACAAATAAATAGAAAACATTTGGGTTTTTTTTCAGCAAGGTTCCTAAAAAGTAAGATTATGGGAATCCCAGTGGCCATTGCTATTGTGACAGTAGAGTGGCCAAGGAGTACGGATTTATACCTCCATCCTGGAAGTATAAGTATCTCCAGAGCTGGGTTAGCTGTAGCAAATCTGTGGGAAGGCCTTACTTTTCTGAAGTCCCCTCTGTAGACAGAAAGCAGACTTTAATTGTAATGCTTGATTCAGCTCCCTTCATAAACAGTTACTTAAAAAAATTGTTTCACATTGCACAATAATATTGTGCATTATGGAAAGCAAACCAGTATGAATGTGGTTTTTGTGTATTGAAAAGAAAGATGCAGGCAAGATAAGTGTTTTTTAGGTGACAGTGTCAAATTCATTCTGATTAGAAAGTCGGGTTTTCCATGCAGAATGCAAATACAGTAGAACTTGGTTATGTAGATTATTTTACACCTTAGCCTACTCCTGCAGCATTATTAATTTATGGGACTTAAATATTTAAAGGCAATACGCATGTTCTGTGCAGCATTAATGTATTCTTTTTTTACTGTTTCCTTTATTGGATGTTAAGCCTTTTTATTTTAAACGCTTGGAATTGAGAGCAATTATATTGAGAGCAATAAATAAAAATTGCTGAAAGGTGGAAAAAATCTAAAAAGCAAAATATCTTTCAGGTCTTACTATTCTTTTATTTATTTAAAGTTTAGACATTTCCTTTTGCCATCTTGGTTTTTTGAACATTTTAAAAAACTTCATGTCTGATTGTTCCAATATTAGGAACTTGCAAGACTGTGGCATCTGTGTGGACTCTACAGATGGTCAGGAAACACTAGTGAAATCAAGTTGTCGTGGTTTAACCCGGCTGGCAACTCAGCACCACGCAGCCGCTCGCTCACTCCCCCCCCTCCCTCAGTGGGATGGGGGAGAGAATCGGAAAGAAAATAAAAGGTTAGAGCCGAGGGCTGAGATAAAGACAGTTTAATAAGAGAAAATAATAATAATAGTAATAATGAGAATGATAACAGAATATACAGAATATACAAAACGAATGAGGCACAAGGCAATTGCTCACCACCCGCCGACCGATGCCCAGCCCCGAGCAGTCTCCCCGCGACCGACCGACCGAACTAACCGCCCCCCCCCAAGCATGACGTTCTATGGTATGGAATAGCTCTTTGGTCAGTTTGGGTTAGCTGTGCTAGCTGTGCTGAACTCCCAGCTTGTTATGCACCTGGGCAAGCAGGAGAAGCTCAAAAAGTCCTTGAGTAGTCTGAGCACTACTTGGCAACAGCTGAAAACATCAGTGTGTTATCAACCTTCTTCTGGTACTAAATCCAAAACACAGCACTATGCTAGCTACTATGAAGAAAATTAGCTCTATCCCAGCCGAAACCAGGACACAAGTGAAAGCCAAGCATGGCAAAAACAAGAGAGAAGGTGGTCCTCTGAAAACGTAAGGTTATCATGTGGCACTGTGTCAGTAGCTGCAGAGGAGCCAATCCTGCCTTAGAGTGTGTCCACCAGGAGGTAGGTGTTACCTCTCGGAGACAAAGCCTGTTAGGGAGAATGGCTGCAATCCCTATGTGTTGCAAATGAAGGTTAGAGGTTATATTAGGAAAAGTCCAATCCCATTAAAAAACCCAAACTCTTTTATCCTAATTTAAGCTTTTCTATTGTACACCCTTCTGTGAATTCCCAAAAGCATTGAGTGTGCCTTGCAGCCATATAGATCATCCCTTGGTTTTGGCAGGTGCACCCAGAACTACATTAAGCTCCCTGGTATATTTGGGTCTCCTGCAAAAGTCCCACATGCCCCAGAGCATGCCATCCAACTCTGCTGGGGGTTGTACTTGCAGGCAGTCTCTCAACAGTGACAATGAATTTGATTTTGAGAGCAGCACTGAGGATGCAACATGGATTTATTGAATGCCAGTCCCATGTTACCATGGAGTATGCAGACCAGAGTGGAGCCTTCTCTTCCTCCTGAAAGAGGAGAATAGAAAATAGACACTGCAACTCACCTCCTTTTTGAGAATACTAACACTATGGGTGCTAGTATACGGCAGATTTTGTTCTTGAGTAACAAGGCTGTTGTATTTCTCTCTCTCTGCCACAAGTGTGCAAGAAATGGGTGCTTCTGTTTTCTGTTTAAAAATGTTGTAGGAGTGGAAACAATGTATCCAGATGTTCACCTGGCTGCAAAACAAGGGAATGACGGTCTAAGCAAAGAGTCTGGTTGTGCTACTTTTAGTTACCATGTCAAGGAATCACAGAATGGTTTGGATTGGAAGGGAACCTGAAGAGCATCTAGTTCCAACACTGCTGCCATGGTCAGGGACACCTTCCACTAGGCTAGGTTGCTCAAAGCCCCATCCGACCTGGCCTTGAACGCTTCCAGGGATGGAGCATCTACAACTTCTCTGGACAACCCGTTCCAGTGCCTCACCACCCCTCATAGTGAAGAATTTCTTCCTTCCATCTGATGTGAATCTACCCTCTTTCAGTTTAAAGCCATTACCCCTTGTCTTATTGCTACGTGACCTTTTAAAAAGTCCGTCTCCAGCTTTGTTGTATATTGTAGAAGGCATAGTCTTAAATGAAATTTTGAGGGTTAAGGTGCTACTCTGTTCATACTGTGGTGTCAGAACTGACCAAAAGCTATTTTAACCTGGATTTCTGTAGCGGGTGCCATTTTAGCCATTAATAAAGTTTTAGCTGGAAAATAAAGTAGGGAGAGAGCATGCCTTGAAGAGCACCAGCATTTTAGTTCTGAATCCGTAAGGTGGAATGTCGCTGACAAAATTAATGAGACTTGAATCCCTACGTATTGTACTTATGTTTAGTGTAGAATGAAGATCAGAATAGAACAGAATAGAATAGAATAGTTTAGGTTGGAAAAGACCTTTAAGATCATCGAGTCCAACCTTTAACCTAACACTGCCATCCCACCACTAAACCATGTCCCTAAGCACCTGATCTACCCTACTGTTAAATACCTCGATGAGGACCCCACCCCTCCCCTGGGCAGCCCCTTCCAGAGCCTGGCAACCTCTTCTGTGAAGAAATTTTTCCTAATGTCTAACCTAAACCTGCCCTGGTGCAACTTCAGACTATTTCCCCTTGTCTTATCGTCCTTTACCAGGGAGAAGAGGCTGACCTGTCAGGCAGTTGTAGAGGGCAATAAGGTCTCCCCTCAGCCTCCTTTTCTCCAGACTAAACAGCCCCAGTTCCCTCAGCCGCTCCTCGTAAGACTTGTACTCCAGACCCCGGCACCACCTTTGAGGCTCTCCTCTGGACATGTTCCAGCAACGCAACATCTTTCTTGTAGTGAGGGGCCCCAAACTGAACACAGTATTCGAGGTGCAGCCTCACCAGCACTGAGTACAGGGGCACGATCACTTCCCTACTCCTGCTGGTCACACTATTCCTTATACAAGCCAGGATGCTGTGGCCTTCTTGGCCACCTGGGCACACTGCTGGCTCATATTCAGCCAGCTGTCAACCAATGTCCCCAGGTCTTTTTTACCAGGCAGCTTTCCAGCTGCTCTTCCCCAAGCCTGTAGTGTTTCATGGTGTTGTTGTGACCAAAGTGCAGGACCCAGCACTTGGCCTTATTGAACCTCATACAGCTGGCCTCAGCCCATCGATCCAGCCTGTCCAGGTCCCTCATCAGAGCTCTCCTCCCCTCGAGCAGATCGACACTCCCACCCAGTTTGGTGTCATCTGCAAACTCACTGAGGGCACACTCAATCCCCTCATCCAGCTTGTTGATAAAGTTATTAAACAAGACTGGCCTTAGAACTGAGCCCTGGGGGACACTGCTTGTGACCGGCTGCCAACTGGATTTAACTCCGTTCACCACAACTCTCTGGACTCAGCCACCCAGCCAGCTTTTTACCCAGCAAAGAGTACACCCATCTAGGCCATGAATTGCCAGTTTCTCTAGGAGAAGGTTGTGGGAGACTGTGTCGAAGGCTTTGCTGAAGTCCAGGTAGATGACATCACAGCCTTTCCCTCATCTACCAGGCGGTATCACATCCAATATACTTAGTAGAATGGTGAAATATCAGATATATATCTGGAAAAGGAGTCATTTTGAATAATATGTTAACATTTATAATGTAAAGTTCTGTTTTTAGAAGCTTGTTCCTTTGTCTCTCTGAGATAAAACCAGGCATGCTTGAAGGAGGGAGTTATTTTGGTCTTCCTGCCCAATTAGCAAAAAAAAGTCCCTCTTCCATCTTATTTAATGAAAGCTAACAGTTTTGTTCAAGTTCCTCTGGAAAATGTGAAGTTCTAAAACCTTCTGTATTGTAGAATTTCTCACTAATAACTGATGGGTTTATCTTTATACACCGTCTTCATAATTTTCTTTTTCATGCACCTATATTTTACATGGCCAGTATTGTAATAAAATAAGAAAATATGAGATCGAGGAGACAATTAGCTTGTGCAAATCCGTTTTATTTCATGAAATGGTGTCTTTTTGTTGTTTATTGACTGTAGTAAAGTCAAACCAGTTTGCAATGGCTGAAGAGAATCTGGTGCAGGATTCCAGTCATGTAGTCTTTATAAAATGAGAAGAAAAAAGGGACTTGGTAATGCTGCTGAAGGTTCTTTCCAGATATCTTTTTCTCTTTCCATTTGAAAATAATTTAGAATAAGTTTGGAGAATCATAATACTGCAGCCTTTAATCATAAACATGCCATCTGATGCAGACATGGGTGAATGACATTAAAAAAAAAATCCACTTCTTTCTTATGAATCCATTATCATTCCATGGGAAAAAAAAATTGATTCGTTCAACCTTGAATGATATCATAGCATATGTGGTAAACAGCTAGATTTGGATGGTGTGTTACTTTGTGGCATCACTCAGGACTGTATCATTGTATGTAAACACTTGAAAGAAAAGACCAAGAAAATTCACAAAAGGCGAGATTAAAACACAGCTATTGTTCTCTGGCTTAAGATCATAAAAGGAAGGAAATTCATAGTTAAGGATCCAAACCTCAAGTATCTGGGCACAATACAGTGCCAGCCTTAATTTTACGTAACTGTACCCTGTTATGAGTAGACATTGGTGGTTTGATCCTGAACGATGAGTTACATTGCTCTTAGCAGCTGAAACCAGAAAAATAATTATATTTTAATGCTTGCCTTTGTTTGGTGAATAGACTTTTGGAACAGTTGTAATTGTTTTCTTTATGTTTTCTTGCCAGTTGAAATAAAACAAATCCCTAATAAATAGTATTTTTTTAAAAAGTTATCCTTAAAACTCTGCTACGCAACATTCTGTTAAAATGGAAATGGGAAATTGTGAAGAGAAGCCAGTGTCATGCCTGGATTTCAGGAATGTTTAAAAATTCGTGGTAAGTTATAATGGCAATAATCCTGCAGAACCTTGATTTTAAAAAACCCCAAAAATCCCCAAAGCACTTAACTGGTGAAGGAATTAGTTAATAGTACTATTAACACAGAATAATGAAAGTTTTTAAGAGTTTACAGAGTTTTTGAAGTATCTGCAATTAATTGAATTTCTGTCCTACTTTTCTTAAAATGTTCCATTTCTCCCCCCCCTGGTTCTTAGAAATTGTAACGAGGGTAGCAGAAACTGAGCTTTATAGGATGCCAGACTGTGGATGCAAAATGCAGAGGAGAACGGGCAATGACATCAAATCTTATCTTGACGTTTTAGCATAAGGACATTGCTTCAAGGACTCCAAAAGGGAGGATCACCAGTTCTTTAGCAATCTCTAGTCAAGTCATGGAAAGGTCTTTAGTACTTTAGAAGACAGAGATGACCTGCCAAACAGTCAAAGAGTAAAATCTAGTGTCTGATAAGGTAAGGCTGACTTGAGAGAGGGATGGTTGTCATTTTCTCAGAGGTATTTTGCTTCTTTCACTGGTAGGCAGAAACCTCAACAGTGTCCAAGTCACTTGTACCCTTTCTGTCTTTATTCGAGATTTGGAGGGATGCAGCGGACCAAGAGCTGAGAGGTGAAGAGACAAAAGTCTAAAATAATGTAGCTTTTTTGCAACAGGTGGAGCTCTAGTCAGTTTTGAATGGTAGTTTAAATTTTCTCTTGAGAAGAAATTACTAAAGGTACGGGAAATTCACATTGCAGATAAACTAGTCTCTTGGGTGTTGCAGTGAAATGGAAAGGTCCCTGACCCACAGTCTGAAAAATTACAGCCCATGAGACGAGAAAGCTGAAGTGTTCGGTGATAAATCTTCTGCTCTTCAGTATAACTGAGCATATCGCTGAAAAAGATTTACACATGAATAAGAAAAGTGTGGAGACGACAGAGGGAGAAAAAAAAACGGCTTTGTGAATATGAGTGATAGTGCTACACTGAACAGCATGGTTAATAGCTATGTAGAATGATAGTACCATAGTAGACCCACAGTACAATTCAACCATCAAGATGTTGCTTCAGAGAATTGCTGAATGTTGGAGTTTCATGGTTGGGGATTTGGCAGTCCTTTCCCTATTCTAGTTTTCCTGTAATCTTTTTAGTGAAGCATTGATTGGGATTGTCTCTTAGTGAAGGGAAACCACTCCCTTTCCCATCTCAGTGCCCATCCATGGCTTCTTCAAATATTCCCTGACATACATATGTGAGCTTTTGATTTCCCCTTTCTGTCTATGAGACTGCCAGTTCCAGGACTAGGGATTTCCCTCCAATTTTCTGATGTAATCTTTTCAATTTGTATTAGAGTATTCTCTTTTCTGTTGTTGTGACAGACTTGCTTATAATGGTATCTTTTTTCAGCTACTCCGTGTGTTGGGGTTTTTTGGAGGGTTGGTTTGGTTTTGGTTTTTTTTGGCATAGTTGCTGTAAACTGTTTTTACCATAGAGCACTTACTTGTAACTCCCTATGCAAGTCAGACCAGAGCACTGTGTCTCCACTGGCACTGGGTTAAGCACAGAAAGCTCTACAGGGATTTCACTAAGATACGTCGCTGTATGAATTTTTCTGCAGTGTATTGTGGGAAAACTTTTCATCTACAGGCCACTATACAAAAATGTTTTTAACTCAACTAACTAAAGTACTTCCATGGCTTTTGTTCCAGCCAGTAGCAAGGCATGGATCCAACTCTAGATGATGATGTTTTCCATCTGTTGGCATGAATGCAACTCTCATTTTAGGAAGAGCAGAAAATTCTGGGCATGCAATGCAGAGCAAAAGCAATTCAAGTGTAGCTCGTTGCCCTAAGAAGTCAGCCACATGTTTTACCAGGTCTCTCTTGTGTAGATGCATAGGTGTGGAGATGGCTGATGCAGGTTGAATAGCTGCAGAATCCTCATGCATCTTCTTGCACATCTGGCATAGCTTCTTCTCCAACATGGAGGACACCCTTTTAGACCTTTGTAAAGAGCTTGCTGTGCCCATGCATAACAAGGAGTTACAAGTGAAGGGGGCATTTACCAATACCTAAGCTTGCTGCAAACCTTTACTGCTGCTTTACTGTGATTTGGTTTTTGGCCAGTCCTTTGCTGGTGCCCAGAGTGTGGAATTATGTATTTCAGTGACTGCTTCAAAGCTGCAGGGCTGAAAAATGTTGATTTCCCTGAAATAACATCTGGTTTTTTGAGAGAAAGTGTGGGAGAGGTCTGTTGAAACCACAGTTTGCCCAACCTTCATCTAGAAAGGATAATATTTGACTGTTAGGCAAGCTGAGGTCATCCAGATAAAAGGTCCGTGAATGGGGATATGGGGGAAGAATACGTGACATTGAGATAATCTGGAGATCCCATTTTTTTTAAATATTTAAATTTCTGCCTCAAACATGGAGTCACTACATCCACAGTTGTTTAATGGACCTAGAACCATCCTCAGCCATCCTGCCTCAAAAAGAAGCAAAATGTGAGAACACTTGGCAGCAGAAAGTTTTTTTGTGTCCTTAGCAATACATGCTGTCGGTATGAGTTGTCCATCTGAAGCAAAATGGCATGGCCAACGAAGTCTGTTTGCTTTTGAAACATGCAAACTCTGTGACATATCTGAGGGGGAGCAGCAATGGATTTCATTAGGAGTAGATTGGTGCCTGTGATCCAGCTATGGGCTGTTTATGTCCATACTATAAAAAATAAGCAGTGTTAGAGCTTGTGTTTTATTCCAGTCTAAATGCCAGCTGGGCCAAGAAAGCAAACGGGTCTCCTGAACATGTATCAAAACCTTTTATCCAAGTTTATGATTAGAGCCACGTTTAGCTCTGCAGTGATGATATATTTTTCCTGTGTTCCTGTTTGGTACTTGCCACCCCTGTGCTGCTCTAGACAACAAAGGCACTTGCACTCAAATTCTTCCCCAAAAGGACAATCTTTGTTCTTGCACTCCTTGATTCGCACCTTATATTACATTTTAGGAGCTTTGGTTCCTTACCTCTTTTCCATAGACTCCATATTCGTCTGTTTTAGCCAGTGGGGCACAGAACAGCATGAAAAGCATGTAGACATCGTTTCTCTATGGAGAGTCAGGCACTGTGTTTTTGCTTGGGAAAATTAAGGAAATGCAGTGTTAGGATGGAGATACCAGTCAGAATTAATTACATGTTTTTGTTTTGATGACTTAACGTGGAACGATGGTGATGAACTATCTGTAGATGATTTTCAGGCTACTGCTGTGCTCTACGCAGTGACTATATAATTTTCTTTTAAGATAAGTCCATTAGCATTCTGTGGGTTAAGATGTTCCCTGAATGCTACTAGCTAAAATAATGACCACTCAAGTCATTGTTGCCACTAATTCTTACAGCTATTGCTATTGGTTCTAGCAGGAGGAAAACTGTTGCATACTTTAAAACACACCAGTAATTTTCAGAACAACAAATCATATTATGGTTACTCAGAACGTAAACCAATGTTTACTTCAGTGAGTGCTGAAGGAACTGGCAGATGACATTGCTGAGCCACTCTCCATCATCTATGAAAGGTCGTGGAGAACAGGAGAGGTGCCTGAAGACTGGAAGATAGCCAACGTCACTCCAGTCTTCAAAAAGGGCAAGAAGGAGGACCCAGGGAACTACAGGCCAGTTAGTCTCACCTCCGTCCCTGGAAAGGTGATGGAACAACTCATTCTGGGTGTCCTCTCCAAGCACGTAGATGAAAAGAAGATCATCAGGAGTACCTAGCATGGATTCACCAAGGGGAAATCATGCCTGACCAATCTGATAGCCTTCTACAATGGCATGACCGGCTGGGTAGATGAGGGGAGAGCACTGGATGTTGTCTAACTTGACTTCAGCAAGGCTTTTGATACTGTCTCCCATAACATCCTCACAGGGAAGCTCAAGAAGTGTGGATTGAATGAGTGGACAGTGAGGTGGATTAAGAACTGGCTGAACATCAGGGCTCAGAGGGTTCTGATCGGCGGGGCAGAGTCCAGTTGGAGGCCGGTAGTTAGTGGAGTTCCCCAGGGCTCAGTACTGCGCCCAGTGTTGTTCAGCTTGTTCATCAATGACCTGGATGAGGGGACAGAGTGTACCATCAGCAAGTTTCGCTGATGACACAAAACTGGGAGGAGTGGCTGATATGCCGGAAGGCTGCGCTGCCATTCAGTGGGACCTGGACAGGCTGGAGAGTTGGGTGGAGAGGAACATGATGAAATTCAACAAGGCCAAGTGTCGAGTGCTGCACCTGGGGAGGTTGAACCCCATGCACCAGTACAGGCTGGGGGCTGACCTGCTGGAAAGCAGCTCTGCCGAGAGGTACCTGGGAGTCCTGGTGGATGACAAGCTGACCATGAGGCAGAAGTGTGCCCTTGTTGCCAAGAAGGCCAATGGTATCCTGGGGTGCATTAAGAGGAGTGTGGCCAGCAGGTCGTGGGAGGTTATCCTCCCGCTCTACTCTGCCCTGGTGAGACCCCACCTGGAGTACTGTGTCCAGTTCTGGGCTCCCTGGTTCAAGAAAGATGAGGAACTCCTAGAAAGAGTCCAGAGGAGAGCAACTAGGATGATAAAGGCTGAGAGAGTTGGGCTTGTTCAGCCTGAAGAAGAGAAGACTGAGAGGGGACCACACTAATATATAGAAATATCTTAAGGGTGGAAGTCACGAGGATGGAGCCAGACTCTTTGCAGTGGTGTCCAGCGACAGGACAAGGGGCAATGGGCACAAACTGAAGCATAAGAGGTTTCAGTTGAATATGAGGAAAAACTTCTTTACTCTGAGGGTAACGGAGCACTGGAACAGGCTGCCCAGGGGGGTTGTGGAGTCTCCTTCTCTGGAGATATTCAAAGCCCATCTGGATGAAGGCCTGTGTAGAATGCTCTAGGAGAGCCTGCTTTAGCAGGGGGGTTGGACTAGATGATCTCCCGAGGTCCCTTCCAACCCTTGCCATTCTGTGATTCTGTGATCTTACTCTATAGGACCTCCATTTTCATTTGGAAACTGAAGTCCAGTGGACAACCATATGTCCCACTCATTTCAGTTGATTTTACATTCTTTATGGCAGCTTAAGGTTGCTTTGTTTGCTCACTTGGTGCATTTTGATTTAGCTTGTGCAGATTTTGAAAAGAAAAAGACAAATCAAGTTGCTGGAGAAATATATTCTTTGTCTTTAAAGTCTTATGCTTCAGTACATAACTTGATGTGAAAATTGGTATGCCTTCCTGCATAATTTTCACTAGCGATCTTTCCGCTTATAAGCACAGCTTTGTAAATGTCTAATAAAATGCCCAAGCTTTGTAACTGTGAGAGGAAAACTTATATTGGAAGGAAATTAAATGTACGAGTATCCCACTGTTACTGAAAGCTGTCTCTGTTTGTCTTAATTAATATAACTACCTAAATGCATTTTGTTACTCCTCTCCATGTATTATTTTTTGTTACTGTTATAAAGGAAGCTGTAAAACATCCTAATGCTTTCATCAGCACCCTGGGGGGAGGAAGAGTGCCCTTACAAATCCACGCACCTCTTCTCCCTATTTGCTTCTTCTTCTCCCTCCCCAAGTGAGGCAATCAGATAATCAGCTTCATATAATCGAGGGACAAGAACCTTGTTTCTGGGAAAGGTAATTTCATAGCCAGCTCCAGGGGACAGTGGGCAGGCAGCACTTCAGGCTGTTATCAAGGGTGCAAGAACAGGCCAAGCTGCTGCCAGCAGCCCATTTTAGTCTTTCCCAGCACAATGGCAGGTCTGTGTGCTGGGCTTGCTGCTGCCCATTTGATGCCAACCCCAGTGTCACCAGAAGGCCATCTGGATCATTAGGAGACCAGCCCTTTGACTTTGCCAGCTGAACAAAGAGGGAGGCGAGAGCATGATGAAGGCCAGGGGCCAGGCGGCTTCTCCAGACTTGCTGGCACCATCCCTCAGCCATAGCCAGGCTGGGCCCCTCAATAGCTGGGATCATTTCTGTAACAGGGATCATCTGCTCTGTATGATATGTTCACTGTTACTGGAGATCTTTGCTGTTAGCATTTAGACTGTAACATGGCTGTGCTATGGTATACAGATAGCAGTAGCTGGGTAGTTTTAGGCTTGTTTGACTACATGTGGCTGGCATCTATTTTAATTGCGGTGCTGTGTGTACTTGCTTTGGTTTAGTTTCTGTAAATTATTTATTATGAAAATATGTAAACCAGTATGTGTTCTTTTGCAAAAGACTAGCAGAAGCAGTATATGTTCATCCTCACTTGTCAGTTGACTGAGGTATAGTGATGTTGGAACAGTGTTTGTGGCAATTATCTGTGGCAAAAATGCAGTAATTTTGCACTTTTCTTGATATCACAGCATTCAGCAGAGGTGAATACAGTCATGGTTCTTAACCTTTTAAATTGCCACTGTGGCTTGTAGTTGGACATTTCTTTAAGAAAGTGAAAAGTAGTTGTTTAGATTGACAGTGGAAGCAAATTGGCTGGTCATACCAAGAAGGTGAAATTGTGTGGCACTGGGCAATCTTCAGAGTCAGAATCCTGCCCTAAATAAGCCCAGACTCCTGTGAGTCTCCCATGAGTAATTCAGAATTGTCATTTGGGTCTCCACACTCTCTTGTATAAGAGAGATGCTGTCCCTCAGCCACCCAGAACCAAAAAAATGCAAGATGAGACCTCAAAATAAACCTAGCAATGAATAAGAATCAAGCGTGTTTGTTAAAGACCAGCGTGATATACCTGTGAGTGAAAACTAACTTTTTTTCCTTTTGAATCCACAGGAGAAAAATGGGGGATCTTTTTTGAAAGCTGGGATTTCCTACTTCTTTTGTGTCCTCCTGTTGCCTTCTTCCACCACTTTACTGGCATAGCTATTAGGGGTTGCGAGGGGTGCAAGGAGATGATTTTGTAGAAACGTGGATAAAATCAGATGTAGATTTTAGGCTGTGATAACAGAAGCATGCTTATACTGTGTTGATTCTCCAGAAGAAGTTCTTTTGTAAAGGATAGTTATGTTTGTTATGCAAAAGCACTCTACAAGCCATAGATGTAAAGATCTTTGTTAAAAACCAAAACAGTAGCTGCTACCATGCAGATTTCCTCAGCTCTTTCTCAGTAGATAACTTGACTTCTTAGTTGCTAGACTGAAAAATTGCTTAAATATTGGCCAGCACAGTTTTAAGTTGGCAAAAGGTGTAATGTTTTAATTTCTAATTGTAGTGATTTTCAAAGTTTAACAATTAGAATAATGCTAAATTTGAGGTAGATAAAAGATTGTAATTGCAGTAATGTGATATTTTAGTATTTCTCAGACTAATGGGGAATGATAAAAAAAGAATATTAGAGAAAAACAGAAGTCTGAATTGTATAGTTTTAAGGAAAAATAATAGAAATTTACAGGAAATTGAAGAGGAAAGGGTCTTCTGACTTTTTTAGACATATGTAAGTGTTCCACTCATCAAGCATAATTTTTCATTTTTTTTAAATAGATCTCAGTAGCATTATTCCTATGGCCTGGCAATGGGGTTTTTTTGGCATAAGTTCAGGACTTTATATAGTGTGCATCCTGGATGTCTGGCCAGTTCATTTTTTTAAATCCTCAATTAGAGATAAAGTAGTGTTTTAAACCAAAACGAACTACAGGCAATAAACCTTAATGAGTCTGACTTAAAACTACAAATCAAGGATACTGAAGAGTCTAGGTTGACATATTTGAAATCCATCCTTAGTTCACTATACTGTGTCTACTGAATAGTACATAGGATCACATACTGCTTGAGAGATATATTAATTGAAAAAAATGTCCAACATAGTGCAAAGGCATGTTGGCAGAACGGAGTGGAGTTTCTCCTGCCTTTGTCCATCCTGTTCTGCAGCTAAATGGCAGATTTCAAATATGAGTGCTGTTTATTTTAAGTTGTGAAAGTGCCAAATTATGAAACACAGCCAATTTTGCACGCCTGTAATTGTTATGTCCTCCTTCGTGTTTTTTGCTGATTTTGTCAGCATCAGTGCTAATTTGATCCCTTGCTCTTCTCGGTTGGCTGGTTGTCAGAGAGACTCACAAATGATTTAGCTCGAGGGTTTTGAAGAGCCTTCTTTATAGCAGGACATTAAGCTATTAGGATCTTTAAGTTAACAGCACTGCCTGCCCAGTCTGAGTTGTAGTTTGCTTGCACGGGGTCAGCTGTCTGCAGCTTGAAACGCCAGGCTAGTTGGCTCAGTACGAGTTACCAAAAAGGTAGTCAGTATTACAAAGCTCACCTTTGGAAATTGTACCACTACATCACTTAAAGCCAAAGAGTAGAGATGGAAAAAGGACAGAAATAATGAGACAAATCCTGCTCTGATGTCTTCTACTGAAAACAGAAATAGAATCTCATTTAGAATTAAATTCTAAATAGCACTCTTAAAACCTCATATTTGAGTACTCAGATTTTCCAGACAGCTATATCTTATGATTTTTGGAAGGTGTAAGAACTATTTGTCATTTCTGCTTCAGTAATGCCTGGAGGCCTGTATCAGGATCAGACTGTGGTCATGTGTGTTGTTTTTCAAAAGAAATGTTTTCATTGCATTCTTTTACTTTAAAAGTGAAACAAAAAAACAATGCTTACAATCCCAAAATTGGAAGAAATTGTGTGAACTATTGTGTGAGAAGGAAAAAGGGTAAGGAAACATAGCTTGGGTTCAGGCTTTTGAGAGATTATTATAAATGTTGAGAAAAATATTGTTTAAAAAAAACAGCTCTTCGGTGCCCTTTAAAATCAGTAAGCGTCTATTTTAATTCCCATATAAGTAGTAACTGGCTGCTGTCTGTGTATATATACTTAAATGTTGCTTGCTGTATAAGACCTTGTTTGCTTAATTTCAACCTAACTGAATTTTTATGGCTGTGCTATAAACCTCTTGAAAAGAGTGGCTTAAATGGAAATGCTGACACAACATTAATTACACTGGCTCCAGTGTGATACTGTGATTAAAGTTTATTTACTTTGTGTGTGCGTGTCTGTGTGTGTGTAATTTCATTGTTGAAAAACTAATGGAAAACTAATGTGGCAATGGAGAATGTGATTCTGTGCCTGATGTATTTTTCAAGAGCAAGGAAGAGTTTTAATGCCAATTTACAATACCAGAGAATTTATTTTTAATTGAGGTATAGATTAGGTATTTAAAATTTTAGAAATTTGGGAAAGTGACAAGTTTCCCACTTCAAAGCTGTTCACTGCTCTTCCAGGAGTTTTTAAATGGCTTTTTGGGTGGTGAGGCTAGGCGTATATTGCATTCACGTTGGAAAACAAAGAAAATGGTTTCATTTCCTTGCAGCATATGTTCTTTGAGATGATTGGGAGAAAAGTCTCATCTCTAAAAATAAGGGTATGCAATCCAAAGTTAACGTTCATTGCACTATTGAATATGAAGTCACAGCTATAAAAGTCTTTTTGGTAAATAGTACATCTAACTGATACTGTTAGATTACAAACCTATGTATTGCATCTAGTCAATTGGGAAATGACCAGTGCAAATATCATATGACTAGAAGACGAGTAATTGAGAGGGGATCCTGTCTCCAACCTATTTCTTAGGACAGCAAGCTGTAATTGGAGAGGCCTTGGTTGCAGTCTGTTCCCAGCAGTTTATACTTCTTATATTAGGCAACAACTGGACAAACTCATGACATGCTCTGGAGAGCAGAACTAGGCTGTCCTGCTTCCTGAGTGAGTGTTGAGAGTAATGCTTTATAATGCTAAATGCAGATAACCCTGTCTGATGCTGTGATTTTGTGTTTACTTGGCTGCTCCTTTCAGTAAGGTGCATTCAGAGCACATTTAATGGTTCTCATCTGCTTTGCTCCTGGATCAGTTAGGCAAAGTCATTTTTTCTGCACTCACACATACCTGCGACTTGAAGGTTGATCAGAAAAATTATCTAATGGATCGTGGGTTCTGTAGAAGTGAATGGTCTCCCTGGTTGGTAGCCTGTGGCATGCTTGCCTTGACATCAGTGCTGGTGTTCTGCCTCATCTCAGAGACCAAAGTAATCATTCCCAGTCTTACCATAAACACCTTTCCCACAAGCTTGTGGCATCCAGTCAAACTCCTCTTCTCTGCAAGTTAATTATTGCAGATATTCTTAATACTGATCTGTCTGGTAGACTGCGGCAGCTGTGAAGTTGCAGGATAGTACGTCCTGCAACATGGCAGTGAAGAGAGAGGCAAGTAGTGTGGGTTGAGAAGACCAGAGGGAAAAAGCGAAATCTTTGTGTGGAATGCCCTTCTTCAGTTTGCTCAGTGAGACCATGCAAGCATACATTAATCCAGTCCATGAAATTTACATTTTTTTATTTTTACTGTTTGCTTTTACTGGAAGAGAGTGCAAAGTAGGGAAATAGTTTCAAAGTGTGTGGTCTTTATGATTTATATGTATTGCTCAGAACTACCACTGACCAAACTTCTTGGTCTTGTTCCCATTTGTTACAGCAATTAAATATTAAGTTGTTGTGAAAGGATTATGCCCTTCCCTTGAAAGAAAAAAACAATGTGGTGACTCCATGGTTCTGTGGCACAGCTGATGTTTTATTCAAACCAATGGGTAAAGGTAAAGAAATGATGTGCCAAGTTTACCCCACCTGGAAGGAATGTAACTGTTCTGGATCTGAAGCAAAGCTAAAGATCTCCTACTCTTTAGTGTATTTGGGAACCAGAGCTTGGTAGGGCTGGAGAGAGAAAAAAAAAATCACTATAAACTGTAGATACATTTGGTTGGCAGGATAAGAGAGCTTGTGTACAGGTCAGTCAAATCCTGAATGCATCACCTTCTTAATTGCAGCCTTTAATCTACATTAAGACTAGAGAACGCTTGTCCTTAAATGACCTTTGCATTGAATCAAATATCACACTGGAAACTTCAAAGTGTAATTGATGACAAATTGTGCAATAAATTAAAAGTAACATTGTAATTTTTCTGTGGTTCCAAGCCTGCAAGAGACTGGCTTTTCTCTTTGACCACACCCATTAATACCAGGGAAGTATTTCAAGCACATAAACAGAGACCTATGTATGGTCACATGGTGTTTTACTGAGTAATTATTTGCTGATTCTGTAAGTGAGTGAAGAGACTGCTGTAAATGGGAAGATGGAGGGGAGAGGAAGGAGTGGCGTATGAAAATCTCTTTTTAAAAAATGCTGGTGATACGTTTCAAAGCTTTGTTTGAAAATCTGGGTTTAGCTTTTTTTTCTGGTTTTATGTTTACAGACTTCTCAAGTAGGTGTCTTTGTTCTGCACTGTCCCCAGTTGGTCCCAAAGATTCATTCAGCCTTCACACAAAGCTGCTTGCTCCTATGCCAACCTTGGGAAGGAGCTCAGAGGAGTGTTCTCCCTTAGTGCCATCTGAGAGCACTCCCTGTTGTGCTGACGAACATGTACCTTACAGAAATACTGTATCTAGCTTTTATAAAAGGATGGCATCTTTCCAAAATCTTAAGCAAGCTGCTTCATGATGCTGGTTGGAGCAATCAGCCTATTGCTCTGTTAAACCAACAGCAGTTAGAAGGCATTCAAAAGTTACTACACTTTAAGCCCTGCTCCAGAACTCACCAATACATAGTGACTATCTGCAAGTCCTCAGCTGTTGCCCTCATGATCCATCAGTGGATGGAGACTTGAGAAATGCTGCTATTCAGCTTTATGAATCAAAAGGCAGTGCTGTCTTGCAAGATACTTCAAATCTGAGGGTATCTAACATCAGCTATTCCCAGTGAAAAGGGATTGTAAGTATCTTTACAAATCCCAACTGTTATTCACATAGGAACATCAGATAAGAAAGCTCATAAGGATGAGTAATACAGCCCTTTTACTATACCTGATGTAGTGCAGATCTTCCTCCAAGGGGAGGCCTGGAAGCTTTCAAATATTTCAACCATTGACTGCCATCATCAGTAATGCCAATATGGTGACTGGTAATGAAAATAATCAGTAGCTTGTTCAGATAATTAAAGCTATTAACCTCTCCTAAATATGGAATAATCCTCCAATTTCAAAAACCCAGTGCTTTTGTTCTGTTGGTCTCTCCAAGTATTGTTTGGCCTCCAAGTTCTTCTTCTTGAGAAGTCTCTGAAGAGGTGACATCTAGTTTCTGCCTGGATGGCACTTGTATCCTTTGCGTTAGACCTTTTACCACACTAGGCAGTCCTTGTGGGACTGGGAAGCTGCCTACCAATGATGATGGCTGGAGGCTATATTTCAGTGTGTGCTGGATTTGATCTGCCAGTAGCTTTTGAGACTAGACCATGTATTTCCCTCACTGTGCCTTCCCTCAACAGTGCTGATTTAGATTTAGATTTTTGAGGTGGAATGAAAACTGGCTGACCTGTCGTGCTCAAAAGGTTGTGATCAGTGGCATGAAGTCCAGCTGGAGGCCAATCACTAGTGGCACCCCCAGGATTACACTGGGCCAGTACTGTTGAACATGGTCATTAGTGACCTGGATGATGGACAGAGCACACCCTCTGCAAGTTTGCAGAATGTACAAAACTGTGAGGAGCGGCTGACTGATACACCAGGTGGTTGCGCTGTCATTCAGAGGGTCCTTGACAAGCTGGAGAAATGGGCCAACAGAAACCAAATTAAATTCAGCACAGCAAAATATGAAGTCCTGTACATGGTAGGGAATAACCTCATGCATCAGTACAGACTGAGGGCTGACTGCCTGCAAAGAAGATTTGCAGAAAAAGATCTGGAGGTCCTGGTGGCCAAAAAAATGGAACATGAGCCACCAGTGTGCCCCTGTGACAAAGAGAGCATCCTGGTCTGTAGCAAGAGGAGCATTGCCAGCAGGTCGAGGGAGGTGGTCCTTCCCCTGTGCTCAGCACTGGTGAAGATGAATAACCAGTGGATCCAGTTATGGATCCACAACTGGGTACCACTTCTGGGGTTTGCAGGACAAGGATGTTCTCATACTGGAGCAGGTCCAGTGAAGGACCATGAAAATAATCATGGGCTTGGAGCATCTCTCATACAAGGAGAGGCTGAGGGGGGTAGGACTGTTTATCCTGGAGGAGTGGAAAGCAGGCTCAAGGAGATCTTATGAATATGTATAAATACCTGATGGAGGAGAGTAAAGCATCACTATGCGCAGCAGCAGATGTTCTGGTTGTTTTGATTTCTGGGTTTTGGATTCAAATACTGAAAACTGACCTGGACTTTTGATCATTTTATTGCAATTGGCATATCTTTTAATTGGTCCCTTACATTTTAAAGTTTTGTTCGTGGAATCAACAAGCAATTTGAAACATATGCAAAGATATTTATGTATGATTGATGATTGCCAAAGCATACATAGGCTTAAAATTCATAAAGCAGGCAATAAATACAAGAGATTGATGGTCTTTCATTAACAGCATCAAAGCTTGCAAATTTTGAAAGGCTATTGACTTACAGCAGTGCAAAGACTGGCTAGTTTAGTCTCACATTATTTCAGCAAGTCTTTGTCTGCTCTGGTAATAAATTAAGGTTAAGTTTGGCCCGTATCTTTATTGTATAGTCTATATAGCATTTTTTGAGCATACTTGTAAACCGCTCAGAATATTTCTGAAAGTGGATAGGGTTTATATTCCATGTGTTTAGGGAGGTTGAAATGTTTCAGTATGCAAAGTACCTCAGGTATCCACAGTGTTCTAGGATCAAATTCAGAAAAGTGCTGAATCTTAATGAGGTCCTGTAACATCCATTAGTCAGTGTAAGGTGTTGATGCGTGCACACTGGACCTTGAGATCTGGCTTTAAACACACGTATGTTGGTGTCATGTACTATATATTGTTCAATGTGAATTTACAGATTATCTTCCTAGAAACCTCCAAGGCTTTTACAGCATACTGAAAAGCCACGCCTTTGAATGCTGCGCAATCTGTCTCTGCCTTTCCCAGGAATAAGATGTGGACTAATTTTTTTGCCTGGCTTTTGTTTCATCTTCACCGAGTGATGTTCTGTTGCTCAGGATACCACATGGGAGTAGCAGGTTAAATCATGCTTATGCTCTCAAGAATCTTACCAGAAGACCTCATTCTTCAGAAGAAGAGGAAAGGAAAAAAGACTTTTGCCTTGTGTGTATAGTGCCTTTTATTGCGCTAATGTGAAATGATTTGATGTGATGGACAGCAGTTTATCAAAACAAAATCTCATTAAAATCTGTCTGCACTTTGCCCTTACTCTCCTTCGCATAATAAGATTGTGAAGCTTTCTGTGACCAGACAGTAACCTGTGGTAACCTGTAGTGTGCGTACATTTATGGGTGATGAATAAAACCATTGTTATCACCCTTAACTGTTGGCATCAATATTGTGCTAATAACATTTGGAAGTTTCTGCTTTATCAGCAGCAATGACTGGCAAATAATCAGCTGTTTTGTAATGGGAAGCTTAAAATAGCAGCCGAAGATATTTGAGTTAAGCTTCATGGAAAAAGACACTGCTGCATTTATTATGATACCATTTTTGTTGTGTAAGGATGACATGATTGTTGTTTTAGCTTTTTAGACATACAATGCAATTAAGAATAATCAGTTTTCCCACACATTCCACAAAGCAACTGAAGCACAAATGCTAATAACTAGGCCCTTAAATTTAGAGTGACTTCCGCTGCTGCATGGGCAACCCACGGGTGCAGATGCATGTTTCATAGTGGCATGCAGCTATTGTGTGATTGCAGTCTTCCTACAGAGACGTGAGTCTCAAAAGAAGTTGCTGATAAATAGTAAACTGTTTAAGATTTGCCCATACTACCAATTTAAATGTATTTTGGAATGCGGAGGAAGGGGATCTGTATATAAGTACATATGAAACATATTGTAGTTTTTGCAATCTGTAACAGGCATCCAAAAAGAATGTGTAAAAAAAAATCTCTAATTTGTGTTTACTGGAAGTAGTAGGTAGTTGCACCAATAAAAACCATATATGCACACAGGTACGTGTAGTGATTAGCCCATAATTTGTGTCAAATGCATGTGGCTGGTTTTAGAATTCAGAACATCAGCCAAGACAGGTCAAGATTTGGGCAGGGTGTTCGAAAACAGATCTTGCCTGTAACTAAAGGTAGTAAGTTTATACTGACAGTTTTAGTTCATCAGTATTCCTACTCAAAGTCATTTATTGGGGGCAGGGGGGCAGGCAGGGAGGAGTGACTTACAAATCCTTAGACCAGGCTCTGTCATGATGGCTTTAGACAGAAATCTGCAAGAACAGATATATCTAAAAAATGTTTATGCACTCATATACAACTTTTCTGTATTCTTTTCCCCAATTTTTTCTGTGCTCATTGCTTTCCTCAGTGTGAGTATGCAGTACCTTATATTATGCATGCTTCTAGATTTTTATTGTATTGGGGCCAAGTTGGTGGGACTTTTTTTGCATGCTTGGGACTATATGTTTGCTGAATTTCACCTTTGCTTGCTAAGAGTCTTGGACTGAAGTCCTTAATTAAATGTGGGAAAAATAAATTGCTAAACCTTATCACTGACCAATACTATTTTCGAGGAAATGAAACATAGCGAGAACAAACAAGTGATAGCCTAACTGTGATGTACAGTTACTTGCATTTCAGTGGATGTAATTTTCTACATATAATTTTAAAGCTTTGACTGTACCAAATGGTAAAAGAGATGTAGTGTGGATTTAGTTGTATCTGTATAACAGGTTGCAAGTTGAAATAGCATATTACTGTTTGTGAAGAAGAATAAGCCACAGTGGCATGAAGAGACTTCATTTTTAAAGTGTTCCCACACCAGGGCTTATATTTGTGTGTTATTTTACCAAAATTTATGTTAAGAATTCACACCTTTAGGTTAGGACATGATAGCTCATAAACAATTGATTTCTGAGAATGGAAGATGAGTTTTGCTCTCTGCAAGAAAGTATCACGAGGCTTCATTACCAGCAGTGCACCAGCCTGTGCTGGCCTCTTGCACTGAAGTCAAATTACTAGTGAAAGAATTTTTCCCAAACACTTGCAAAAATTGCGGTTGTAACACATATGACTGAAACTGCAGTTACACACCCTTGTATAAGGAAGAGGTGTGGAGGTAAGGGGCATCTTTTTGCATCATCCAATTTTAGAAGATGCCCTGACACAATGGTAAAAATCGAGGATGATTCCAGTTACAGATTTTCTTTTTTTCCAGTGAAAATCTAAGTGGAGATGATTTAGATTGACATGAAAGCTGTTATGTCCTACCTGTGTAAATGTTCTGTTCACCATGAAATGTGCCAGTAAGGCCACTTTAATGAAATCAAAAGAAAAAAAAAAATCCTCAAAACTGGAAAAGAAGTCCCATTTTCTCCAGGAGCTCAATCTTGAGGCCACTGACCAAGGAGATAGCTTAATCTCCAGCTGAAGAGCTGGAAAGATGCAGCCTATCCCTTTCATCCCCATGAGAGTCCCTAACTTGTCATAGCTGTTTGGCAGTTTTATTTCTTTTGCATATTTAGTCAGGGTCTGTAACACCTCAGTGCAGCTATCTCCTCTCATTCAGGCTAAGAATGAAGCTGAGTAAATAACTCCTGGCAAGTAAGTGTTAGCCTGGTAAATCCTTTTCAGTCCCTGTGAGTATGGGACACATTTGCAAAGTTTCAGGATGCCTCAAGACACATTTTCAGCAAATAAACTATTAATTAAGATAATTACTCAACTCTAGAAAAATCAAAAGGTCCACATCCATCCTTGTGGATGATTTTGAGCCACTTTTATGGAATTAGAGATTGGATCTGAATAGAAATGTTTAAGGAAGTAATTTGAATATTATTTACAAAGTTTTCACTTAAAAGATGTGCTTATATTTTATAGTTTAGTTACAGCTTATCACCTACCTTTGTTCTTCCAGGCTTTTAAGACCAAGGATGGCTACATCGTGGTGGGAGCTGGAAATGATCAGCAGTTTGTCACTGTGTGCAAGGTAATGGTGTGTTAGGTGACAGTACAGAAATGTGTAATAGTTTCCATTCTGACTAGGAAAATAATTACTGATTGCTTCTTAATTCCCCCTTTTTTTTGTGAAAATAAATAGAGAGTATAAATACTAACCCTGGGCTTCTGGCTGGTAGTTTAGGGGACTGATATGGGTTCTGTGCTTTGCGTTTGTATTCAGAACACCCCAATTCACAAACTTGTGGGTGCTGAACCCCTTTTGAAGTCTGCACAGCTCCACTAGCTAAAAAATGAACAAGCTAACAACCTCCCAGTTCTGGAATGGTGAATGTCACGAAATTCACACTGGTGCCTTTTTCAGGAAGAAATGTGACACTGTTTCTTCATAAAATACATGGTAGGCACAGCTGTTAACAAAGCAAAGCTAGGGAACGGATGGTTCTTGTGCCACTTTAATCAGTAGCTGAGCGCATAGTCCTTTTGAACTCTAGTATGTGCCGGTCTGTGCTTACAGAAAAACCTTGGGCTTCTTAGAAAAGAAATATTACAGGGCTGTGGGCTGACTTTGGAGTCGTGCAGAGATATGATATTGAAGAACAAATCTTCGAACAGGACTGCTGTGTTCAAAATCTGGTATCTTCATTATTTTCAACTGAAGGAACACAACTATGGCAAATCTGTTTTCACAGAGGCTAGCTTGGAAAGTTGTAAAAGAGGTTGGGTTTGTTTTTTTTTTTTTTTTCACATGTGCTTTTCCTGTCATTTTAATAGCTGGAATTGCTTTTCTCTGGACAGTGAATACATTTTAAGAGAAGGAGTGGTTTCAGGGAAACAGTTGTTCTTAAATAAAGTGTAGCAACATTCCAAACAAAAGACCCCAGTAACAGGTAAGCTGGGAGTTTTGCTGAGAAGTTTTGCATATAGCATTAGACAGCATTTTTAAAAATGAGAGTTCTACCTGTTTCCTGCCATTACATTTTTTTCTCTGGGAACTTGGATATTTAACTTAAATCAATCCCACTCTAAATGAGCAGGCAGCCTCAGGAAATTGAGCATTATTTTCCTCCATTTGTTTAGTTAAGACGTTTCACATTTCCATAGATGTTCACAAACAGTAACTGTAATATGTAGTAAGAAGACAGTGCGGTTGTGGTTCTCAGTACAATTTGGGCTACATATCCTCACCTTGCTATTTGAAGGGGTCTGCCTTCATTTGCTTGAACTCGCACTCTCAATACGTAGCAAGTTAACCTCTTCAAAGTCTTGTCAGTGGGTTTTCTTCATACAGGTGTCCAACCACCACAGTGTGGTCATTATCTTAACATGACTGAAGACTAATGACTAAGTGTCTACCTGCCAGAACTCAGTTTTATCAAAGACTTACTGTCTCATAAAGGAAATCTTTGCAGAAAGTCCCAAGGCACAGCTGTGAATGTCATCTTGGTGCTTTATCACCAGAAAAATGACGTACCAAATGCTGGTCTTCCTGCCATCCTTGAGTAAGGCAGAGCTGGAGATCTGGCTTGGTGGGTTCTGACACCATGCTGTGACCTACGAGGCACTAAAAATTCAGCCCGTGCATTCACCTCACTTTAGGGTGCAGCTGAGAAACTGTGACTTGTTGCTACATACTCCCTCTGTAATCAGTCAGGAGTGAATGGTACCCCAGCAGGCAATGTTTCTACTATTTGTGTTACCTCAGAAACTGTAGAATTAAGTGAGATGAATATTGGCCCTAGTCTGCATGCTGATGGTTTTTTGTTTCATCCTTATGAAGGTGTTCTGGTATTTCTAGAATTAGAAGTAGGAGGTACAGGACATTGAAAAACGATGAGTGCTCATATTTCAAAGGGAATAAAAAACCAGAAAAAATAGTTAAGTTTTGAGTAATGGTCAGATTTTTCTATAAACTAGTTATCATACTTGCTTTTAGAAAGAATGGTCTTTTTACCCTTATCAAGTTATTGTAGGTATGGATTTGGGCCGTTAAATTGCCCAGAAATGGAGTGATGTGGAAGTCAGTGGAATGCTGTGAAACCCGTTAGAGATGTGCTCTGTGCTACGTCGAAGGTGATTTGGAACTTAAAACACCATGAAGCAGGAGGGCCAATGAAAGGAAAAGGACTTTATTACAGGAAGGCCCGCAACACCCTAGTGAATCTTTAGTAAATACAGAGACCACTAATTCAAACATTGGAATTGCTATTAGGGAACCTTTCTGAGATGAGTTGGTGCTAAAAATACAGGCTGTATGGAAGCTGTTGCCCTAAAGACACATACTCGAGAGATGTAACAGCTGGCTCAAGCTGTAAACAATTGCAAACATTCTGCTTCAACCATATATTTTCAGGCAAGCAGAAAGAAAAAAACTGGAATAGTTCACTGTGATATTTTCAAAATCAATGACAACTAACTGTAGCTTGTTTGGGGACTTGGATAATTGCAGAAAAACTTTGTAACACTGCTGGCTGAAGCGCATTTCATAGCGGTCAGGTGTTACAAAAGCACATCCTGATGTGTGCTGCTTCCCTCTAAATATGGACACTGAGGAAGAATCATCAGAAGACTGAGCTTTTCTGTACAGCAAAGGAGAGTACAAACAGGTTTGCTGGTGTTGAGTGACAAAACACAGAGAGCATAAACTCTGAATGTGCATCTTAGGTCTTGAAGGAGGCCTAGAAAGAGAACAGCAATTTCATTCCAAGCGGTCACAGTGAAATAAAGCAAATAACATTGGCAGCGTGATGCAGAAAAAGGAATGGCACATTAATGAATAACTTCTCAAATGTGCATTTGTTAGTCATAAAAAAATTGAGAAGAACATATATAGACATGCAGCTTTACAACAGATGGACATTAAGTTAAAGCTGAAGTCAGTAACATTAATTAAAACAGTAGAGTGAGCAACTCCATATGATCATTTTTCATATAACTCATCAAATGGAACCATAATTTTCTGATTAATTTCTTGGGTTTTTTAAGCTCTCATAAATAAGCATTCACTATCATTTGCTTTGAACAACTCTGCATTATTTTTTTCTCTGAAGCAATGATTTGTAACTCCGAAATAACAGTATTAAAAAGAGGAGATAATTTTAAGGGGTTACCAATATTATTGTTACACTTTCAGTAGGAAAAGAAGAACACCTTCTAAAGCTAGATTATAATATATTATGACTTGCATAAACTAGATTGTATAAACATAGAAGGAAAAGAAAATATGCTGTGAAACAAGTGTTAATGGAAGATACCAGCCTGATGTTTTATGTTACCTTGCAGATAAAAATCTGCAGAAAATTTATGTGATATGGTCATTGTTCTAACATAACTTACTGACACTTTGGTTTCCATGCTTAGCCTTGTCACTCTAGGTGACAACTATGTCAAAGGTGACTATCTGTTTTGACTATATCTACATATCTGTTGAAATAATACCTGTTTTACTGATGGTTTTAAGTCATCAACAGCTGTTCATTTGGAAGGGAAGTCATATCCTTATTCACTCCAGCAAAGCGAGGTGTCATTAAATGATAGTGGCCTTGGTCTAAACCAACCTCAGAGGAATTAGTAGAATTTTAGGTTTGAGGCAAATATCAGTGAGATTGACACCAATCTATGCATCACTTACATGTGGTAGTACATAGTCACTCCTGGAATCCATATGCCTGAACATGTTAATAAAACAAAAATTCATTGAGGATCGCTAAATGCATAGAAAGATCTCCAGCTGAGAAATGCCCAAATCTAAAGATGGCTGGAGTTTGGATGAATATTAAAGAAGTATCATATGTCCTGGCCCTGTTCTTAAGCTCTTCCTAAGCACCAGCACTCAGCCAAAGGCAGAGATAGGATGATGGCCTATAGGGACTTCAGCTTTGAGCCAGTACTCTTTTTTTGTAAGCCATCATGGAAATTGCCCTGTAAAAAAATGTAGCATGTTTAGAATGATTATGAAACTCATCATAAGTAAAATTGATCTTGAGTTTGTGTTAGCGAATAAAAATACATGACAAATAGGTGACAGTCTCTCTGTTTGTAAGCTTCTATTCTGCCTTCCTCTGTAGCTAATGTTATTGGGATATTTTTTATTAAATTTGGAAAGCACAACTCATTCTGTTTATTTATGTTCTATATAAATATATTGTGGCATGAATAGATAAATTATATAGTAAGTATTGATTGTCCACACAGCTACTCTGTCTCATGAATGCCTCTAAAAATTCTAAGACTCATTCTCCACATTTAATTCCCTTTATAGTATAATTCACATTGTCTTTGCATGATGGTTAAATTTCTAACATGCCAGGTGGGAGTTACATATAGAAGATTTATTTCTCCTTTCTTGGAGGTTTTATAGCACCAATTTTCTTTATTAATTCTTTTGGAAGAAATTGTAAAGAAAAACTATTACATTTCAATAGAAAAACACCTTTTCATTTTTTTGCCTTTTTGACAGAAATTACCGAAGTGGAAAGAAATAGTCTTAGACACAGCTTTTCTCAGTACAGCATGTGAAGTACAGTCATATTTGTTATTCTGTGACATATAATTTAGTGCAGGATAATCCCACAGATCTCTACAACCTCACGGTAATAACTTACAAACTTCTACAATAAGAATTTCTGCTAGCTAATGGTGAAAGCTATCAACTAAGATTTGGATCTTCAGTTTAGTTTCTGTCTTTTCCTGTACTTGTTATGTAATGTTAACCAGGAGGCATTATCTTTTCTTAATTTTGTAATCTTTATTAAAAGATTAATGAGAAGTAGGGATTTTTGGAAAGCTATCTTAAATCAGTAATTAATTTCCTTAGCAATATACATATTTCCTGCCAAGCACATTTCTTACTCACCTTTGTTTTTACTTAGATCCTGAATTTGCCTGAAGTTAGTAAGGATTCCAGATACAAAACTAATACACTCAGAGTCCAGAACAGAAAAGAACTTATTCACATATTGTCAACCCGGTAAGTTAAAGGGAAGAAATTACATTTAATCTGTTAATGCAAATAGTAATGTATAAGAAGCTCTCATCATGTGCAAATTTTGCTCTTTTGAGATACTTTAAAAAAAAAAATAAAGTATTAACAACACTTTCTGATGTACTGCCTTTTGCACACAGACTATGGTGTGGACTAACAAGAAGCCAGACTGAAGATTTAAGTTTTCAGAAACTATTTTAACTTATTTTTAACCATTAACTTGAATTTTAGTGAAACAACCAGTGCTTTCTGCTTTCCTGGATGAATGTAACTCCTGGAAATAAAATTCCTGGAGCACTGTTTGCTTTTGCTGTGACTGGGATTTTAAAGTTTTCACTGAGAGTTGCTTTATCCAACGGAGTTCCACTTGATGCTACTCCCTCCCTGCTGGTTCTCTGTTGTGGTGCTCTGTGCCCCAAATTCTCCCTGGGTCATTCCTTTTGAAATCAGAAGGATATATGCTTAGTATTCTATGTGGGAATCATCCTATTAAATACTTTAATTAAAAATTATTTAAGAGGAAGCCAGGAATCCTTTATTTGAGAGATTAAACTAGCTTAGTTATCTTCCTCATTCTATTTGAGAAGGCCTTATTTCTGTGGAGTGCTCTTCTGTTTAATGGACAGGATGGTAAATTTATATAATATAAGAAAAAAACTGATCTGTGTAAAGCTACCCACAGGTGGCTTCAGCAACACTTCATATTCTAGGGCATGAGCAGATGAGGCAGTATATCTGCTGTTGTCAATGTTTCAAGAAAAGTCACACTGTCATTTTGACACTTGGCCTGTATGAGTCTTTGTCAACTAACATGTAACAAATACAATTCAGGAAATTTTGGGGGCTCTTTTTAGAAGCATTAAGTCAGATGCCTCCCTGTTTCATTTCTTCTGAGAAAAGAGTTTCAGTAGCACACCCCTCCCCCTCTTCTCAACCCCACACATTTTTTGGATATTGAGAACAAGAATCACCTTGCATTAAAGACTGTAGAGAGTGATTTTTTCCTCTTCCTGTTGCACTTGAACTTTCGTCTCTGTCTTACCTGTCCATTTTCATGTGTCTTGCCCCTGATGAAATACTGAAGTACCAAGTGACTTTGCATTTTCAAAAAATTATAGTACAGCTGTTCATGATAAACTTTTGGAACTTGTATTTACTTGCCTTCTGACAACAAATGTATTGTGAAAGCACAGATGAACACACTCTTCCTATAAGTTTTAAGCCATTGAGAGGGAATAGTTATATTTTGGCCTACTTTTGAGCTCTTACATTCTTGACACTTAAATTTAATTTCAAAGTTGATTCATATTGACTTATTACTTGGGAGTTAATTTCATTTAATATGGCATTTATCTGATGTACTGTGGTACCTTATGAGTGCTGTTTTGCCGTCCACAGATCAATTACTTAATAGCTTGTTGTTTGTGTTTAATTTTGAGTGCAGGTTTTTTTTTTTATGGGCAATAGCTGGAAAAGAAGATAAAGTTCAAGGAACAGTTGTTCTTTGAATGAATTGCCAGAATTCTAATTTGTTTTTATATCTGTAGCTATTAGTTCATCAGATTACCTCATTGCTCTTTCAATTACTGCTTTATGTCTTTTTTGTCAGAGTTTATGTTCTGTTTTATTAGCATCATTTAGGTTGAATTTCTGTTTAATTTATATGCAAGTATGTGACTGTATACACTCTTTTGGAGTAGACATTTCCAATAGTATTCTGTTATGTCATATTACTGTGAATTCATCTGGCATTCAGTTTTAAAACACTGACTATAACAAACACTTTTGGCATTCTAATGGAGGTCAAATATGTTTCCATATACATTCCATGGTAACTTTGCTTTTATTCACTAATGCACAATTGTTTGTAAAATTATATGTGGTTCATTTTTGAAGTTACTTAGAGAATTAAATTAATAGTTTCTCAGTGCTGAAAAATGTCAACCCTTGAGAAATGAAGGGAAATGACAAAATAGTAATGGCAGAATTTCACTGAAAAATACCTTAATTAAATCACTGATTGCTTGATAGTATTGCAGCTTCCAGCACATGGAAAATATAAAACTAAGGTGCGTTAGAAAGAAACACCTGCAGACCCTCCCATTCACTCACTATATGTAGACTGCTGCCCACCTCACAATGAATTTGTGGAGAAGTGAGCTGAAGCAGCTTAGAAGAGTTGTGACTTTATTGACATGGGTTCTACTACAGTCAATTTTGTTGAGACGGGCCCTTCCTTTGTGTGGCAGAAAGCAAAAAGGAATATGAAAGTCCTTTAAGGATGTAGTGAGGCCTTTCACCCATTGTTTTGGTTTAACCCAGCTGGCAACTCAGCACCACGCAGCCGCTCGCTCACTCCCCCCTCCCTCAGTGGGATGGGGGAGAGAATCGGAAAGAAAATAAAAGGTTAGAGCCGAGGGCTGAGATAAAGACAGTTTAATAAGAGAAAATAATAATAATAGTAATAATGAGAATGATAACAGAATATACAGAATATACAAAACAAATGATGCACAATGCAATTGCTCACCACCCGCCGACCGATGCCCAGCCCGTCCCGAGCCGCGAGCAGTCCCCGAGCCGCGAGCACTCTGCCCGCGACCGACCGACCGACCGAACTAACCACCCCCCCGAGCATGACGTTCTATGGTATGGAATAGCCCTTTGGTCAGTTTGGGTTAGCTGTGCTAGCTGTGCTGTACTCCCAGCTTGTTATGCACCTGGGCGAGCAGGAGAAGCTCAAAAAGTCCTTGAGTAGTCTGAGCACTACTTGGCAACAGCTGAAAACATCAGTGTGTTATCAACATTCTTCTGGTACTGAATCCAAAACACAGCACTATGCTATCTACTATGAAGAAAATTAACTCTATCCCAGCCGAAACCAGGACACCCATGTCTCATTTTGATGCTGCATGGGCAAGTTGCATACAATTTGAGCCACAGCGGCTTTTTTCCAGTGATGTTGCAATGGAAAAAGTCAGGAAGCTTGTTTGGTGTGCCAAGCCTAACAGTAAAAGGCAGGTAAAAAAATGCATCTATGTATAGGAATCTGGTGATTCCTAAATGTTCCTTCTCTTTTGTATGTGCTTGGAAACTTAAATGGGAAATATGGTCCTGTAGTGGAATTCCTTGAGACTGTTGCTGCTGATAAGGCCAGTGAAAAGATTCACAGATGTGGTCTGTGTCTCAGCATCTCAATGGTAATTATGGTGACTAGAAGCACATGAGAGGAAACATATAGTTCTGTTTCCTTTCCTCTCCCCCAACCTCTCGCTGCCATTTTCAGTTTATACATTCTTCCTGTTCCACTAAGTCATTGGTATTTTAAGTACCATTTGTATAGCAGATACTTAGTACGCTGCAGTTGCTTGTATGTATCATTGCTGTTGCACAGTACATATATGCATACTTTTTTCCAAGGTTCTGATGTTATAATCTTTTTCAGCTGAGGTCCCACCAGAGCCTAGACTAGGCTTCCATTGACCTATCTAACCTGTCCCCTTCCTCCTATCTCTTTTGAACTATTTCCATACATATGACCTACCTTTTATTTTTTTATTTTTCTTAACTTTCAGAATGGACTAACTGCAATTCATGTCTAACTTCTGAGCGCTTAGTAAGTGCAAGAAGAAGGATTCTTAGCCACCTCCTCTGAAGGAAAAAAGACTTCCCAGGTCTTATTTAGGAATAGAAGGAGATGCTCATACCTGCTCAAAGGGTCAGGAACTCCCTGAAGTCTTCAGCATTTAATTCACTGCATGTGTGGAGCTGAAATTTTTAAAACTGTCTGAACTCTGAATATCAAGGAGGCAGTTGATGCCTTTCATTTGCTAGGGTAAATGTTAAACATTTCAGACTCTGGCCACAGTTTTATTCTAGATGTGTGCACGAAGGAAACATTGGTACAATCAGTCAATGTTAAGGAATGCTGTTTTTTTTAAAAAGCCTGTATCTTGGGAATTCTTGACTCGAATGACCTCTAATTTTAGATCAATAATTCTACTCACCACCTGCAGTAACCGTGCCAGATTTCAAGGCAGTTAGATAAGCATGGGGATTATATAGCACTTAGAAGAAATTGACCTTTAAACAGAAGACTTTTCAGAAAGGTGTGAAATGACCTATTCATCACAGTCAGATGACTTGAGCTGAGTGAGAATACAAGATGGAGATGAATATGGCTTGAGACATAACCGTAGCTTGAAACAACAGCTCTGAGAGGTGTGAATTGTTCCATTCATTTCAGAAAGAATTTTCTCATCCTCTCTCTTCCTGACAGAAGAGTGAAGCACATTTGTCCGTAGCTCTTCACCCCAGCCTGCTGTCTGCTTATAACATCTCAACTCCCTCTGTAGGGTATACATGATAGAGAGAGGGGGAGAGGAGGTAGGAGAGGATAAATTCAAATATCCATAGAGTTTGTCAGATCTCAATAAAAGGGACTGGAAGGTGGACCACTCTGGAGTGGTATGCTGCTTCTCAGACACCCAGCTCTCATCCTGGGGCAAGAGGAGGGGATTACAGAAACCAGGCCCAGGCATCTTTGGGGCAAGAGGAGGGAATTACAGAAACCAGGCTCAGACACCTTGAGAGGGGGAGTGTTTTTCAGTTCCATCTTCTATGGGAAAATGAGTACAATGCTGCAAGGATCACTGGGTCATAAGATATTCACAGGGAAGAAGAATATAGGCCTATAGGGTATTTTGTACTTGTTGTGCTACTGGTGGTGTTATCCCTTTCCCATTTCTGGTCGTCTTCCTGCTATGCTCTTTTTTTCCTGTGCCCATCATCTTCCTCCACTGCCTACAGGTCTTATTTACTCTTTCTTCTCCCACTGCTGACATTTGCACATCTACTGTGTTCGCTTTACAAAAAAGGAAGTTTCGGTGCCTTCTGTATCTTCCTCTTTATTTAGGTGACATTTTCCCCAAACGACAACAAAGCAGAACTCTGACAAAAGCCAATTGCCTCTGAATGCCTTCCTTTCTTGGGTGTGTGCCAAGAGTCAAATTTAAAATGACCCTACCTGGGTGGAGGTCAGGTTCAATGGCTACTACAGAGGCCCCTGAGACTCCCAGCTCATGTGAGAACTGACAGACTACAGAGCGCTCTGGTTTTTATATTTCCAGTGGAAACTTCTGGTTTGTGAGTTAGATGTACATCTATCCACGAGAACCAAGTTTTAATTGCTGCTCCGTTCTCCCCCACCTCCCTTCCACTTTTACCTTTGCTTCCTCTGGAATGGAATAGTACCGGGTACAATGTGGATTATTTTCTGTGTGTGTATATATACATACATATGTGTATATGTGCATACATATGTCAAGACATACATATATCATGTGCGCATGTAACTTGAGATGCATCTGTGCAAAAGCTGGTATAATCCAGTTTTAAGAGTCACTGCTTTGGGGAAGGGGGCTTAATCTGTTGACCTCCTTCTTCAAATTACTCCAGAAATTGAATGTTAATCCTACCCTGCACCTCAGTAATGTAGATGACAGTGCAGCTAAATGTGTAGTCCAGGGTGCTTTGGGAGAATAACCTGTAAATGGAACAGAGTGTGTGGGGTTGTGTGAGTGCAGGAGGAAGGGGAATAGCAGACATGCCAGCAGCCTTTAAACTGAAGCAGCTCACATAATGAAGAACACATAAATTCATCATGATTACTGCTCCTGCAGCTATAGCTAAGTTATTGTAGACTTAAAATCAGAAGTGTTAGGGCTGGAAACGATTCAGAGTGGAACTTCTATTCCTAGCACTTACATTTTAAAGCTCTTGTTCTTGACTGTGCACCACAGCTGCATGTTGTGTATAAAAGTGTGAGGGGAAAAAGAATGAGCAGGAAGGAAGCACAGAGGAACCTGATCCTCAGTTGATGAGATCTTTGCTAAATTGTTTCCACCTAGTAACACAAGAGGAGGGCACCTAAAGGGGAAAGTGTATTATAAAATGTTTAATTTGCCTGATGAGGGGCACTGTTAAATTCACACTTGTTGAGACACACCTTATCTCTGTAAATCTCCTTCCCCATCCCCACCATTTTTTTTCTAAACCAAGAGCCTTGCAGACTGAAGTCACTGTTGATAACATTACAGGAATGAGCATCTGGTTGTTTACTGCTTCAGCAAGACAGGAATCTGAGTTTTGAAAGATAATGGACTTCAAGGTAGCACAGCTGGTGAGGTTTACTTAGCCCAGTAATCAACCTCACCATCGGTGCATAGATGGTTGAGCTGTGTGGGCATCAGCTGCCAAACTGCCATAGTTTGCTTTAAAATGCTTTCTTTTAAATTGCTATTAGTTTTATGTTGTGAGTGTGTGCAACTGAGAGAGATGTAAAATGTCTCCAACATCTGATTTTTGGATTGGGTAATCTAAAGTGTATTTTTCTGTGTTCTTTTCTCACCATTTAATAAGCCTCTAAGCATTTTCAAATGTAAGTGTGAAGTTCAAGGTCCTTCCTGAAAGGGAACTTGCTGTCTTTTTTCTGATGATGTATGTTACTAGTTACAATGCTGCTGAAATCAAGGGAGATCTTTTCATTGATTTTTGAATGATCTTTTTGACCTTAGCTTATTAGCTCTTCACTCCCCTTGAGTGGTTAAAAGAACAGCAACAAAATCACTATAGCTTTCCATTATTCTCAGCATGCTTTTACTGATGTGTGTTTACCTAGCTGATTTCTAGTTAATTTGCACTTCCTTTGTCGTAACTATAGAAGCTACAGTCCTTTTGCTTACTTGAGAAAGAGAGAGGAAACCTTGGGAAAAGGAGTACACTTCTAATGTGCATAGTCTAACATCTGAATCCCAAAAGAACTAGTTCTGGAACATGCTGGATTTTCCTGCTCAGGAGTCATAAGAAATGTATTTTACAATATGGATGTGTTTCCCCTCTCTTTGGTATGCCATTCTTTAAAAATCATACATGGTTTTAAAACAGCATTCAAAACTTCATAATGGAACATGAATGTCCTTTCATCTCTAGCACAAATTCTGCACATAATGGTGAAGTTTTATTGATAGTTCTATTAAACTGGTAACAATATTTAAAGTATGCAGAAATTTAAAACCAGTTTCAGGGTGATTTTCTGGTTCCTACAAAGATCTGGACTGTACTTTATGTAGCTACCACTTACAATCTACTATATGTGACATCTTTCAAAATAGTTGACATATCACTCAGTAAAACATGTCAGCACAATCATGTTGATCCCAGAGATTTTAAGGGTCTGTTGTGGTTTGCTGAGTGATTAATCAGTAACCAAGAGGAGACTAATTAGACACTAAGACAGAGATGCTTACAGACTATTGAGTAAATACTATAGTATTCACTTTAAAAATTCTAATTGTATATTTACTGTACACTAACGGGTAATTATCTATTATTTGAATCTTCCAAATAATTTTTTCTGTCTTTTTTGTGTAGTGCCTTCCATAGATGTTACTATAAGAAACTGTAAAAACTATTATACTGAGTTAACTACCACTAAAGAAATGATTAGCAGTGAAGAAAGTACTGTAGATATTCAAAAGTAAATAGGCTGTTGATGGAACAAACTATTGCAAAAACCATAATGCAAACTTGGGTTATGCTAGAAAACACAAGAATGCTATTGTGGACTTTAGCAAGAACAGAGAAGGTTTTTGTCATTGACTGCATGTAAAAAACTATTACTAATCTAGATGTTGCTGTTCCATCTCCATTTGGTAGCTGTCCAAATTACTTCTCTAAATTAATTGCTATAAGTTCCCTATGGAAAAGAGCAGTATTTTGCTTCAGTAGTTCTTCTAAATGTATTCTGTGTGGAATTGGATGGTTTTATCCATTAGAGAAATGTGGATGCCGTTCCACATAGGATGTAGGGTGTAGATTGAAGGTTTCCTAGGAAACATAAAAAAGGGATATATGCAAAGAATGCACAGAGTGGATTCATTCATGCTTTAGAAGTCTTTATTTCACTGAAATACAGAATATTTGCTAAGAAAGAAACCAAGTTTACATTATTAATTAACAGGATGAGAAACTTAGTGCATTTTAGTAAAACTTGGGTATGTTTCTAACTCATTAAAGCCATTTCATTCAACTTGTGCAAGTCAAGCAGACACTTTCTTTTTTGCAATTAATGATCCATTCTCCCTTTTTTTATTAGAATTTATTAGAAAGCAGAAGGGGATTTAGGTCTTGCTTTTTAAGAAGCAAAACTACACTTGTGGTTTGTGTAAGGAAATAAGGTGTAAGCCATATTTATTTGATATTTAATTTTTGGAACTTTTGGAGGCTGTTTCTTATATTGTGCTGTAATGGTTTTGATTAATTTACTGACTGTATAGTTTAAATTTAGCTTTTTTCATTTAATGGTGCCTGCTAGGTTTATGAATTGAGGAAAAATATATTTAGTTGGATTTCTTCCCATGAAATAACATTTTAATTAATTCGGCTCATGCTACACTTTCTATTCGTCTAATATTTTTAATCGTGAAAAATCTTTAATGTTAAATGTTTCAGATTCCGATGCCTCATTTCAATATTGTAATTTCAGTAATTTTGTGAGCGCTGTGTAATTCAGTGCAGAGAAGGCTTAGAATACTGCTTAAAATGCAAATAAGACGTCGTGGAGACTAATCTCTCTTTTAGTGAGGAACCTTAGTACAGGCTTTGCAGTAAAGATCCTAGTAATGGGTTTGTTGTCCATTGGGGTACATATCCAAAGAGCCTGAATTCAAGCTTCATACCACAGACAAGTGCAGTAAAAAGTAAATTCTTTTGAACTTCTAAAATACTGGTAATAATTGTAGAAAGCTAAGCTACAGATTTAAAAATATTCTAGAAATAAATCATAGATAATTTAAAAGGCGTTTATGTGATTATATCTATAGCAGATGGAGCATTTTAGAGGGAAAAGGGACTCATCTGGAAATATATGAAGTTGTAGCATGAATCACATGGTCGAGCTCTCCTACAGTCACTGAGTATCACTGAGGCTCCATGGAGAGATAAATGTTCTTTTGCAAGTGTTGTACTTCAGAGTTCAGATGCTGAACAGTCTTGGATGTCTTTTTACTATCTTAAAGTTGGAAGATTGACCGTTGTTTAGCCTTATATGTGTTTCCATCAGTGGTTTTATTTATATATGTATATAAAAATTACTTTTTTTTCCCCACTGAAAGACAGCAGATGACATTGTAAATTTTTCAGTTAAGAAAAGGAAATTATATACTAAGTAGGATATTTATAAAAGGCAATATCAAAGCATAGAGAAATGTTTTAAAACAAGTGTTAAGGGGAAAAGGATTGGCCAGGCCTTGTAAATTCCTGC